>NW_005054320.1:4123214-4148509 GCF_000277835.1 Geospiza fortis
TAAACTAAGATATCCTTGAAAACTGAGTATGGTACTTGAAGGTCTTGCTACAATGGTGTAGGAACAATGGGTATGAAGAAATTAATGTCTTAGATTTTTTGATGGGTGGCTTTGTCACCCTGATTTTTTAAGATTTTCTAAGCCTTCTGATGTTGACATTCTTGTAGCAAATTTTCCCACACACTTTCTGTAAATAACTAATTGTTTTGCATTCCTTTATGGAGGAGGAGAAAGTTGATGGACTGTTGGTCTGTCCAGTGTCATTGGAGAGGTGGCACTGTCACCCTCCAATCCACTGTCACTCTTGGAAAACTATAAATGTTGGAGTCAGAAAATAAACTTCCCTTTTTTCTTCACCTTGAGAACAGCGGTGTGAGCTTGTGTTCTTTTGTGTCCTATAGCGACATGGCTTCATATTCAATAGCAAGAAATTCAGGCTAGAATTTTCTTTACTGCTGTTCTTATTCAAATATGCAACTTAGGGGTTTATCCTCCCCAGGGGTCCTTCTTCAGGGAAGTTATCATCAACCCCAAGAGAGATCTGGACCAGCACACAGGTGTTTCCTTCCTCCAGATTCTGGTGTTGTGAGCTTAGCAGCAGCTCAGAATATTTTTGTGATTGTCCCTAAGCATAAAGCACTGATAAAATATAGCACTGAGAATAAAAGATAGTAGCATAAGTAAGGAACTTTTCCCATTTCACCAAGAGGTGCCTCCTGTTCTGTCAGGGCAGATGAGAGAGAGCTGAAAGAGCTAAAAGTACCACAGCTAATTAAACTTTGTGGAAGATGCTTTTACATGTCTTTTTACACTTAATAAGAGGAGGGAATCACCTGAAGAGAGAGGAGGACAGGTATTGAAAAAGTCCTGTGACCTTGTTATCCATGTCATCTGTGAAGATCTTCACAACTGGAGGCAGCTAAAATGGCTCCAAAAACCTACATTTAGGCAACTGAATCACTGCCCTGATTCAGCAGTCTGGAGAGCAATTTTGCCAGCCAAATGCAGATGTCTAATCTATCTTGGCAGCCGACTCAACTGAACACATAGGCAGAAAAGTAGGTTATGAGAGCACAGATACTTGGATAACATATAGATATCTGCATTCAATGGTTTACACACTCTGAAGCTGAACTCCAATCTTAATTTTAGGCAAGTAGAACAAACTTGTTTTGAGAGGTCAGAAACAAACTTAAAAGCATGGGTATGAGACCTAGTACATTCCCCACTCCCTCCAAAAAAAGACAGCTTCTTTAAGGGCAATTATGCAAATTAATTATTTTCATTTCAAAGCAAGCTGAAAGATGAAATTTTTTAAGTTCCTCTCCCCCACAGGCTGCTCGTATGTGGCCTCACTGCTTTGAATGGTAAGAGAATTTACCCCTGTGGAAGTAAGTGGTGCTGTGCCAGCTGACTGCAGGGCATGCAAACCTTCCCTGGGCTGTTCAACTCAGAAGCACCATTGCAGCCACACACTCCTTTTGGAGAACTGCAGTTAGCACTGTGACGTGAGAATACACAGTAAACTGGGGCCAAACCCAAGATCAATGAGTATAAACTCATATTCAAAACTTGAAGGTGGAAAATGTAACATTTTCCAAAGGGAAAATAAATCCTATTCCTCTGTTTAAAACAGAAGCAGGATGAGAAATATTTTTGGTCATTTATATAGAAAAGTTAAAAGATCTAAAATGAAAAAAAAATGGTGGGGTGAGAAGAGTTAGACACTAAACAGTTGGGAAAATAGAGATTATAATGCCAGAAGGAAAAGTGAACTTTTTTGCCAACCTCTTCAATAACACAGTTTATAGGACTACCCTAAATTAATTCATGCTTGGATAGAACATATGTTCTGAAGAAACAGCTAGTATTGATTGTAAAATTGCCAGTGATAGGGAATCCACCACATTCCCATGGTAAATTGTTCCAATGTTTAATTACTTTCACTGTTGAAAAAATTTGTGCCTCATTTCTAGTGTGAAATTGCCTGGCTTCAGGTTCCAGCCACTAGGTCTTTTTATACGTTGTTTGCTAGCTTGAAGTGCCCTCTTAATAAAGTTTGCTTCTCTAAGTAGGTATTTACAAACTGCAGCTTCTCAGGCTTCCCAATGATAAACTAAAGAGGCTCTTCTCCAGGAACCTCAGCCTGTGGAGTATGGTCCCTCACATTCCATCACTTGCATGTCTGGTTTCTGAGACTCTTCAGTTCAGCAGTAACGTTCTTTAACTGGGGACACCAATTACAGGAGCTGAGTACCTCCCAAGCTCAGACATCAAATATTACTTCCTAGATCACACCTGAGATGCCCCAGTTAACTCTTTAAAGCCTCCAAGTTATGTCTTCCAGTATAACTTTGAACAAGGATTTAGTTTCAGCTAACTACTAGCAAACTTTTTTTCAAAATTTCTGTTGTTTTTCAGAAAGTGATCCTTTAGGTTAAGAACATGGCTAATTACTAATATCTTTTTGCATGCCTTTACAACAGTGCTTCATAATTAACCAGATTAAAACACATTCCGCTTTTCTAAGCCAAGTTTAACACGGAATCTGCTATTTTCTTGCATCTGTGACCTTGTCCTTTTTCATGGTTTGTCTGCAGAATTTTATCATTAGTGTCACCAATAAACTTTCCTTCAGGTGGTTTTACATCTTATTCCCAGTATTGATAAAAATAATAAATATGGCAAGGAGCAAGAAGCAGTCAGTGTGCACAGCATTCCAATATTACATGTTTGTGGTGATAGTTCCCTGTTCGTGTCCATATTTTCAGAGTGCCATTTAACCAGTTCTTAATCTAATAGAGACTTATATTATTCTTGATCAAGATCCTATGAGGTATAACAACAAATGCTTTCAAAAGTCTAACCACATCTGCACTACTGCCTTTAGCAACAAATTTTATAATCTCATCAAAAAGATATCAGATTTGTTTGACAGGATTTATTTCCCATAAATCCATTTTGATTGGCATTAATTATATTTCCCCTCTTTAATTTTTTATTAATCTAATCCCATATCAGTTTTTCTATTATTTCAGCTCAAAACAGTACCAGAATGACAGGACTGTAATTATCTTTGGTTGTCCCATACACACCTTTAAATATGAAATCGTATTTAAACACAAGCCTTTTCTTCCAGACTTCTGGCACTTCAAAACAAAAGTCAGGCTGTGTGGAATGCACCCAGATTATGTCTGAAACTTTTGTAGACATATTACCTGCATTTTCTAGCTGGCCTTAAGAATGTCTGTATTGATTCAGGAGCCATCTGTTTTGGCATCCTGCCTCCAGGATGCCATGGATGACACGGAGGAAAGAGTAAGAAGCCTGTACCCAAGGGTCTTTGCCCAACCTGCTCTCCCAGCCTGCAGTAATTTGTGGCTCTGGGAGCTCCTCTGGCAGGCACTGCACCTGCATCCTTCTGTGTACAGCCTCAGGGTTTGTCCTTCTGTGAGTCAGTCAAATTACTTGCTGAAAGTGTTTTTATTTCTAATCACCTCACCTTTCTGTGGCAGAAAATTCCTTGCAATAACTCACATTGCATATCTCCTTATTTTTAACCTACTACCTGCAAATACCCTTTGATGACCTGCTCTCACACTGTAAGCAGCAGGTAACCACTGCTCTGTGATCACTTTCTCCATTCCAGCGGTGGTTTTGCAGACCTAGGCCTTCTCTCAAGAGCCAAAGGCAGCTCACTGTCTATTCCCAGGGAAGTCTCTCCATGCCTGTTGGTGCCAGTGCCTCTTGCCTCGGACACTTTTCCTCATCTCTTTTAGATTGGCACCAACAGAGCTTGTAAGATATAGACCAGGTCACAGATTTGCAGTGACAGACACATGTTTCTTTGTGCCTAGTTGTCCTGTTTCCCAATTAATCATTAGGTCTTCATCTTTTCTACTGCCTTGGAATGCTCATCTGGCATCTCAACAGAGGTAGGTATGTTTTTTCTTAATTTACTATTTTGGAAACAGCTCTTTATCTTCCTGAGCTATTCCTGCACTGCATTGTTCAGCTGATTTGTCACTACATCTGGAACTGGCACTGCTGCCAACCCAAATTACAGTCATTGTGCTTAAGAAATTACTCAAGACTTCAAACCCATTACCAGTCTCTTCCCTGGGCAAACCCTACCTGTCTCTAATACAAGCTCAAGATGAGCTGTGTTTATTCATTTCAGTCAACACTGGTTAAATTTGCCATCACAACAAAAACAAGAGTTGAAATGGAGCTGTGCAAACTCTCCCACCATTTGGAATAGGTGTGTCTATGGGTGTTCCCTCTGTTTTTTGTGCAGGAGCACATCCTAAAAGATGTGCACAGCCAGGACAATGGAGACAACAGCCATTCCAGTAAGAAAATTTAAACCAGACTGAACGCTCTTACTGGAACAGATGTTTTCAGCAGCACTCACAAACACTTCTGCCTATACAGCCCCTTCTGGGGCTTGCATTTCCTATCTGGGGCCTTTATGCCTGGATGACTGCAGAACTACCCATGTGCACATATGATCCATGTGTAGTTTTGTCCCTCTGGAGCTGTGGTATTGTTGTTCTGTTTTCCTGTGCCTGTAACACAGCAGAAAGAGTGGCCATCACACCAACTTAACCGAGCTGATTTTGATGCTAAACATTAAGCCGGAGGCCAGCAGCTGAGGAAGGTGAATGCAGGATGAGAGGTAGATCTTAGCTGATCCCTTGGCTGCTCCCATCCATCACATTTGCTCCTACTAGAAAGGATATGAGCAGATCTTTGTTCATGAACTGCTCTTTTTTAAATCTCTGGCAATTAAAGTGCATCAGGCAGTGGATGTGCTGTAATGGAGAGAGAAGAACCTTCTGTTTTTCTCTCTGTCTTAATTGCCTGTGAATTTATAGGCTTTGGTAATGTTGGTGAAAAACTTCCTGGCACTGTATGAATGCTTTTGCCTTCCTTCTCTCAATGACTGGCTTGTTCTCTCTATTCTGTTTCCTTCCTCTGTGAAGGCATTTTGCTGTCTGTGACCAGACAACTGCCCTCCCTTGCTGCACAACCTTTCACTGCCACCTGGAATGCCATTCTGCAGATGGTCAAAGGAAACAAGTCCTATTAGCTTTACATTTCCTTGCAGAAAACTATCTCTGAGGGAAGGGAAAGGATCTAGTTTTACTCCCTGAGGGAGCATCTTTGCCTTGGGGGAAAACAGTACATCCCAAGGCAAAAAGAGTCCCACTAAACAACAAGGCACCACTCAAAGTCATCCCCATTTACAGCTGTTGCTGCCTCCAGCAGATTTCCCCAAGGGTCTTCATTTAGCTGCAGTTCATTGACAAGGTCAGGCAGGGATGGCTGCCCAACTGGTGCAATGCCTCCTTGTTGGCCAGTCCTGCAGTGTAACTAGACTCAGCCCCAACAGAGGCTGGAGAAAAGAAGACCTGGGCTTGCTGCAAGACAATACCAAGCTACATAAACTCTGGGCAGGGTCTGGGGAAGCCTCTGGCAAAAGTCCCACAAACTCAAATACCACTAGGACTTGCCTCTTGGCCTTATCCCCTTATACATCAACCTCCTAAGCACATTTGTTTGCAGTAAAGTCAGGAAACCCTTTTGTCCTGCTCAATAGGAAGCTTTGGCATTCAAAAGAGTGGCCAAAGACTTGTACCAACTGATCCCTTAAATCCTTCCTGAAAAACAAAAGTAACAGCAGCATTTCGATACTGCAGCAGTGACAAAAGCTCCAAAGTAAGAGGTACTTTCCTGCACAGAATTCAATTACAGTCTTAACTCTGGTTTTAATTACCCTGACCTAACTCATCCATAGCACAACAGGCCAGCACACTCAGCCAGCAACTCGTTGCTCAAGGTACTCAGCATAGAGACAACTTGCTCCCTTTTTTACTGATTTTTGTAGCAATTTAAACCATATCAAATATATATACTTTGCATCCCATGATACATCACTCACCCCTAATGGCATCTATACTTCCTATCATGAAAACAGTTTCAAAGGCATCAGGAAGTTTTTAGAAAGTTTTCCTGAAACTAGTCAGGAAATGATCAATAAAGCATTACTTTAATCTCTCTTATTTGAAAGTTATTAAAGAGCGGTATCTGAATGAATTAAATACAGAGCACAGGAAAATAATGGAAGAATTATAAACAAAAAAATCTTCTTTTTCTACTAATCTTCTTTTTTGTTGTTAGGCAAGATATATTTTCTTTGGCGTATAAAATCTTCAGAAGTCTTAATTTTAAAATGGAATTTTTTTTGTCAACATCTCACTAAGAGCACATATCATTGAAAAGCAATTGAAACTTCTATTTTTAAAGTAAAAATCTCAATCAGTTTTAGGTGTAGAAATCTTCCAAGGTAAGTACTTCTTTCAGTGCAGCAAATAAGCATGTTTAGTAACCAAAAGGCTGTCTCCTAATCTGCTGTTTCCGAAAAGAGAAGCCTCGGCTCAGTGCTGCTTACTTTCTCAGCCTATGACCACACAACATGGATTTGTTTGCAAAAGGCAGCTTAGGGAAGATAACTTTATTCCCTTGCAGTGAAGGCTTGAGTGAGACGCAGCACCTTAGCTGTAAACAGAATCTACCACAATTTGATTATTCACAGCCATCCCATCATTTGTAACCACTGCAGCTCAGGAACCAGTTCCGTCACACACATCCTGTATACCGCAGCTGTTTGTAGCCTCCCAAGTCCAAAGTGAAAACATACATGAAATAAAATGCACCCTCTTTTCAGAAAACCATGACAGACTTCCATCGTTACTTTCCCTCGTTACCATGCTGCCCTACTCCCTGAAATGAGCAGTTCTAGATGGGTCTGCCATACTTCTATTCCTTGTCAGAAATAGAATTTTGGAGGGCCGCCTGTCCTGGGGAGAGTTAAAAGCACTATCTAGGATGCTTGGAAGATTTCTAGGTATTACAAGCAATAGTGAATAGAATGTTATTACTGCTCTTTTATTTTTTTTTTCTTTTAACGTTATGTGTACTCTATTATAGGCATGCTACATTCAGCTGACAGATCCTGGAGAAGTTCCCTGTATGAAATTCCTAGGAGAAAGCCACAGGTATAACAATTATGGGGTTTATAATTTAATAATGAGGAAATTGTTTGATTTTTTGAGGTTTTTAATGTTCTTTAAGATCCTGCAGTCCCTAAAAGAAGTCATTGCTTTGTCTCTGATTCCCTGGAACTAAAAAATATGCATGCTGACAAGAAAAATGAAGCTTTTCTATTCCCTCCCCTCCCAACTCCTAGCTATCAAACTTAAACAAGGGATCATAAGTATTCAGAACTCATTTCTCTCCAACAGCTCTCCATAATCTTAGTGATCATTGCATAACTGAATACTATCTGTGTTTTCTTAATAGTTGGGAACAAAAAGTGAAAAAGATAGGTTTGATGAGGAGTAGTCAAATTTTGTACTAATTAAAAAATAGGCTTACCTCAATCCATCACCATTTCCTAAAGGAACCTTAATTCACTTTCATATAGCCAAAGTTTGTGAAGGCTTTTCCCACCGTGACAGTCACCACTTTGAGTCTCATGGAAATCAACTGAGGTATCAGTCTCAGTAGTGTTGTGGCTGAACCAGCAACACAGGAGTCTGCACACGTAATTGTTCATTTAAGAACAAGCATCTCATCAAGAGAGGGCTCTGAATCACAGTGAGACCAGATTAATTTAGCAACATTACACTGAAAACAACAACAGCACAGGGCTGCACCAAACTTCCTTCACAGGCTACCTAAAGACGTAATGAGAGTGCAGGCTTTGACTGGAATACCAGCCCGGGGCCATGAAGATCACAGCTCTTTTATGGAGGATGAGTTCCCAGCAATAAATGAACTGCCATCATAATTTTTAAGTTAAAGCCCAAAATGGCTCCAGCGTCCCTAACACTGATCTGTCTCAAATGCCTCTGGAATGATGAATGCTGAACACTGGACCCCTACAAGAAATCAGTGTTGGTTTTATTTTTTAACCAAAACAAGCAGAACTGGCTTTTCAAGCCAATGTAAAACTCTCTCCCTCCAAAATAGTCACATTTAACACCATCCCTTTAAAAGCTGCCGAGGAACACAGTGACCAAGATGACCCTGGAGACTCACACTGAGGACAAAGACACTTTGTAAAGTTTTTAAATGGGTTTTCTGCACTGATGTCAGGAGGATAGGTCATTTTCCAGATTTAGAGTTTGACTTCTCACTTTTGCCCCCTGCATAACAAAGACCCAATGACACCCTCACCCAAGCCTGCTACTCCAGCCCCAGTGGGGCTACACCCTCTCAGCTTCCACCCCATGCAGGAACCCAAACACACACAATATCTCCCAAACCCCTTCAAAATATGAAAGGGGCACAGAGGTCTGATTTCATAACCATAACTGACTTTCTTTGTAACACAAGCCTTGAAGTCTCAAGGTACTTTTCTTTCTCTGGGAGAGGAGAAACAGGCATAGAGGTATGGAAGCCAAGATTAGAGGTGACCTCTGACTCACCCAACATCCCTGAAAAAAACTCCAGGAAAGCTAATGATGTAAACAAGTTTCCAAGTGTTGGACTGCCCTGTTTCACTCATGAGGGCATGTTTTTGGAAGCTGAGCTGGAGGAAAAAAACTGTCTCTTTTCTTTCTCAAGAATTATACGAATAAGGTAGTCAACAACTACTTCTGCCAGATCAGCTCACCTACACTCTTCCTAAAGCAGGCTTTCAGAAGCACCTCTTCATGAGAAGCCCCCACACATCTGTGCAACCTCTCTAAAAGAGCAATTTCAAAGCTTGTAAATCACTGCAGGCTCCATGGCAGGAGTAACACAGCAAATTTTTCACTATTTTGGGGGAGGCTCCCATGAGGAAGCAAAATTTGGGTTGAACCAAAAATAAACTACATCTTTAAATAAAACCCTTATCTGCCAAGTCAAACATCAACCCCAGTACCAAAAGGGCAGTGTAACCACGTGCAGAAGAGGTGAACCTTGCTGCTGGCTCTGCAATCAATGCTCTGCCTTAAACTGCCCCCTCGGCCTCCAGGAGTGAGAGGCAGAGATGGTGTGACTTCGGCCAAGCCTTGGGTAATAACAGGCATTACACGATTCACAAGAAGGGCAATGCCAATTCAGCGTAAGAGGTATGCCTAGAGTTGCTCATCCCTCATCTCATAGCCCAATAAATTTCTTCAGAAATCAGCAAGATTTTGTGGCCCAGTCGTGTCTGTCTAACAAACCGATGAGCTAACTCTGCCACATCCCGCTCTCCAGCTCCCCAAATTCAGTCCAACTTTCTACACTTCTGATGTGTGACCATCTGTTTCCAACATTGTGCTAGACCTCGTGGAGGCCATCCTAGAGATATGATTTTCAAAACCCACTTTCTTTCATCACTGTTCGTTAAACAAGCAATTAAAAGTTTTTAAAGTATTTGTGACCCCTGAAAAAATGGCAAGAGGCTTATCTGGGTTACTTCCCACTCAGAACTATCTTTAAGTTACATCTTACACACTCTAATACATCAATTTGAAAATCTGTCTACGTACCACAAAGCAAATGACACGGCTTTTCCAGAGTCTGTCTCACTGACTAGAAAATTTCACACCCTGCCCATTGGCCAGCCTTACTTCAGCCCCTCCATATAGGCATGAATAAAAAAAAAGAAGTAATCTGTAAAGAACACATTACTCAAAACACCTTACAGTGCAAATAAATACGCTCTATTCAAAACTTCTGAGTCTTGAATTAACAGGTCAGCTCACGGCCGTGTCTTTATTCTCCATCAACACCACAAACAGCACACATTTACCCTTAAAAACGCAAGAGGTGTTACGAAATGAAAAGTAAATGCTGAGTGGGGAATGAGATGTGCTTTTTGAGAGAATGAACTTCCCTGCTTGCCTGTGCAGCTTTGAGGACCACAGAATTATTTCATTTTCAAAAGGAACAAAAAATTCTCTTTTGTCCAGAAACCATGAAGTTAAGTAAAACACCAAATGTTATGGGTATTACAAATAATTCAGCAGTTGGTGAAAGTGGATAGAGCACGACTGACACAGATGGAAGATTTAGTGGCCAAACTCTAACAAGTCTCTGCTGAGTATGTATGCACTGAGGTTTTTCTGAAGCTCATAATTTGGCCACATATAGGTCGATATGAACTGAGGTGGCAAAAGGTAAATCCTTGACACTGAGGTTACTTTACCTGCCAAATTCCAATCTCTCCTCCAAACCACATAAATGAATTTTCATTCAAAACAGAAACGTGAACTTTTTGTTTTTAATGAGCAAGACAACATATGTTTTCCTAATCTCTGGACTTTTTAGCTGAAATTTTTACAAATATTCAGCCCTTGGCTAATACTCAGCACAGACTACTTCAAACCAAACAGATGCAGTTTGGCAAACTGATAAGCAATGTAAAATTACTCTGGGTAATGAAAAATGTTAGGCGGTTTAGTGATAAGTAACTGTATCAGCTTTGCATAGGACGCGCTTCTCTCCAGCTGTCTCTCTTCAGACCAAATTCAAACACACACAGACAGGTACAGATCATCTGTAATTTTCTTTTTTTTCCACTCATTTGCAGCGGATGGGAACACAACTTACTGTGTGTTGACTGTGTGTGTATAGCATGCACTCGTATTTTGCAGTGAAGTCAGACAGAAAGCCAAAGCATTTCTTCTTGCTGCTGCTGCTGCCCCTGCTTTGTAAGCTGCATTTTTGCAGAGGAATGAAAGGTAGTGGGAAAGGTGCAGAACAGAGGATTGCATGCACTGGGCAGTGCAGTCTCCTGGCCTACTTTGGCTGCTTCTATTTTAGGTTCTTGGCCATGGGAATTTCACTTGCTCCTCTGGCAGCCTGGCAGCAGAATCCCTCACCTCGTTCTGACAGTGACTGCTGATGCTGTGACCCGCCTCCCAGGATGCTGTCTGTGAGGGGGTAGTGCAGCAGGGAAAAGAAGAATTAAGGTAGACAGAGGTTATCATTTAGAAATGAGGGAGACTGAGGCCAGTCTTCCTGAGGAGGACTGTGATAAGGTCCTCTTAGAAAGTAGCTTTGCCCAAGACCTACCAGAGAGAATTAGAAGCTGGGAGACCTGGCTCCCCTTTCCTACTCAGTCCGTGTGCTGTGTGACAAGTCATAACTTCTCTGCTCTCAGATAAAACTGGGAATGGGAGCAACCCCCAAAATGAGCATGCATGCATACATGTGCAAGAGGAGGACAAATCTACTGAATATCTGTAAGTGTGCTCATTTCTTCAGAAGGGGATTTTCCAAAACAGAGAAACACTAACAATATATTCTGTCTGCTTTACCACTGCCATGTAGAAAGTATAGGATCAAACATTTTCCACATTTCATACCCTTCAATTCACAGAGCACGTCCATTCACTGCAATCCCTCTGCTGGTCTCCACATACCAATCTCAGTCCCTGATTACCCCTCTGCAATCCTCAGGCTCAATGATTTACTCTCCTATACTGATCCAGGTCCCTGCCTTCTATGCATGCCCAGCATCATACTCTTACTTGTCGCCTCTCCCCAGCACTCCCCATGTGCTGCAGTCTCTTTCCTTGCACACTGTTCTGCCCTTCCCCCTCGGTCCCAGATGCACACTCATACAAAGCCCCTTCTGCCTATTAAGCACTTCCATTCCACAAAACCTCACAATTAAAACTAATCCTTATCCTGCAAATAAGCTGAAAACCGAAGCAGTGCCTTAGAAAGCCTTCTATTTAATGAGCATCTTTGCTGTGGCTGTCACCATTCCCCATCTTCTCTGTGCTTTTCTCCAAATGAAACAAAGATCAGCCCCCCTGCAGCTCCTTACTGTAAACATTAATTCAGGAGGTCACTTACATATTAATGCTGACCCTGTTTCTGTCACCTTTGCTGATACAGAGCAGTCCCATTAGCAGCAAGTGTTTTAAAAGAAGCTGATTCTTAATGTGGGTATGGGTGGTGGAAGCTGACCTCCATCATTTCTCCTCCCTTCCTCGCCTACTCTCTGAATGTGACCAGTGCTCATGAGTACCAATTTACTGCATGACGTGTGTGCCCAGGACACATTTCTGTTTGTTTTCTTCCCTGTGCAAATGCATGCCTGTGGCCAAGGGAAGCACTGTGCCCACACAAATAAGAGCAGCCTCATGATGCAGCAAATACCTGACACCTGCTTTTCTCACAAAGCACCCAGGTACCGGAATAATGGAAAACAAAGCAAAACACCAGGCAGAGCCAGGCAAGAGCACTTGGTTGGCCCTTACAACAGCCATGTAGAGACACACATTTCCGATCCCAGAGGCACAAAAATCCACCCTTCTCCTTGCCCCATGCCTTGTCCTATGCATTTTCTCAGTGATAAACTGCATTTGCCTGTTTGAATGCTGCTGAGATTGACAAGTGGCCAGCAGCAGCCCTGTCCTTTTCCCTGCAGTGTCCCAGGGAGACACCTGAGCCCTGACCACAAAACTGCAGCAGACATTTCCTGAAGATGAGTCTGAAATGTCAACAGCCTTCAGTACCTAACACATCCCAGGGAAATTAATGAGAGCTCAGGACAGAGGGGAAAACTGCAAGCAGCAGGCTTGAAAAAACAACACCTGGGAAAATCCATACTGGATGCACTTTCCCTGCCAGGACTAAACCTAACCTCCTGTACCATCATCTTTAAAATCTGGCAGCTGGAAAAGCAAAGGCTTTTCCCTCTGAGAAATAGCACAGGAAAAGCTCACTTTAATATTAGCCACCCCACCACTCTGAACACACTTTTTAGAATTTAGGAAACACTTGCTCTTGTAACTAAGAGAATAAGGCCTCCCACTACTGTCCACCTAATTGCATTTCCACTTAGGCATGCACACCCCAGCTCCTGATAAAATATTCATGGAATATTCATGGATTGCACTTGGCCTTAATGGGGCAAAGCACCTGCAGAACTGGAATTGGTAAGTGCTCCACCTGGGGAAGGTGGGACCCACATCACTGGCCATGGCAAGGCTCAGTTAAATCAGTTTGTGGAGCAAAGTCAGAAGGCATGACTGCGGAGATTTATGCCAAAACCCACATCTCTGGGCAGTTTACATTTCCCTTTTACTCTGAAAGGCTCATATTTTCTCTTTTTCCATTTCAAAATTACCCAGAGAGATACTGGGCAGTTTTGTGCTTGCTCCATGGAAAACATAAGATCACGCAACTACGGGTCATGGCAAAACATGTAACACAGCGAGTGGCACTACCTGGGCCCACGAAGGACATCTTTGGTGTTTCCTTTAGAAAGCTTCTGGGGCAAGGAGAGGCTTTGCCTGCTGTCATCCAGGCTGTACAATTGCCAGGGCTTTCACTTTAAATTGAAGGGTTCAGACTTGCTCACTAAATATACATACACATACATTATATGGCAATAGGATTCTTTCTCAGATTTTAGTTGGGTTTATAGTAGAAAATGAAAATTAAACATAGAGTAGTCAAGATCCTCTCCCATTTCCCCTCCAAGCAAATCAGTTCACCTTCCAATTCCTCCAATACCACACCAAAGGAACTAATTCTTCACACAGTATTACAAATCCCTGTTTAGTCACTGGCTCTTGTTCTGAAGTCCCCACATATCTTGGGGCTTCCATACCAACTTTGTCCCTGCCCCTCAATTTTATCCCATAATTTGTCCTAAGGACCTCACAGAGCTCTGTCAGCCTGTTACAGTAGTCCCTTCAGCTTTTCCTCAATTAAGACAACCAGTCATGCCTAATTGTTCCTAGTTCTGTGATGGTTTAGTGATGTGAATAAATGTCCCCTCAGGACAACATTGCAGACACTCAAATCATTCACTTGTGATCTAAATATAAAGGGCATCTAGGTCCTCTGATATGAAAGGCTGCTACATACAAGAGAGAATTATATTTATCTGGAAAAAAGGCACTTGATTCACTTTAGTAACACATTTGTAACGACAATGTGCCAAAAGCTCAATGTTTTTTAACAGGGCCATGCATGCCCCTGTGTATCCCACGCTCCCCAGATGGATGCAGTTCAAACTGTGAATCCACTCAGAAAATGGAACAACAGCAAGTAGGTCCCTGTCCCTTAGCATTAGTCATTCAGAAACATTTACACAGATTTACCTGGGATTTGGTCCTGGTCCTCATGGCCTCTTCCTCAGCATGCCAGGAGACCTGCCTGGGCAGAGCCTCTCCATCAGCAGAGGGGCAGCCCCACTCTTCCTTTGAATCTGCCTCAAAATCTGCCCCAATTCTCACAGGCTGATAGCAACCTGACCCCACAGGAATCAATCCAAGCTGTAGCCACTGCAGCAGCAAGGGTTGCCTTCCCAAAACAGGCTGGTGGGAGCATGCCAGAGGGGAAGCACTCGTGACCTGAGCCACATTTGGGGCAGCAGCACCAAGCTGGTTTTCCCGGGCCATGTGTCCTGCTTGGCTGCTGAGCTCTGCAGGCACCCATGGCTCCACACTCCCCATCCACAACACCCCCTTTTCCTTTTCTCTTTCCTTCACTTTCCAGTCACAGCAAAGACATTTGGGGGGCTTTACCTTTGTTCTCTTGTAAACCAGTGTCTCTAAATGACAAAACAGCCTGTTTCTCCAGACTTTATCCCCATAGACTTATACCCTTTGTTGATTTCTGGCAACACAGGTACGAACTCCATTCTTCCACCCTTGATCCTCCAACACTACTGTACAATGTTTATAAAAAATAAATAAATCAGTTTTTTGCCTTGCAAATTTGTGTATGCGAACCTGCAGAGAAGCAGGGTGTGATGGTTTTTTTCTCTCTTCTCTCATCTTCCCTACCACCCAGTAACTGGCAGGCACGATTGGCTTTCTGTGGTTAAAAGTAGTAATGAGGCAACTTTGGCTTTCATACACTGTGATCAATATTTACTGGAGCAATTGAGAGTTCAGAAACTGCAGTGCTGGCATGATAGAGAAGCTGGAGAGCGGAAAACAGCATTTAAAGTCTTCAGAGGGACATGACAACCAGCTAATTATTACTTAGGGACTATCAGATTTCCTTCTTCATTTATTTTGCCAAGTGGTATAGTAGTTAAAACACAGAATAATAAAATAGGTCTCTCCCTAGTCTGGGGAAGCAAGTGTTTGTAACAAGCTTTTTTTTTTTTTTTTTTTTTTTTTTTTTTTTTTTTTTTTCCCCCTAGCCAGAGAACTGCTTGTTAAGGTGAATAAGAGCACATCTCCCTATTCCCCGAGGTGCTTTTCTTATGTTTCATCCTGGGCAATGCACTTTGCCCTGAAGGGCTTCTGCAAGTGAACAGTCACATATTCTCCTGATAAAAGGGTCTTGCTGCCAGTAATTTGTCTGCTTTCTCAAGTCAGTTCATCAGCTAGCAAGCTTCTGGTGTTGTCCTACAAATAGGGTAAACCTTGGGTTCTTTTGGACTCAGCCTTAGTCCGCAAGCCACAGCATCTCTGCTGCACTCCATGGCCTCTCCAGAGCACTGTGAGGGGGCTCCAGGCAAAGATGTTTCCTCTAGTGCAATCCAGACTTCAGCAGATAAAAATTCCAAACAGCAACAACAACAACATGCCAAGGCAGGACAATTTCTCAACAAACAACCCCATTTGTTATCTATTTTCAGATAACAATGAATTCTCATGCTATTCCTGAAAACAGAGGGACAGATTTTTGGGTGTAAATAACAAGCCAGACAAATAGCTGAAGTCAGTAGATGAGGAGAAAGCAGAGGAGCACAAGAAGCACAGGGTTTGCATGGTCCTGCTCAGAAAATGCTCATAGCTGCTTATGGCATATCATGATTGCTTGCGTCAGAGTACAGGATTAAGATTTGACATTTCCACATTTGTGGGATAACCTCAAAGTTCCCATGGCAGTTTAGCTCTTAGAAAACAAACCAAATGCGTTAAGGATGTCTGCAAGGTCCTTTGACTTACACATCATCTGCTTCCTCCTACATAAATTACACTGCTATTAGCACTGCTCAATGAAGAGCATGAAACAAATTGAGCCTCTAGCCACTTTTAATAGACAAGGGTAGTTAACCCATATCTAAGCTGCATGGATGTCTTTTCTGACAAAAATTAAATTCTTGGAACTCATCTGGAAGCCCAGGCATTGCACTGATCACATTTTTACTCTCCCACCTGTCGACCTCCAGCTGAGACCAACCATTCCTGCAGGCAGTGGGGGAATCCCAGGAAAGAAGCCGGGCATAGAAAAATGTTGTGAGGGTATTTAGAAGGGAGAAAGTCAAGAATCTTTAGAGGCTGAACAACTTAGTACAAAAACCAATAAACTCTCTGTCTTCTTTCCATAACCACAGTGGCCTGTGGAATAGAAAAGAAATGTCTAGAGTGTCCATTCCTGCCAGCTAAGTTCACAATGGAGCAAAGTTAACAACCAGCATACTGGTTTGGGAGGGGAAATAGGGAATAAAAACCAGGTATTTGTCACCCAGCGTATACCTTGTTTAGAACGGTGCTCTAAAAAGAAAAGTACCTCAACTAGGATGATCCAAGAAAGATGCTGCCAAACAAGAAAGAACTGAGAGCTGCTGGTGGGAAAGATACGGTAGTGAGAATGAAAAACAATTGGAGCGGAAGAAGAGACAGAGGCACAAAAAGCTCTTGCAGTAATCCCCTCTTCTACCCTGTGTTCTCTGTCTGATCAAATCCCAGCACAGTGGCAAAGAAAAAAAAAAAAGATCTGCAGATATAGAAAAGAGCACACAGGCACTGGCTTCTCCAGTATCTGAAGCAACTCCGGCTGCACATAATCCCCCTGCAGTTACAACGCCCCTCAACACACACGCACAGACACACCACATCCTCCCCCTTGCGCAGAAATGCCACCAAAGTGTGTGACTGCAGTGCCCTTTCCCCACCGTGAGCTGCAGCTGCCCTAGGCTGGGCAGCCCTGTCCCCACCCGACCCCTCCTCCTGCCTGCCACCCGCACTGCCTTTTCCATTTCATTACACTCTTGTTTTGATCCTTTTCATGTATCCATCTCCTTTCACCTAATTTCCTGTTCTCTCCATGCAAGCTCTCTCTGCTCCTCACAGGATCTGATGCGTGTGTGTGTGTCAGGTACCATTGTGACTTCAGAAGACTGTATGGAATGGAGAAGTAACAAAGGTAAAATCACTGTCTTGCAGAGATTAACTACTGGAATGATGTGGAAAAACAGCACTGATCAGGTTTGCTGCCAGGCATGGGGCTTAGGACGTGGGTTGCATGGGTTCCAGCTTCCTCAGTGCTTCTGAATCAATTGATTTTTGCCTCAGTTTCCCCCTTTGCAGAAAGAAGAGACTAATAGTAGCTACATTAATGATAGAAAAGGAGATGGAAAAAAAGGAGATGTGGATGCAGACAGCCACAGACAAAAAGAGGGATTGTGGGAATTAGAAATAAGTTGGAAGTTGACTGAAGGAAAATAGGTAGACAGACAGGAGGAAGGCAAGATACCTGGACTAACTGAAGTCACGATGAAGACTTGATGGAAATCAGCCACAACACTTCTTGCCAGTTTTGTGCTGCGGCTCTGGCTGGTTCAGTCTCAACATCCAAGCTCATTCCCCCTCCCTTTTAAACCCTGATTAACACCCATCCGTGCAAAAAACCCAGCAGTGCCTTGTGATCTTCAACAATTCCCAGATGGAGGGGGATGCTGACCCAACCAATTCCAGTCAAAGAACCTCTGAAAGCACATATCTAACCTGAACTCCAACACAGCAACTTCTCATAGTTTGTGTCCTGAGCTCTCCAGCAAGGTCACTGGCTGTGTCCTTGCAGCTCCACTCCCTGCATCCCACTGGCAAAGTGTGCTCTCCTGTGCAAAAGCTGCCAGCAAGAGTCAGCGAGCAGAGGTGGCTGTGGGCTCCCAAGGGGCAAATGGTAATGCCAGGCTGAAGATAGTAGAAGGGGGGACTTATATCCAAGTCAATTAGGATTAATGCAATGTGGGAAAGTATTAGTTCTGGAGCTGTAAGTTTCTCCATTAAAGATTGAAGGCAGATTGGAAAAGGGGGGGGGGAGGAAAGCGAAGACAAGCTAGTAAAGACTTTTCTTGGCTCTGCAGCCTTTTTCTCCCTTTCTCTGTTTTTTTGGGAAGTGATGAGGTGTGGATCTAAGACATTACACTCTGGAGATTGTCAGCAGCTCCCAACACCATTAAGGCAGCAGTTTTTTTGCTCTCCTTTCCATCTCCTTTGCTGAACGCTGTTATGCACTGATGGTGGCTTGGCCTGCTATCAATGGAAAACTAAAGACATTCTCCAAAATGAAACATCACTCCATCAAACGTTTACTTTCAATTTCTTTGGTCGGAGGACAGCTCACTTTTAGTGGTGTGGATGACAAGAATAACAGTGAGGTGAAGTGCCGGGTAACCCCCAGATAAAGGCAAGCAAACTTGTAGGAGGCGCAGGTAAACTGGATACATTCAGCATGCATTGGGGATCTGCTCTCAGCTGTGTCCCCACCACACTATAACCAGCTTCCAGGCTCTCCAAAAGTAGCACAGGTAGAGGAACTGGAGGCCGCAACCACACCAACAGCTTCCCTTCAAAGTAATGCCATTCAAATGGTAGAGCTGAGCAAAGCATTCCTAAATCCGAGAAGCTAAAGGTCTCTGCTGTTCCTTTCAGTGCTGACCCCTAATGGTGCAGAAGCAGATCAATCTTCCCTCTTTGGCTGCCGGCTCATACACCTGTACTAAGAGGTTCCAAAATCCATTGTGGCTCCCTGAGGCAATGTCCCAGCTAGGTCAGTACATAATGGTGCTGCAGCACTCCAGGCCAGTATGAAATAAGCACAACAGAGTGCTCAGCCTGCAGTAAAGAAGGACCTGTCAATATTATTTGCCTGTAAAGTGCCACACATGCCAGAGGTGCTTTATAAATAAGTCAATAAACAAACAGGATCAAATTACAAAGAAGAATGAGTGATGAAACCTCTTTCTTCTTTCTAAAGAAATAAATAAGGGTCAGAAAAAGAAATTATACATTGTTCAAAACTCACAAGAAAGCTATATTTTGACAACCTGGTGATGCAGAGGAAGTTTCAAAGCAACCCACTCCCTCTGAATAACAGTGGATAGCAGAGCACATTGAGGATGCTGGCAAATTCATGATTTTAAGTATCCAGTTATATTTACAGCAGCTATGCTAGTTACTAAATCACCCAATTATGAACACATGCATCTAAAATGGCAGCAGACGCTTTCTCATTCCAGCTTTGAACTGCTGCAGCTGGCAATTCCCTCAGACCCTTTCCACACACTGTTTAAATTTAAGCATGATAGGTAGCCCTACATAAAGGACTATCTAAAATAAGATAGATACACGTACCACTGAACTGGTGCTTCAAAGAGAAAAAAAGAAAAAAAAAATACCAGTGCTCTGCATGGCATTGTCAACGCTAGGAATCACAGCATGCCACTGTGCAGCCCTGTCTTCTGAAATAAGGGCCAGGTCCCCAAGCAAAACCAGGGATGTCACAGGCTTTAAATCTTAACTAACATTGTTACTTCAACTCCACATTGAAGAAGACAAGGCAGAGAATGGAAAGATGTATTGGGGTTAGAAAATTCCTTGGATTTTTTTGTTATTATTATTGCAATGGAAAAGAAATTGTTGCGGTTTGAAATCCATTATTTCCCTGCAGTGTTTGCAACTCTAATAGAGCTCACCTTACTGCTTACATAGAAACTACAGGTGTGCCTGAACATAAACAAAACAGGGAAAGGATGGAAAGCTAAATAGCAGCAGGAAAAAAAATGGGGATAAGGAGCCTGCACATACAGCAGTCAGGGACTCTGGACATTTTGCAGCACTCAGCCCCAGCAGAGAGCTGCCATAGCACCACCCTGGTGCAGCATCTGCTAAACCTGGGGCTGCAATGAGGTTCAGCCACACGGTTCATCCAGGGAGGGTTCCTTTCCCAGCCCAGGCTGCCTCCCTGATGAAGGCACCATCAGCATCTACCCTCCTTTTGGCACTGGCTCCTGGGAGGCAGGCATTTTCAGGGCTCTTCTCTGTGCTTGGTTTAGGAACTGCTGATCTTTCTTTTAAATCTGCTTTGGGGGTCTAGATTATGCCATTGTTGTTTTTTCCCCTAAAAAGCTTTGAAAGACCCAGTTAAAGCAGACTAGGAAAGCAGGATTTACTACTGTTAAAACTGTCAGGAAACTCAGCCTGCTTGTGGAAAGGACCAGTCTTGGAATTAAGACAAGACCATCAGAGGTGCCAACGAGGGAAATACAGGAAGCATACCACAGCACAGCCAGCTATAAAACTTAAATGTTACTATCCTGAATTCTGCTTCAAGGGAGTGAAAAGTGGAAGCACTGTGTCTTGCTTTATGGTGCACACCCTGCAAAATGCACGTTGTAAACCTTCCCACCAAGAGCATTAACCAGAGAAAATCATGGGGATTTACACAGTACTTTTACTTTGTAAAATCTAGGATGCCAGCAATAGACAAAGGAATCTTAAAATGTAAGTGTATAACGTGGTGGTATACACAAAATCACAGTGGCCATGGAGGTGTGGATGAATTCAGATTGCTAACAGCAGACCTGATAGTGTGCATTAACCAAAAGAAAATAACACTGTCTCTTCTCATACTATTATTCATGTACATGTTCATGTAGTTAAATTGCAAAAGCCTTCCTTTAAGGAAAATGACATGCTGAGGATGTTTACTCTGGTTTTGTTATTACTTTAAATGCATTTCTGTTTGATTTCATTATTCAATATATATTTTCTTTTCCCAGTTACACTTGGGGGACAGGTACAATGTACACACATTCGTGCTTTAGTGTTGTGACAACCAGCACCAGAGTTGTTGAAATATCCATTTCAAAACCTACTTTATTGCAATCAATCAAATCCTTTGCTACAACATAGGGAAAATAAACAAGGCTATCGGACTGCAACTCCTAGCTGGGCAAATGGAGTGCAAAGCATGGAAGACTAATGGGGAGGGAACAGAGAAAGAGGAACGCCAGAAAGAAAGATTATTTCAATGGCTCAAAGAGCTTAAAGAGTCTTAGAGGGGATTAAAGAATAAAACAATATATTAAAATTGCAAGGAAGCAAAATCAGAGACTCAGTCATCTCGGTAGCTGTAAGAACGCGTGGGCCATGTAGCATGAAAGCCTTAAGTGACGTACTTAGAAGGAAAGATAAAGACAGCAGGAAAACTGTGCTATATTACTGCAAATTCCTTCTGACCCTGAGAAGATGGCATGCTCAGCCCTTTTACCTCTACCTCTCTGTTTTAGTTATAAGATAACCACCAATAAAGATGTCCAAGCTCAGAGACCTGCCCTCTGTCCCTCCTTTTGGGATGTAGTTATTTCCACACAGGTTTTAAAACTGTGCAGAGGTCATTGTGCAGAGTCATTGATTCCTACTCAGGTAGTAGAGGTGCTCCACATGCTTGCTTTCAAGCTCTTGATTTTTCCAGTAACACATCTGCAGGCAGCTGCACCCTGTCCTGGCCTCCAAAGGCCCCCAGCCGAAAGGAGGCGTGTTTGTGTGAGTGCGTGTGCGCAACAGACACATGAGCCGGGGGAACCCTGCTCTGCATATGCTGGCACCAACTGTATTCTTTAAAAGTGTCTGTATGCCTGGTTAGCCAGAAACAGACCCCAAATCCCTCCAAGCAAGACTCACTGAGAGCATATGTTCAGAAGAACACTGACAATTAAATGAGAATTTCATGTCATCTCAGTACAACAGAAGCAACTGAAAACTCTTTGTCTGGAAAGCAAGGAAAAACTAGCACCACCAAAACTACATGAAACTCTGTTGCTGAAATTCTGACAAAACTTCCCATTTACAGCACCACTGTGCATGTGTATTTTATATACATGCTTCTTTACTTCAAGCATGGAAAATGTCAGCCCAGAGGGAACTGTCTAAGAAAGTTACAAGCAGGCATTGAGCTTGGTATTCATTTGCTTACTGTGTTCAGATTTTTTCATATATTTTTGATGGAAGTGTTGCAGCTTTTTGCTTTCATTTAGAAAGAAAATGTGTAGCAGATATATTTGACATAATAGTGTTTGAGTTTTCAAGGGAGACTGAAGCAATATCTAGAGACAAATCATTCTGTTCTACTGCTTCTTGCTTACCACCCCAACTCTTTCACCAACTCCTTTCCTGCTTTCATGTCTAAGCCTATTGCCTGTGCTGCTTATGAGAGTTGCTGGGAATTCTTTTCTCTCTCTTTCATTCCAGATCTCCTTAGCTAGAGCTTACAGCTCTTGAAGTCACTGTAAACAACTCCAGGTCATGAATGTCCTTAAGAAATTGTTGCAGAAAGAAAGAGACTATGATGACTCTGGAGAGACCTGGAGAAACCTGGTCAGTGAGCAGGTGAGTTTTGGAACCCCTTCTGACATAAGGGGATCATGTGACACTTTCACAACAGAAGGACTGAGAAAGCTCTGTAGGACCATCACTGACCAAGCTACAGACCCTGGCAATACAAATGCAGCCTGAAAGCAAAGTACTTTAGCACAACATTTCAAACCCTGTTTAAAAAGCAACATGTCTTACTAGATATATATCTCACACAAAATTCTGCAATTCTGTAACCTAAATGCATTTTCTATATTGCAAAAATTAGATCAAGCACAGGGGATAAATACATGAAAAATATCTGGTCCTGCCTTGCCCTCTCCCTCATGTCTACTTTCCTTGCTTTTCCTCTTTTTTTCCCAAGTGAGCTGGCCACTAGAATTCTTGCCCTGGCATTCTCACCCAGAAGGTATCCAGACAGCTGGGTGAGCTCATCATTCCAAATGCTTGCTCATGGTGATATAGTAATGACACTTCAATCTCCTCCTTGCTGTGCCCTACAGCCCCCATACATTAGTATAGAAAACAAGTTTACAAAGCAGAAGACAAGAGTCTGTCAATAACATTAAACAAGCTGTTATTTCTCCAGTTAGTGCCAGAAGAGGGTAGAGAGAAGGGTGGGCGAGAAAGAAGGGACAAATTGTTTTATGACTCAAACACAAACCCTCTAATGCCTGCATGTGTGTATTTGCTTCCTTTTTTCATTTTCTTCCCTTTCTCCCTCTCATTTTTTCTCTTTGTGGGAGTCAAATGTAAATCTGGGGTTTATCCTGCTTCACTGCAGCATGAGATGCATGCATAATCCTATTTTGTAGAGGACAGTATGTTCTCTGTAAGTCATGCAAGAGGTGGTCCTCCAAGACTCCTTAGTCACCTGTCTGATGCCCTGGCTTGAAGCTCCACGTTGGAATATCTCCTGTGTCCTTAAATTCCCTCTGCAGAGCATTTAGCAAAGTTGTAGACACAATAACCCTGGGAGGAGAATGCTGGCTGAGGTTGAATTCAGTCTGAGGTTGAATCTCCCACAGGTAAATGCTGCATGGTCTAACTTCCCACCACAGTTAATGAAGACTTGGTCCTTACAGGCAGTGAAGTCAAAAGGTTAATTCAGCTGATCAGGAGGTGTCTGCTCTAGGATGAGCTGAATTAAGTTCCTAGCCTCAACTGACTGCACTGAATCTCTATCAGCTATAATGGGTGTTTAGACACCAACTCACATCTAGATACTTACAGGAAGACTCCTAAATTTAGACATTTCAATAAGGAGCTGAATCTCATTCTAGAAGGCAAGAAAATCTTTTGCTCCTTTCCAGCTCCCTTGTGAACATAAAGAAGAGATTTATGCCTCAGATTCTCTCTTTTTTGTGAAACAGGACTGAGTTTTCATGTATTGTGCGCACCAAGAAATATGTAACACCACAGAAGAACTCTGCAAAAGTTGTGTCCAGACAATGGTTTGCTATCACAGAAGAGGGGATACATCACACCTAGAAGGAGCAGCTGTCAAACCACGATAACTAGCAGAACGATTCTCCTCCTTGCAGAGCACCAAGGACACACTCACAGTGACTGGTACAAATGGCATTCCCAGCACCACCTGAGCCACGATGAGCAAGTAGAATTATGGAGTCAGCAGAGGCCTGTGCTCAAGCAAGCCTTGCTGTGAGGCAGAGTTTGCCAGCTCATGGACAGTACCTTGGTATCGCAGCATCTCTGGTTTCCAAGACTGAGCAAGCCCTTCCCTGCACAATGACATCTTTGTGTCATGTTGGACTACTGTGCAACAGAGCCATGTTTGTAAAATGCTGGTTGAGAAGGCTCACTAGATTTGGAGCTCCTCCTTCAGTGTTTGCATGAGGCTTTGATGGTCTTGTGTTCCTGCTTTTTTGTTGATTTGGAGATTTTTTAAACAAAATTGAGCTGTTAAAGGAAGCTGTAGGCCATGCTTAGATAAGAGCCTAGAAATGTTTTTTATACTGAAAATAAACTACTCCTTCAGATCTGGAAATGCAGAGGACAAACTTTCTAAGCTCTTCTATCCCAGAGCCCAGATAGAACACTGAAGCCCAAAGGCACATTAAAATGAAATAACAACATACAAGACTTACCTCTTTTCCTCTCCAAAGTACTTCACAAGCTTTTATTAAATTAAGTCTCATCACACCCTTGGGACACAGGTGCAGTAAATACCTTCATGATAGGGTGAGCGAGTAAGACACAGAAAACTCTCCACAAATACTCCTCTGACTGACTATGAATTGATTCATTTCAGTGGCACCCTTGTGCTGTCATTTCCCACAGACTTTCAAGCAATCAAATTTTACTGCCACAAAGGGCTTGTAGGAAATGAACTGCAAAGTTATACACAAGAGAATTTGCTTATGAAAAGCACATGAGCAGATCCCAGCAAAGAACCAGAGCAGCAGCTCTATACGACTGCAACTCTCTGTTCGGGGTAATAATCCAAATATTAAGCTATGTGCTGTCAGCATGAGCCTGACTTGCGCATTTTTCATCTATTTCTGTATTTTAATTAAGTAGCTAAATGGAACAGGGAAGAAAGCAGATCCACCCTCAGGGTGTAGGCCAGTTTGCTTTCCACCATGTAAATGATCCCTTTCTGTGGGCATGCTGACCAGTGTCACAGAGGACACACAGAGTAAGGGATGGACTTGACAGTCATAGATGAGACAAAAGGATGCTGACAACTCACACAGATCAGTGTTTTCTGTTTGCTGTCCAGGACAATTCATTTCCTGGCAGGAACAGTCATAGAGACAGGAATAAATATCTTAGCCCCTAATTTTATTTCAGAATGTCTTAATGCAAAAATGTACAAAGCAGATATGTAGCCATGTAAAAAGCCAGATGGAAGAAGAATGTTGCTCTAAGGAACTGAAAACTACAGATGTTTGGAAAAAAACCACAAGACACAATGGGGGGGGG
>NW_005054320.1:4148520-4151552 GCF_000277835.1 Geospiza fortis
GGGGGGGGGCAGGGAGAAGAAAAAAACAATCAAAATTCCTGAAGTCAAAACTCCACAGCAAACAACAGAGGCAGCATGAGTTTTTACCAGGGTTATACAGAAATCTACCTGAATTTTCCTCTTCCATAAGTCCAGGAACTCAGAAAGAACATCTCAGAAACAAACTTACAGCCCAAGAATTATTTGCAGAAGTGGCCCCAGTTTGATTCATTTGACTTGAGTAAGTGCAAGCAGCAAATACATTTGAAAAATAAAATAATTCTCCTGGACGTGTTTTACAACCAAAAGAAGCTACAATTTTTAAATTAATTCTAGAACTCAAATCATTCTACTAGTTTCACTTAACAACTGTACTTTACAGACAGGAAAACTGAAGCAGAAAGGAGCTAAAAGCAGTATTCTCTTCAGCACATGAATAATTTATCCAAGTTTTGGTTTAAATCTGAGGCATTTTTGTCTTCTTTCCACCTTCTATGTCCTGCAGCTCCCGTGGTCTGCTACTGGGTATGACATCAAAGTCCCTGTTAGTTTTGAAGATATTATGCTTTGAGCTGGGTCAAAGGAAACAAAGTTCTCAAATTCATCTGGTAATTTTCAAGACCAAAAATATAATTCCCATTTGAAATTTATATATTTATGGCTGCAAAAGCCATCCTTTTTCTTCTACTTGTATTAAAATAATAAAATTTTTAAAGGATTGCAGATAAAAAAAGTAAATGCAGGTTTGTCTTTTTTTTTTTTTCCATTAAAATGTTTTTTGGCCAAAACTGCGTTTCAATTAAATTTTGAAATTGACTCATCAGATGTGTTCCACAGAAAATACTGGTATTTAAATTGAATAATCAACCACCTGGGAGTATGCAATCATACTCCAACTTACATAATCTACTGCACCATCTGTAAAAGGTAACTTCCATTCCTCAGTTCCAAACAAAGTATTTTGTAAAGAGGGAGGTTCCTTATTTTTGCTGAAAAGGAAAATCTGAACAAAATATTTGAATCATGGGGAAAGAAAAAAGGGTTGTTTTCACTGTTTGTTTGGGAGTTTTCAGGGTTTTGTTTCTGTGTGTTTCTTTGCTTGTTTGGGGTTTTTTTTTAGTAACTCTTTGGAAAAACAAAACAAATTAAAAACCACAGAAGTTCATGAACAGTGACAAGAACAAAACTATCTTTGGTCAACTTCAGAGAATATATCTTTTGTATAGATGCAACCATCAGCAAACTCAGAGGGTGGTGCCCCTTGGAATTTGGATCAGGTAGGTTGGTTTTTGTTCTTTCAACTTCAGGTTTATTATTTTAACAAATCTAAGTCCATCATCAGATCTCCTTATTTCTAGGAAAGATTAAAGACTTTCAAAGTGCAGAGGAAAAAGGTGCAATTCTTAAGAACACTGTAAGGTTCCAGGGTCCTGTGTGCTAATAACGCGTGTTGGTTTGGTGACAAGCTGAAGCAGGGGCAGGAGCAGCACTGCTTTGTGACTGCAGCTTCTTCAAAAGGGTCTGTTGAAAGTATTTCAGGAGGAGAGACATGAGAGTGAAATCTTTCAATGTGTCAACAGGGAGGCTAGACACTGAACTTCTGCCCACTCCAGAGTTAACACCATCCTTTGAAACAGAGGAGATTGACCTCTGCAGTTGAGAATCACTGAGTGGCAGCAGGGGGGTCCCTGCTTTTGTTTCCAAGCCACTTGCAACAGAGAAATAGGGAATAGTCATTGAAATTATGGTTGAGTGGGAAAAAATATTTTTCCCTGGAAACTGGACTGGAGAAGGAGGGTAGTAGGATATTGATTAACAAAGTTCTCTACTCTATCCTTAATGAAATTGAAGAGTGCTTGGAAGAGGACAAGCACAGTTCCTTCCCCTCTCCTCCTTTTATGAGGAATGCAAGATCTGCTATCCTGCTCAAAAGCAAAGCAATATGTTCTGGAAAACCTTGCAGCAGGTATTGAAAATCCACCACATCATGTACCTCCTCTTTCTCCCTCAAGCCACATTAACCATGAGCACCACGTCCTGCTCCATTCCCTGAATCACTCTCTGCCATCCATGTATAGAAATCATTACAATACAGCCTCTTCCCCTCAGACCAGTTGAACCAGGAGAAAATATAACCCAGCTGGCAAAGAGAGAAAAGAACAATCCTGGCACTTCAGCAATGAGACCTTCTAGCAAAGAAATGAGAAAAGTCAGGATGTTTCAAAGAGCAGGACTAAGTTTGAGATGACCCTGTGTGGTTCACCAACGAGCCCAAACAATCAAGACACTGCCTTTCTCAGGAAGCAAGCTCCAGCCTCTCTCTTAGTACTGTCCTCCTAAAGCAGACTCCTCCCTCTGTGCCTGATGCACAAGAGAAACCTCTCAGTCCCACTGCAGCACCGTACAGCCATACACTCCTGTCCAAGTGCAGGTATCCCAGGTGGAGATAGGAGCTCTTCAAAGATCAAGTCTAGCCTCAGTTGCTTTGCTGGGTTCAAATCTTAAAAGTGGGAAGACTGACCCTGCAAAACTCATGTGATCTGTATTTTCCAAAATGGAAGGAAAAGTCTGCGAGAAAGGAGGAAAATACAAAATTAAAGCAATTTCTGACTGCCACCACATGACCTTGGACAGATTGCACACCTCTTGGTATTTTGTTCCTCCTTCTTCCCCTCAGCACATTCCCACATCCACTGCTGTGAAGCTCAGATTGTAATACCTATGTCAATGACTAATTTAATTGATGTTTGCCAAGTGTATACAAATCCTCAGGCAGAAAAACACTTCATAAAATAATGCAGCTGACCAGTAAGTTTTGTATAAGCAAGCACCATGTTATGATCATGGGGGAAAAGACCAAAAGACCACTAACAAGGAAGGGAGAAGAGAAATCCATGCCAAGTTTTCAGCGAGTATGTGTTAAAGAGGAGCCTGTGCCAGCATTTGAAAACCAAGCAGACAGCAGAGCAGAAGGCTAATAAAGAGATTCAGCTGATAACAGCTTAGCTAAAACACCTATAGATGAACCACTTGGCACAGGAATCTCAGTGTAT
>NW_005054320.1:4151574-4178546 GCF_000277835.1 Geospiza fortis
GTATTTAAAATTGCAAAATCTTCCCTAAGGCACTATGGTAAAACAAAAGGGAAAAAACTTATTTGGGCTAGTTTAAGTGTTCCATCTTCACTGATGAAAACAAACAAGCAAGACTCTCCCCCTTGATTGCGAAAATATCACAATTTTCCATTCTGTTCCAATCTGAATTTTATCAACATCAACTTGACTTCAAAAGTCATTGATTTTCCGGATACAATGTCTCCCAACAGGAAAATATTCTATTGATATTTTCTAATCATCACCTCTAGTTTAGAGCTGAAGGTGAATGGAGAACTAGTGAGGTTGAATTTTTACTACTGAAAGACTTTTCTCCCTCTCTCTGAAACTGACAGATTTCCCTCCACATATTCAGAGTTTGCTGAGAGACCCTTAATGTGATGTTTAAATCCACAACATCCTCTGTGCTGCTCACCTTATAAAAGGACAGAGCTTGTGACTGTCTTTGGTGGAAACAGGTACATACTGCATGATGTCCCTTGAATTATTTGGTCAGCATCTTGCAAAACCTGCCCCAAATATTTCTCATTCTCACAGCCCTATACAGCTTGTTCTGTGCTGGTAAACTGCTGCCATCCATCCCTCTATCCCAGAGGAGGCAGTTTACCATCAGTGTTGTTTCAAGATATGATTTTTTTTTCTGGTGATTTATGTAGAAAGAAAAGCTATAGAAATGAGAACCCCATGAATATTCCAACATTTTGAATTACTACGTATTAATCACTCTTCTCTCCAGAGATGCCATTGCAAATTTAAAAGACTGGTTTTGTTTTTTTCTTTAAAGATATCTCAAGACTGTCTTAAAGAGCTGAACAGACTTGGAGTGATAAAAATGAAAATATGCCTCTAAAGATGCTTAATGCTCAATTCTGAGTGTGTAGAGATGCTCACAAACTCTAAGCTCCACAAAGGACTGAGAGCTTCAGTTCCATTCAGTGTGTATATATTTACCCTTATTCACAGCATTACAGAGTTTCCACTGCAGTCCTTCCAAAAGAGATACAATAAGCAGGAAAGCTTTCTGTGACAGAGGGTTCTGCCACATTCATCCAACAGTTTAGGAGAACAATGCAGAGATGGAGTCTGCAGCTAAAGGAAACAGAGCTGTCACTTAAAAGCTCTAATGTTAATAGCTGTTCTGAAAACTCCATCACAATGAAAAAGGAAAAAAAAAAAGGAGAATACTGAGGGAAAAGGGAATAGGACAGTGTGAGGACCACAGAACTGGCTGAGATATTCAAAAAATAGACACAGTACTAGGAGACAATCATGGAAGCATTAATTTGGGGTATTCCCCAGCAGTGAAGAGGGACATGGTAACCAGGAACTCCAGGAATGGCTGTGCAGATCTCCCCAAGAGCTGCCTGAGCTGCTGACCTCCTCACTGTCCACCTTGGCTCTGACATCCCTGCTGCAAAATCCGTGGGGCATTCAGATCCACTGCAGCCACAGCACTGCCTGCAGGGCCACCATAATCTCATTGTCCATGGAAATACAGCCTCAAGAGGGGCAGCCTGTGGATGAGGCAGCAAAGCCACTCTCCTCCTGGTCCCAAAGGAAAGAGGAAAACTGCAGGGGTACATCAACAGTTGGTAATAAATGCAGGTGCATGAAAGGAGGCTTACCAGCCCTGGATTTAATCTAGCAGAGCTGCCACATTTACTCAAGAGCCCACGCTGCTCTGCTCCATGGGTTACTCGTTACCCATACTAACACCATACTAATTAACCCTGGCGCTGCTGCAGGTACAGCCATCCCTCTCCTCCCAGAGAGAGCACAGGAAACAGAATGAAGGATTCATAATGCTGAACAGAAGAGCAGCTTGCAGTAGCCAAGCTGCAACGAAAGGAAATGGTGAATGTGCTTCAGGCAAATGAAGTAGAAGTGACAAAGTTGCTTGCACCCGGTATGACTTAGATACATCATGTATAATGTGGTAGAAAGACCTCTCCCTGTGTTACCCAATCAGTTTTGACAAGAAAGCCAGTAAAATGTTGGGACTGAGCCATTTGGGACATCAGATTAGATTCTGCCAGCTGGTAGAAAACGCCTAACACATCCAGAAAAATGTTTAAACTTTTATGGTTTGGCACTTTTATTGGTAAAGGCTGCCTTCCCCCCAGACACCTAGGGTAAGGTCCTCATCTTCCCACTTAGTTTGATTTTCAAGCATTTATAAAATACAACTAGCTACTCCCCTCAGCCTAATTTATTCTCCTCCTTTTTTTTCTTTTTTGACACTCCCAGCACTGCACATGCCCAGCCACTGCTGGGATTGCTCCAACACAATCCATTTCTGTAGGCAGAGGGGCCAATACACCTCTGTGGAAAGCCTTACGTGTATTACCCTTAAATCAATGCATCCCCTCAGCTGACAGCTTATGCAGAAAATGAGCAGGCAATAATAGCAAATGTTTCTTCCAGCTCCTCAGACTGTTAGTGAGCTCTTGCAGGCGATACCCCATGGAGAAGACCCCCTTTTTCCCCCCAGCCCCGCTTCCCTTGAGCACAGTGCTGTGATCAGGATGCAGACCCAAACACATTAGCCAGAGTCCCCGTGGGGCTGCTAGCTTGCACCCAGGTAAATCGACTGCTGAGAGCGCTTCCAGGATTACAGGGCAGCCGACAACTTGAAAAGGACTATCACAAACTAATGTTTACATTATGAACCCCATGTTCCCACCTTCCTAAGGCTCCCTACCATCTCCCGCTTCTGGTAAGCAACCAGAATTTGGGTTTCTTTGAACCGAGCTAACAGAACTCATTCATAGCCATTCCAGCAGCAGAATATATAACAAATACCATCAGCAAAAACAGGAGAACGAGCAAAGGAAACAATTGAACTAATGGCTGATACTTTTATGTCCCTGTAATCTTCCTCACTCCTTCCCCACAGAGGCCTCTGAAGGGAGCTGACAGAGCCCTGACTGCAAGGGAGATGTTACACAGATGAGGAGCCACTTCAGAATGACATAAACCTGTTTTGTCTGTCAGTCAGTATGGGGGATGAACAATCATTTAGCAAGTGTCACTGAAATTATATTGCTTTTCTTTTGAAATACATAAATATTTGATTCTCCCTTCCTCAACTTTCTGCCTCTCCCCTTGTTTTAAAACAAAATCTCATAGATTTTAGAACAGAACCATAGTTTGGTTTTTTTTCCTCAGTCACAGTCAGCTGGTTTGAAAAATATCTGAGTGTCTCTGTGTGTAAGAGAATTGGCATATATCCTGCCTATAGCTGATAAGAGGAAAAAAAGAAAAAACAGAGGGTTGTAGAGTATATTGCCACTGGAATATAGCAGGTTTCTGTCCCCTTTCAGCTGTGGAATTTTTCCTTTAAAATCTGAGAAGACCAATTTCAGGGAAAGGTCTCCAAGCCCCAGGCTCTCACCACTTGCCATATACCAAAAGCCCTGTGTGATAGTAGATTATAGGAGATGGGCCTGCTCTACCTGACCCATGGGTAGGTGCCCTGAACTTGAGCTTCATCCATCTCTGAAGTACAAAGGCTGTTCCCAGCAAGAGCTCTACCCCTTTTAGAAGTCCCATGAGTTCAGTAAACCAGTCTGGGGAGGAAAATCACAATTACCTAAGTCATATTATTTGAGCCAGATGTACCTTTGCCACAGGAGGATAGACAAGTCCCTGGAAATTTATCCCAGCTAGAGCACAAAACTCCCATTTTGTCTGAAAATCTTTCCTGGGTACATACAGGAAACACCATGTTTATCTGACTGAGACAAAGAGTATAGATCAGCTTTTTACACGGCACTCAGCTTTCCACATTTTGGAGGCTGGCTAAATACAAAATAACTCTCTTTTCTATCTAGTCTATGTGGCAGAGAGTAGCCTATTGCCCCTGCTGCTCCCTTAACTCAGGTGCTGCAGACAAATTCTTTTGCTACTGAGACTTGTGCATGACTCCTGTCCCCAGATTGGTGAAGGAGAATGCATCATTGCACAGGTTATTTTTGTACGAGAGCAAATCCTGTCAGTGCCGTGTCCTTAGGGATAACATAACATTCTTGAGCTCCATTAGCAAAATCTCACATCTATGTAAAGGATTTGTAAATGTTAACCCAGGATTGTGAGGGACTAGTGAATAAATCAGACGCTAGATGGTATCCATGGTCACACTAACAATGAAGCCGGGTTTGTCACTTAAGAGTTTGCCCTCAAGAGCACACAACTATTAAATGCTTTAGAGACAAAAAAAACAAACATGAGCAGGATCTTAACCAAAACAGAGGATTTCTGTTCTTTGGGAATATCTACTTCGGGAAATTTTGCAGAAATTGCCCACTGAGGAACGTGAGGAATTTATTACCACATAAGAAGGATGTGGAACATGAACACACAGCAAGGCCTCTTTGGGCTGCAGCTCCACTGTAGGTTTACCATTGCTGCAGCATTGCCTTTGTTCCAGCTCTAGACAGACAGGCTTATTTGCTCCCCTCTCCAGGCCATTACTAGGCAGGAATGGGAATTGATTAGCTCTGGCTTACATCAGATAAAACTATTGTGGAGCAGGGACCGTGGTGATCCAAAAAATGTGCTTCTGAACAGCTCACCCCATGAGCTGGCTTCTGACAGCCCTTGTGTGGTAGAGGATCAGAAGTCTGCTGAAACCAGTAAGTTTCTGCAAAGTGTTTTGATTTCAACAAAATGGTATTTGCTAATGAGAACTTGAATCAGTAGAAGAGTCCCAGCTGCTCCTCTCTCTGGCAAAAGAAATAGGGGAAAAAAAAAAAAAGAAAAACAACTAATGCTTTTGTATGTAAAAAGATGTTTCCAGCTAGAGGGGAAAAAATTGTTTGTTCTTTTAACTGTAGAGACTTGGAGCAGAGAGGAACAAGGTAATTTCACATGTTCCTGTGAACAAGCTACTGCAGATAGCTTCCCTAGATAATAAGTAGAAATGAGTGAGAAGAAATGGATAGGGTAAGATCTATAATAGTGCAAAGAAATGTGTGATCAGCTAGGGAATTCCTTTTAGGAGCCTTGTAGAGAATATTGTATTTGCCAGACCAGATCAGTCCACTGGGCCAATCAAGTGCAATTTAAGCATTAAGTGTAACAGCTTGATAAATCTAGGTCAATGCACCTACATGCAGGTACAAGTTTAATACCACTTCATTAGCAGGACTGCAGCACCTAACACTGAGCATATCTACAGGTCCTGGAAGAGAGAAACTATTGGCATTTATGAGATTGCACGATTAAATCAATGGGTTTCTCTTAATGAGTGACCAGAGATTGGTCCCGCTTTACAGTTTCTAGTCTGCAGCAGCAGACGGTGCTGATGCTTCAAATATAAGTGGAAAACAGTACTGCAATGCTTCTCTGGCCAGTGTGTAACACCCTGCAGGAGGCTGGAGAGGGAAGAACTCTGCCTTTTTGTGCACATGCATTCAATCAGCCTTCACTGGAAATGCATTATTTTAGCATGCAGCAGACCCACAATTACTATTAAACGTTTGCAGAAAACAGCACTGACCCGTTTAAATCCATCTTGGCTCAGCCACAACCCAATAAAAGGGGCATTTTATCTTTGCATTTGCTTCAGGTTACTACAGAAGGACTTCTGGGCTTGCTCAATGGCAGAGAAATCTCAGAATTTTTAGGTGTATTTCTAGGGTCTCATCTCTGCAGGGGGGTGGAGGAAGACAGCAAAAATCTTGACTGCCCTGGCCAGCAAGTGAGAGAGGGAGATGACAGGGAAGGGCTCTGCTCCCCTGAGAATATGGAGAGATAGAAAGACTCATTATTAAAAGACAAAATTGGCAGTAGTAGATCAACAGCATTAGATCCCCTATTCCTTCTGCCACAAATGAGAACTGTACAGTTTTCTTGTCCTCCTTCCCTGACCACCCCCCATGACTCTGAGACTGGTCCAGGCTTCTCACTTGCATTAGCCCCAGGGCCATTCAGCTGTTTCAGTAAAGAACCCTCTCAGTACCACAACCAACAGTGTCTGAGTAAAGCTGATAGTTACTCGTATCAGCCGCAAGCCAGCTTGTTCAGGTATGACTGTACTACACAGGCACCTCTCCCAGGGCGGCAGAACAGTCACACAGCAGGACCAGGACTAATGGCAGCCTGTTAGATACTTCCAGCACAAAAAGTTGTGCACCCCCCCTTCCAGATGAGCCATCACACTCACAAAATTACACTACACTACTATTTTGGCAGCCTCCCAAGGCATACAGAGAACAGTAACACAGGTACACAGCACACCATGCTGTCAGACCCTTGCAAGGTCAGGGCAAAACCTACTTGCAGCAAGGGGTGGATGGGGCACTGAGCAAACTGATCTCATGGGAGTGGCATCCCTGCCCATGGCAGAGGTGTTGGGATAAGGTGATCTTTAAGGTTCCTTCCAACCCAAGTCATTTTATGACCCAAGCCAAAATCTGCCTCTGGAGTTGCCCTGTGATAGATCTACCTGTTCTTTTCTTAGAAACAACTTTCAATGACTGCTAACACAAACCCAGACTTAATATAAGTGCAAAAAAGCTCCACAGGCATGTAATACGTCTTTTGGAAATGAAAAGTGGTCCAAGAGATCTAATCAGGTGAAAGGCAATTCTTTACTGAGGCTGTCAGATGCAGATGAACCCTGCAGGGCTTGCTGGCTCCTGAAAAGCCCATCTAATCTACCCAGCACTACCAAAGTACCATCAGACCAGGCCTCCTAAAATCCTGGCTAGCAGCCCTTCCACCTATTCCTTGAGTGCTCTGCTCTGGGGTTTTTTGACCTGAGCATTATTATCCAAAACATGCCATTGACTTGAGTTAGCCCTTACAGCCCTTTGAAGACACTTTGCCTACACAAGTGCTCTTTTTTTAGACAACATCTATCTATAGAATAGGAGGTTCAAAAGCCTCCATGTGCTTTGCTCTAACATACATGACAATGCTCTGGAAATTCACCCGTGTTGGAAAAGTATCTGACTCTGACGTAGAAACAGTTGCTAAAAAGAGAGAATGCTTCCTACTTCTCCTGCAAAAGTAATGACAGCACTTAACCCCAGGAAACACTACACTAGAGAAAGATGGTCTTGGCAATCATCAGAACAAGAATTTGCAGGCTAAAATTGCCATCTTTTACTTCTTCCAGGAAGCAGGACTAGAGGATTTTGCAGAATGAATATGACACACAAGTGGAGGTGAAAGAGTATGGAAGGAGCTGCAGCAGGAGTCATGGTAGGTGTGGAAATACAAGCAAGGATGGAGTCCAAGCACAAGACTCTTGTTCTCAGCTCTGTCCCCCTAAACAGAAAATCTCCACAGTGCTGCCATCAGCCAGGTTTCTTACATAAGTCAGATATCGTGGAGTCAGTAGCATGAAGGCTTTCACATGAACATGCAAGGGCTAGCAGTGGGACATGCTAACAAGTGGCCAAAGGCAGCACTAGGCTTTGAGTCCAAGGAGCAGCAGTGAGAGCAGGACAGCATGGTGAGCATGAGTCTAGCATGAGCTCACACAGCACAGGACACCTGCAAACAGGACAAAATGGCCTAAAAGTAATATTAGACATAGGGGCACATTTGTTTCATTTAGCTTCACCCCCATCCTTGTTATTTTCCCCTTTTTCTTACTGTTTTTTCTGCTTTGACCTTACATCTCTCCTCAAATTGCACAGTACACAGTGCTGCATCCCCACACCTGTGCCTCACTCCCTTAATTCAAAGCCACCTCCATCATCATGCCATGCTGATCCCAAACAAGCCCCGAAAGGCACAGATCGTTCAACTCTCGTGTGGATGTCACCTAATGAAGACATCCATAAATATGGGCACATTAGAGCTCACCATCTGGCTGCGCCTCTTGGATGGCTCCGCTCCCCACAGATCAGTGGGCATGGAGATGGCTGCAGCCAGCTAATTCAAAGCCACCTCCATCATCATGCCATGCTGATCCCAAACAAGCCCCGAAAGGCACAGATCGTTCAACTCTCGTGTGGATGTCACCTAATGAAGACATCCATAAATATGGGCACATTAGAGCTCACCATCTGGCTGCGCCTCTTGGATGGCTCCGCTCCCCACAGATCAGTGGGCATGGAGATGGCTGCAGCCAGCCAATTATTCCGTTCCCAGGCTGGCAGCGCTCCCCAGCCCCTTTCCCCCTGCAGGGACTGCTCTCATTCAGCACCCCAGCGAGGGAGACAAGCCTCCCCCTCCTTCTCTCTGTGTCTGCATAGCACCAGTTTCAGCCTTTCTATCAATCTCAACCACATTTTTCTTCTTTCTCATCTGCCTCTGACACACCTTTCCTTCAGCACTAGGCACAATTTTTCTGTCTGCTGGTCAAAATGATAAACTGAAAATATTTCTTTACAGGAAGACTCAAGCCCTATCATTTAATTTTTGCTTGCTTGTTTGTTTTATTTTAGAAAACACTCTTTTCAGATTGGCTGAAACATTTTACTTGACCTATATGGAAAAAATAAAAAAAGCCTTTTTCTTACAAATTTCCCTTCTTTTTCATTACAGAAATTTTCCAAAACAAAACTCACTGCAAAATCAGAAATGAAAATGGTTCATCTTCTCCAATAAATTTCTCATGATGAACAAAGAGTGCAAGCCCTCTCCAAACTATGCTTAGGAAGGTAAAATAGCCCTCTTACTGACATTCTTCTGCCTTCTTGCTCTTTTTCCCAATTTTTCCCTGCAATCATCTGCTTGTTCCCAAATGCCATCACAGTTACCAGACCAAGCTTTCAAAGAGGAATTTGTGCACAGAAAAGTTCACTGAACTGCCATGGCACATTTTGCTCCCTGAATATTCTGTAGCCACAGGACATCTAAGATGATTGTATTTTCTTTGAGGTACATGAATATTTGATATTCTCCTTCCCTTTTTTTCTCCCTCATCTTAATTATTCTCTTATTTTAAAACACCAGCTTGCATGCAGTATTTAAATAAAGGTGTTTTCAGAGTCACAAGCAGCTTGAAACACTCCAGCCTCTCAAAATATATATTGCAAGTGATGTACATCTTCCTGTTCTGTGCATAAGTGGCAGAGGGCAAGGCACAACCTGGGGAATCCATACAGGACAGGGCATTTGAGGAGCAACCTTTCCCCTGTGAAAGCTTGGGCTCCCCCTCAGCAAAGAAGTCTGGGCAGGTGAGTTGAGACGCAGGGTCAAAGCTGCTCCTATACAAATCACTGAAAGGTCTGGTGCTGCAAATGTTACTCAGGAAGGTGTCTGAAAATGCAAGGGATGCAGTGGGTCAAAGCTGAAGCAGGGAATGGGAGGGAAATATCGAAGCGTGCCATTTGGAAAAATAGCTGCTGCCAGGAAAGAGAGAGAGTGAAAACACAGAGAATCTGCCATACATATGGCTGTATTAGATAATTACATATGTACAAAAGGATTCAGAGGGTTTGGGTGACTCAGCAGCTCTACACCTTCAAGGCCAGATCACATACATCTTTGCCAAGGCCCACAACCTGCAAGGATCTAGCTTTGCCGGATTTTGAGAAGCCTGTTTTATGGGACTTCTTTGAGAGCATGCCCAGGAGCTCATTTGCTTTGAGTCATGGCATTTTTACACCAAAACATCAGTTGATGCAAAGAATATCTGAACACCCAGATGTGCAGAGACCCAGGTGCTCTAACTGCAGGCAAGGAGCTGGGATGCTCCATGTCTCAAGCAAGTGGAAGTGCTGCTTCAGGTTCACAGCTATGACATGACACCCAGGGCTGGAGCTGGGCTGCTTTTCATGGGGTTGTTAAGGCGGGAAAGCACCTTCAAGAAGGAGTCCAACTGTTTTGGGCAGCTGTATCCCCACAAAGTTGTCTATTACATGAAGGAATGGACATTAATGGAGATTGCCACTTGGACCAGGTGAGGGTGCTACAGACCTGGCAGCTGCTCCAGCTGCTTGAGTGACGTGTCCTGGCTTACTCGGAGGTGTTTCCCTGAACAGCTGAGAGGAAAGGAAACGAAGCATGCCTCTGCACAGGTCAGAGGAGGCCACGCACCATAAATGTTTGTACAGGTGGATGAAGAGCTGTGCCCACAGATGCTCACAGGCAGGGCAAGGAGTAAACATACATATTTGAAAACTCATCTATCTCCATTACAAAAATGAGCAATATCATCCCAATATCACTTTTTAACTTTGCAGAGGCTTTTATCAGACACAGCAGGTAGCTGGGAGGCTGTGAAAGGACTGCCTGCAAATCTCAGGGCCGAGTGCCCTGAGGTTTGACTGAGGCTTCCCAATTGAGGCAGCACTCTGCTGGGAATGTGCAGTAACAGGGGCATATGGCAAGTTCCCAGATTTGCCTGTCGGAGAAAATCATGCTCCTCTGCTCTTAGCTGATGTTGCATCTCTGAAGCAGCCCTTCATTATCAATCATCTGAAGTAGATTTTGTGCTCTTATTTGGAAAAATCTCCCTACACTGTCCACATCCCTTGCTTATAAAACCCCAGCAAAGGTGAGAGTTGCTGTAAGGAAGAAACTTTATCCTAATGGAGAAATGCTTTTAAAGAACTGAAAAAGGTACAAATGTCTCCCTGCACTTGAACGTATTTCCTGGTTTGCAATGAAGATTTCTAGCACCATGTTCCTGAGCCAGTGCTGTTCAGCCATGCTGGGTGAGAATAGGTGGAATTTTTACTGGGTTCTACGCACTGGACAGGGGAGAACATTTTTAAATGAACTCAAGATGGCAAGTGCAAACCTTTCAAAGGCAAGAAGAAAGAGATGCTTAAACAAGTTGCATGGGCAGAAAAGCCCACCCTACACACATTGCAAGGACACATCACACTCCAGTTGCCCCATAAGACAAAGAGATTGCAAGTTCCATGCTTTACCCATTGTACAGCCAAGGTTTCCCTCTCCTCCCTCCCGTGCATGAGCCAAGAGACAGGGCTAACATGATACACTTGCCAGCAGCTACAGAAAGCAGAGCAAAGACTACAGCACAAGGAGCACTCTGACAGAAGCACAAAGCATGATATTTATTTACTGCCTGTCAATGTCTAGCCTGGATGTGCTGCGGCATCTCCATAGCCATTATAACTGCTCATTAGACATTAACAGGATGGGATTTTGTTGCAGTCAGGTCATCTGAGTTGATAGGAAAGGGGACAGCAAACAGCAGCGGAGAAATCCAAAGTGAAAGGGAAGGAACAACAATCATCTGCTGCAATGGTTACAGTCAGTAATGAGTTGGCTGGCTACTGTGCATCACTACTGCTTTCTAGTAAGTGGAATTAGGAGCAGAGCCATGTGTCAGGGGCTCCATACTGTCAGCTGTTAGCAGGGAGATTGATTTAACACAAGTGACAATGGCACAAGCTTTGTCAAAGGAGACATTCCCCTCCTGGCTGCCAGGCAACCACGGCATAAAACAGTGGTACCAGTGACCAAACAGCCAGCATGGCTACTGACCCCTTGGCAAGCCCCACACTGAAATGCAGCTTTATTATTCATAACAGGCTTAGGGCTGTGGAAGATTCTAAAACTGTCATGTACATTATGCACATGCAAAGCCGTTCAGAAATAATCCACTACCAACGAGGAGATGAAGCAGAGCATCCCAGACATAACGCAAACCCTGCCCAGGAGCATGGGCAAGAACACAGCTCCAAATAACCTGTGCAGCCCTGTTTTACCTGGGGGGCTTTGCTAGGGGAAAGGAGCAAATGAAAACTGGGACTGGGCAGGTTCCTCTCCTAACAGAGTCTGTGGGAGAGAAAAGAGATCATCTGTCTGACAGAGCAGAATGAGGACAGCAAAGAGAAAACCTTCAGGGAAAATTGCAGTGTTTCCTCCCAGAATGAGCCTGGACTCTGAAATCAGCACACAATACACGAGATTGAACACTTGCAGGCCTGGGCCTGTTATTGAAGTAATCTTGGGTAGAAAACAAAAACTATAGCATGAACTTCTTGTTTACCTTAAGAAACAGATTACGGTTATCCTCCAACTTAGTTGACTGAAATTATATAGAGAAGTTCAGCCACAAAAGTCTTCTCTGAAAACTGTAAAAGCTGTAGAATATCTTCTCTCAGAGTTTGTTCTTCTCTGCATCCATCCTGTCTACTCAGCAGATTAACATGACCATTCACTACATTTTAGCAAAGCTAAAAGATACACTTTTTTCAACTATGACTATTTTGCTGTGTCTTCCCTTTTGTGTACATGATTTACAAAGAAAGAGGCTTGGCTTCCAGGTCCCAAGATACACTACTGATCTGGAAGAGAACAGGGAAGGAAAAGCCCCAAAACTCCTCTATCTTCTTGATATGCAAGACTTTACTTTCCTGGAGTAAGTTAAGTCCAAGCAACAAGTCCCAGGGGCTCTGTCTACTTAGACTCTATGCAAAACTGAATTATATTTTAAAATCTCTGCAATTACATTTTGTTTCTAGGAAGCCTCATGACCATCCTTGGGAACAGAAGCTGGACAGGTAAAGACTGGAATTATATATATGGAGCATGACAAGAAACAGCACTGGGGGCAGAAGAAAAAATTTTCCCAAAATGTGTTACCTTTCCTTATCTCCAGGAGAATTTTCCCTTGGATTTCCTCAGCTCGGAACACCAGCCTAATTCGCACAGAGAAAGAGCAGAGCAGGAGGAATTCCAAGAAGCTGCTGCGTGGTTGCGGAGGTAGGTGTTAAAGCACACACAGCCACGTGGCAAACTCACATTCTGATCCTGCCAGACTTGTGTGGCACAAAACTCCCACAGAGGAGGGAGGGGGAAAAAAATCAAGACAGACACACCAGGCTCCTTACAGCATGTGCTTCATCAGGGGGGATATTTCAGGCTCCTTTGCCTCTCTCAATGAAGAGGGTCTGGATTTTTTCACGTGGGCTGAGTTGCTGAGGCACACACAGACACGCCTGTGCCTTTGTACAAGGTCTCAGAGAAAGGGGGCAGTAGCCAACTTATCCTTCTGCCTGCTGTCAAACAGTTAATTGTTCTAAAACAGCTGGGCCACACAATAGCATCTTTAATGGCCCAGCTTAAGCACGGTCGTGACAGAAATCATAATATTTTTTAATCTCCCTTTCCCAGCCTTCCTGGAAATTCATTTTTAATGACTGCAGTTGGCTTTCATTTTTGCTCTTGTTTTTAATTCAGATAACTTCCTGAGTCGTGCAACTTCTCGCTTCCACCTCAACACTCCCTGAAAATGAAAGACTGCAGTATTTAAAATGAAAAAATGATACCAGATGCTAACAGAACCAATAGGATAGTTTGGTTCACTAGTTCTTGCACCTTGTTCTAGACCTGATCAAATATCCCACATGCCCAACAAGTAAGGGCTATGGACAAGGTTTATTCAATCCCCAAGGCATTTTATGATATAAATTCTCCCTTACAACCAAGACCCAAGCACACAGGTCTCCCCATTACCCTCCCCATATGGCCCATCTTCAAATGTTTTGATCCAAAGTAGTAAAAATGAGATAATGGCAATCTTTGAGACTTATTGCTCCCACATGGTAGCACCTGCATGGTTTTTGTCTGTTGTTGTGTGTTTAAACGACAGTAGGAAAAAGCTCTGTCTTTTCTCCAGAGTTTCAAAACCGCAAAATTTATTTTTTGTTCTTTTTTTTGGCAGTTTTCGTATAAGTGTTAGAAAATGTTTTTCACTGAAATGTCTGTGTTTTCAAATATCTACAACTTTTCATAAAAGACCTAAATATACAACAGAGGTCCTCCAACACTTCCCTCCACCCTACAGCATCCTATGATCTCCCAGTCTAGGGCTCCCCTTATGCATGCCATTCCAGATTCTATCCCAGATACATGATATTGTCATTATCATGGCCCTCTGATCTAAGTTTGCCCATTTTTAACATTCAGTTTTGTTTGCATCTATAACTTCACACCTCAATACTCTGCTTCATTTTTAGACAACAGAATAAAAATGCTATAAAGCTTAATTTATTTTCATTGTTCCACAGAAGGCTAAATTCGGCTCTTGGGTACAATGCCTCCTTTTTTTTCAGTTATGAATTTCATATTGAAGAAAGAAAAATTCATACCTTCTCAATGAAATTTTCATGAACCATGCATTGCCCAGTGCTATATATTCAGCAATATTAACCACTGAAGCTGTTTGTATTCAGAAGGCTTCCCTCAGCCCAAGAAAGGGCAACATTTGTTTTTATGTACTGAAAGAATTTCAATTTCCAGCAAATGCCACGGTCACCTCAAAATATGACTCAGTAACCCAGATGGAGGTCATGATCCTAGAGCAGGAGAAACATACCCGTCATGCATGTGCCAACTGTGTTGGCTCTTATACAAGAGAATATTTAAATGAGCCCCACAGAAACTGAACTCCTTGTTGTTAAACACCTAAATGGTTAATCTTATAGATTCAGCCTAAATCCTTGACTGACACTTGCTGGGGCCACATGATGAAGGATCCCACCCTTACACATCCATTCAGTGCTCAGCATCCCGCTGGTGAGTGGGACTTTGCAACTCCATCTCCAGCATGGCTTTGCTCAGAGGAAGAATGGCTGGAGGAGATGGAAGCAGCAAGGGTGAACTTAAAACACAACTGTGTTTTAAAATATAATGGGCTGGAGCCTGTGGTGCTGAGCACCATCCTATTCTTCTAGCGACAATTCAGGATCTAAGATGGGGACAAATTAAAGAAATAATTCAGCAATAAAGGGTGGGGAGAAAAGCAGAGAATTGAGTTTCTGAAAAATAACTTGTGTTTATACTATTGAGTTCACCTATGTAGCACCTAAAAATAGTCACCTATTACAAAGCCTCCAATTTCAGTGGTTTAGGTCAGGTTTAGCAAGAGCTCAGGCCATATCCATATATGCTTGATTTGGCCTAAATCAAAACAGTACCACCTGAAAATGGGTAGCTTTAGCAAGACACTTCCTGTTAAAAATCTTTTTCTAAAGCTCACATCATCCAAATTGTCACTTTGTCACTAATCACGGGAAGAGAAAGCTTAAAAAAAATCGCAAAACAACCCACCTGTTATGGGCACAATGCTACCAACTAGTCAATGCAAATTATGGTTTAATAAAGAGCTCTCTTTCATAAAGTTACAAAAAAAAACAGACAAAAGAAGCCAGGTTCAGTGAACCTTCAGAGAGGAGCAGACTGGTAGTTGATGCTCTTTAGTGAAGGTGGCTCTCTGGCACTGAAACAGGGAATCCACTTAAAAAACACAACATGTCTTCAGATGATCCACATCCTGGATATCAGACTGGATGTTGATTTCTTAAAATTTTCTTTACAAAACTTTAAGGTAGAATTTTTATTAGCCCTGAAGCATGGGGAATGCATAGATATATATTTTTTTCCTTATCCATTAGTACCCAAGAGTCTCCCAGGAAGAGCTTCCTGTTGTACTTCCCTTCACGTGGTCAGGCATAGACTGTCTGAAACAAGAGTGGCATGGATTGGCAAAGCTGCCAGGGAACAGAAAAAGAATAAAAGATAATTCCCTATTTTATAGACAGGCAAACAATGCATGAAAAGATCACACTGGAAATTTGGGCAGACCTCACAGAAACAGACGGGAAATTCAGGGCCGATGCTAGGACAGATATCCATGGCATTGAATGTACAGGGTGAGCAGGGAAAGAACCCAAGGAAGGCAAGAGCTTTGTGAAGGCAGCTCTTCTGAAAAGCCATAACTCTATTGACTCACAGAAATGCATGACATAGGGCAAGCTATGGCGACCAACAGAAGTGCAGGCATCACATTTGAGGGGACCAAGAGGTGATTAAATTAGGAAGCAGCTGATTTGGAAAAAAATCCAAACAACTCTCCCTCCCATTGTGATGGACCTGTGGGATCCATAGCCCCAAGAAGGTGTCAGTTCAGATACTGTGACTGGATAATTTTAGGAAAAAATATTAACACTGAAAGTTATGCTGGACAGATATGAAAGGGAAATTCAGGGCATCAGGGGCTGGAAAGGGAAGCAAAGAATTGCTTTTCCTGTTCTCATGTGGTATTGTTACAACTGAGCATATGCACACATTCTCCTTTGAAACCCGCAGGGTGGGCTGTACCATGCAGTGCTGTGAGGAATAGATGGGCCAAAGGGTTCTGATTTCTGAAAAGGCAAATCCTACTGTTCCCTCATCAAGAGGGAATAAATGAGAAGTAAGGAAAAAGAAAGGCAAGAGCATAAGGAAGATAAAGAGAGAACAAAGGGAAGGGAAAGGAGAGAGGAGGGGAAGGGAATTTTCACAAGGCAGGAGAGCTAGAATAACCAGGGGGAAAAGACAGATTCCTATAGGATTTGATTTTAAAAGCCACAACGTTTTTCTTCGCTCGGCAGCAGCCCTGCAAACGGCACGTCTGTTTCCAAATGGCTGAAAGCAAACACCAGGTCATGCAGCAAATGCCAGTGCCTGCCGGGGGGCACTGCCTGCCCCCTTCCCACCCCAAACACAAGAGGTGTCAGCTCTCCACACTGCCTGCCCCAGCGAGCAGGGCAGGGACTGGTGCTCGGTGGCACCACGGTGGCCTCCCATCTGTCAGCACTGTCATCTCCCACACCTCGGGGGCTCCGGGCCATCCTTTAGAGCAGCCTCCTCTGCCCCTCGACTTCCCTGGGCTGGCTGAAAGGGACCTGGCATCAGGGGGTACACAGCAAGGAAAACAAAATAAGTTAAGAGGGAGCTGGTGTTTCCATGCAGAATTTGTGGAGTCGATTCAAATCACTGCACACAGGCAGAAAGCAAAGTTAGGGAAGGAAAAGAGCGAGAGATGAAGGCAGCCCAGACACACACAAGTGAACTGTTTGCATGGTTGAATGAAACAAAGCACAATTAAGACCAACTTCCCCAGTCCTAAAAGGCTGCACAGGCTTACACACAGGGAGAAAGCAGGGCTGAATCCCCCACAGTTCTGTCCTATGTTGCTCACAGCAAATAAAGGTTCATTCCTTGCTTAACAGAAAGTCTGTTTCCAATATGTGGGAATGGACCCACCTGACTCATGCCCAAAGAGAGGCAGGAGCTCCCGTAGCAGCACAGGAGAAGGGCTGCAAGGGAACACTGTCCTCCAGCAGAAAGCAGAGGCAGAATTCAGCTCTGCACCACGAAAATGGAATTGCCTCGTTTAGACCTTGGAAAGCCTGGTGACTTCGAGTAACCTGTTTTTACTGAAAGCATCACAGGGGCTGAAATTTAAGGTTTTAAATGGGTCTGTGAGGGAAAATGCTCCCAACACCTATGAAATCCTTTTGCTACACAGGAATACCATTACAGGACTAGCTAAAAAGGAGAAGTGCAGCCTGCTGTATCACCACTTCTTTGCGATTCTGTCTTTTTTTATAATTTTGCTTCTGCCGAGGCCCAACAGTGCTTACACAGTGGAAAAAAGTGAGATCACACAACAGAGTGAGATGCTTCTAAGCATCTCCCACAGCCAACCCTTTTCTTAAAGTAATTTCTGTTTAGAGATAGCAGATCTCTTTACAGTTCTGCAGCTCTCTTCCCTAGCAGGCCTTTCATGCACATGAAAAGAAATATCTGATCAAATATATTCCTCTATCATGGCTTTGGAAATATTAACAAGATTTAATTTATATATAATCATATCAGCAAAAGAGTTAATTGAAATATTGAATAACTACAACTTTAACAGGATTGGAACATAATGTTTCAGACGTACTAAGCAGATGATTTATCCACTATGCTATACAAATTTTAGTTAACAGTTGGGCAAAGACTTTAGAGCTATTATTTTTAGCAATAGAAGGGTATTCCCTAGGTTGTGCCAAGGCCTGTGTGCTGAAAAGCATTGTGAAAGTTCAGCTTATTGTGCGTTTTCTTCTCCTATTAGAAGAAAAGGAGACAAATGTGTCTGACACTGTTAATTGGGATCTTGTGATAATGCAGCAGTATGTGCACAGACAAATGAAATTTCAGTGCAAATTCACTGACCTTATCCAAGATATATCCAGGGAAGAAAATGGCTAAATGAATTGAATTCAGTGACATGAAGCATGTATTACATTCCCAGGTGTCATATTAATTGTGCATGTTACCAGCAGGACAGTTGTAAGATAGGTACAATATGCCTAAAATCACTGTTGAGGTTAACTACATAGCAAAGAGATTAGCAGTGAAACTGCCCTGAAGTACAAGACACCATCTCCACCTTCAGACTTTGCAGAAACTTGTCTACAGACCTGAATTCTGAATACAGGTTTTCTTCCTGTAACCATGGACCAAAGTCTCAAATGCCAATAAAAATCAAGAAAACTGGGGGGAAGAAGTTCACTCTGACTACAATTACCCAGATGTGGACAATCTCCAGTCAATCAAATCAGCAACTTTGCAGAGATGCACTTATGTTAAATCACTAGGCTGGCAGAGGCTGGTGTTTATCACCAGATTGCAAGTGGAAAACGAACTGACGAATCTCAGATGAGATCCCAGGGAGTGGGACTCCTGTTATAAAATCAGCCACTCAGTAAGGCTGCATGCACTACAAAACTCAGGCTTCCTGCAGCTTCCTCTAGACACTGCTGTCAACTAATTCCCTGGGGACCTTGCATTAGTCACATAGTTGCATGGCATCGCTCTCCCCTTCTGCGAAATGGGAAGAGTAACACTGCCTTTCCACCAGGGACATATGCAGATAATCATCTCAACAGTTGTCATTAGACACAGTGACAATAGGGCCAAAAGTACTGGAGAGACTGAGGAAGACTGAACTACTCGCTGCAAAAGGAGAAAATTGATCTACCTAAAGTAAGTGATGTGCCTGGCCTTGTGTCCAGGAGCAGGTCTCAAGCACCTGAAACAGCAGGTATGAAATACTCTGCTGCAGAAAAACATACATGAGGAATTCATGGCCAGTGCTTACCATGTATTCTGTTTAAGCTTAGATTCGGACATTTACTTTAAAATTACCACTACTGTGTGCAGGTACACAGAAATACAGAGTGAAATTGTCTGGGTGCACTATCATCATTTTTTCTATCTGCTTTCACAGTCAATTCTCTGGAATCATGGTGTTTCAGTAGACTAATGAGCAAAAATACTGTTAAAATAAAGATTGACCGAAAATTCTAAAATTGAACCTAGCACCTTCCCTCCAATATCTTTGGTATTAAGCAAAAAAAGTTTGCAAAGGACTCCTACTAATTTAGTATTTGCTATTAGAGACATTCTACCTAAATTTGGTTGCAAAGTCTAGAGAAGCTTCTGTATTTTCCATGCTGATTCAAACCTGCCCTAAATGTTCTTGAATGATTTCCAGGAAGTGGTAGAAGATATAAAATCACCCAGGCCTGTACAAAGCCCTGAAATGATAAGGCAGAGCCATAGGATACTAGAATTGTTCCAAATTATTGAAACTTCATCTTCTTTCTTTTGCCCTGAACAGACAGGACAAAGCAGGCAAAAGACTGGACACACCTTTGAAGCTTTTCCTGGTGTGTTTCCAAAAATGCAGCATGCTAAGGCTCTTGTCAGGGAAATCTCTGCAAGTTCCAAATGCTAGTTCATGGAATGATGCTTTGCTTTCCCAGTACACCTCCTGTGCCAGTGGAAATTCTGACCCCACATCTCCAGGCTGCACACACAGGCAAGATTTCAAGATGATGCCCTCAAGGAAACAGTGCACTTAAAAGTGTGTCCCAGTGCTTAAAGAGACTAGCTGCATGTGAGGAAGTGAGGCAGCATCTCAGATAGAAGATAATTTGATTTTAAATGTAAGATAGATAAGAAAAAAACAGTAAAAAGATTCCTGTGTAGCTCAAGCTATCAAAGAGATGCAGAAAACCAGTGATAGTGGCACAGGTGCAGGTATGGGAGAGGGAAATTCAGAGCAAGTCTAGATCCCATCTCTCCTAGCTGCAAATGCTGGGAAAAGCAGCACCAGAGCACAGAGGGTGCAAAGAGCTGGCGCTTTCTCCAGCTGGAAACAGTGTAATAGTATAAGAGTTGCATCAATAAATTCTGTTTAAAAAAATCTAATAATAACTACCTAACTACTTATCTCAGCTCCATGATGTATTGCCTTACTATTTATTAAAATATCGCTAAATTTTAACAGAAATGAATGGTCAGTGCCTCCCTTGGGCTATTGTTAAAGGCTGATTCCATTTTTAACTGTGAAGATTATTCATAAATATACTATCAAAGCCCCTTACTGGAAGATGAAAAATCTGTTATGAATCCAAATTTCCCCAAAAGATTCTGTGTGCTGTCACCAGCAATAGGAATGGAGAGAGGATGAGTCCCAGAGCAAGAATCTCTCCAGATACTGAGGGGTTTTTTGCTAAATAGATTCAGAGTAGCCCCAGCCTCGGAGATGACAGCAGGAACACTTCTCCAACTTGCTCTGCTTCTGCAGACACAATCAGAAAAAAAGCTACTGGCTTGGGGGTGGCCGATCCCAGTGGCTTTCACAGCTTTAGTAACAAAGCTGAGAGCTAAAACCATTAATTTCACAACAGCAAACAGCACTGGAGCTTCTGCCAATGCTCCCAGCTTAGCCAGGTCTCCCTACCTCTGCTGTGCTGGCATTGATATATTCATCACTCCCAGTAATTCTTCATGCCACTGATGACAATTTCTAGAGAGAAAACTGAAAGTCTTTTTCCCTAGTCATGCAAAATGCAGCACATTTAGTAGAAAAGGAGCAACAAATCCTGAAACTAACTCAACAGGACATCTGTATTCAGGATGGATGTACATGTTCAGATCACTGGAGCCCTACCTTACTGTCCTGCCCTTAAACCCTGGAGGTTCATTAAGCCTAAGCCTGGCAGTATTTACATTTGGCATGTCAACACTACAAAGTCTTCGAGGGACAGAAGGGTGGGGATTTGGGGAAGCGAGATGGGCAGCCAACATTCCTACTTGATAGAATGAGATCCCAGAAAGCAGTTGTGCCCCTAGTTTTCTTTTGTCCCTCCCCTCCCACATGGCTGATCCCTCCTGCCAGGAAGGTCCTAGAAATTAGGTCTTGCAACATCTGAAATCAGCAGCTGCACTTTGTCCTTAAAATGTCTTTAAAGCACTTCTGCTTCCCTCAGATTATGATATGGAACTTCTCCTATTTCTCCACCCATAAATCACACATGCAGGAGTTACTGGGGAAGCAGTATTTGAGTGCTGAGGACAGATGCAGGCTGGGAACAGGAGTTTTCAGATTCCACTCTCTGCAGGACAATAATCCAGTCTAACCAATATGCCATCTCACACTTCACCACAGTGCAGTCTCACTGGTCATATCAGAGACCCCCAGCACTGCAGCAGGGTCTGTGAATGAGTCCTGGATTAAGGGTACCAAACAGAAGCTTCCTCTAAATTCTCAAGATTCTTACTACTAAAGATATCAGCCCACCAAATGACTCTCCCCAACCTCTGCCCTCTCCTCATCTCCCATCCCAAGGAGAGCAACCTCCCTGCTCCAGCTCTTCTGGCAAAGGAGAAAGCCCCTGGGACTGAAATGTCACAGATTCTGAGGACATGATTAATTATTTAAATAGACAAAATTACATTCCACTGGTGACATTCAGCTCTACGTCTACTCTGCCTCTCCCCTTCCCTCCCTGCAGCCCCCAGCAGTTCTTCCCCCTGTGGACATGTGCCAGCAAGGGATCTGTTCCTTTCACTCCACTCTCTGCTAAATGTTTTTTATTCTCAACCACCTGCCCCAGGCCCTCTCATCAATTATTAATCAAGTGATCCATGAATATGCAAATCAACCCACACACTCATTTTATTAAATTAAATTTTAAAAAAAGAAGACATGGCATGTACAGCGGCAGAATAGATGATGGGCTGGACTGCTCTGGGGAAGTGGGGATAGGTGCTGTCTAACAGAGAAGGAAGGAGTAGGATGAGAGGGAATATGCACTATACACAGCTAGCAGGAGGATTACTTCTAGAGCCATTCACATGTTTAAAGTGATGTTCTGCAGGAAGGTGGGGGCTGAAAGATGATGCACATATAGGAGGGCTTTATCCTGCAGCAAATGAGCAGGTGAAGCATCCACTTTCTAGTAATCCAGGTCAACAGGGTCACTGTTGAGCAGGGCAGGCATGTATGAGACTGGGGTGGTCCAGCTGGCCATGCACAAGGCATTTCCACCTGGCCCACAGCATCCTCTTCAGCAAAAATGCAGCTGGGCTGCATCCACGTGAACAGGTAAGGGTAAACCAAGGACACTGCCTCTAGATAAATCTTCTGAGTGGGAACCACTGCTGCCACCTCTGCATCACACAGGAGTGGAATGAAAAAGGGATTCTTTGAAAATTCTATCTTCTCCCAGCTGATAACATGCTGACCCATTCCATGTTAGGTGCTCAAAACAATTCTCTCTTTCATCAAGTTTTCTCTTTGTGTAACATCCTGTCTCACCTTCACTCTTCCCAACATTCTCTCCACACCTTTACAAACCAGCTGGTCTTTTCGCATCTCCTAAAATCTTTCTCTGGTGTACAGGGTATAAGCCATGACACTGGCCCATCATTTCTATCAAATACAAGGTTGCCTGAGTGATGATGCCAAATCTGCACAAGTAAAAAAATGAAAAGTCAAATCCCCTTCCAGGACAGGGAAAGAGTGCTGCCACCCACATGCCTACAAGCCCTTTAGGCCTGTAAGAAAAGAAAGAACCCTCTGGTCAGCTTTCCTGGTCCCTGTTGTTGTGGTGAGCACAGCTGAACAGCTTTAGGATGACTGTCATGCCTAGCTCCTAACACTTTTGCACAAGCATCCTCTTGGGTGGAGGTGAGACTGTCCCTGCCCCAAGAAGAGACCATCCTCCATTCCATCTAAACAACTTGGCTTTTTCCCTTTCTGCTAGCTTCACCAAGCTCCACGTCACTGTTTGACTCATGTCAGGTATTGACTTTTATGTGGGTTTGAGGGTGTTCAGAGCTGGCAGGCAGAAGGGGGTACTCTTCTTACCCAGGGAGAAGGTGATGCATGAGCAATTGCAGGGCATATGCTTTCTCCACCAACAGAGACCAGTAAGGTTATCCTGGTTTGTTCCAAGCATTCCTACCAGATGCTGATATGCTGGCAAGACATTTTTTCTTGTTCAGTAAATCAAGAAAGCACTGGTGGCAAAGACCATACCATTCTTTCAAGGCAGCCAGCTTGTGACTCCTGAGACAATCACACCAAACTTCTCTGCAGAGGTTAGGACACATGTTGTGTCACATCATGGCCACATAATCCAAATGGATGCTGGAGCTGGCATCAATCGTGTTCCAAGCAGAGCTTCAAAGAGGTGCTTTGGTCATTGGATTGGGAGACTCCCATGTAGCCTCAGCTCCCCATAAGCCTGTGAGATTTAGGAGATGAGTTTTCTACCTCCTGACACTGTCATGATACTGAAAAGCAATTTGCAGAATCAGGAGAATCTGTTACCTCCAGTACAGCTTGCAGCCATACACGCTTTATGGAATTGCTGAAGAGAGGCCAGAGGAAAGGTGAATGCATCAGCAGCTGGAAATTATGTGCTCACATGATTCCTTGGCCACTGCTATACTTATGGGGGTACCAGAGGGGAGGAACAGCTTTCTCACCTGCTGATCCAAAACTCTTGCTTCATATTGAGGAGTAATTCTGGTTATAATCCTCCTTCTCCCTAAAAGAGCTAACAATCCTGCTGGCAAAAATTTGTGGCTTAAAAAGCATAACTCCCAGATTTAGGGGCACTAATTTCTTAGTAATATTTCTACTACAACAATGTGAAAAGATGCTGCAACATCAGAGTCACAATGCCAGCACTAGTGCAAAAACTCCAGAATGGGGGATTTTCAACATTTCAGAGTAATGCCTGCACCTGAATGGAAATGCACAAGGATCAAGGTGTCAGAGGTAAGTCCAAACAAACCTCACACTTTTCACATGTGCAGCTGCATCTCCCCACAGGAGCACCTGTACTGGGATACCTGGGGTGCCAATATGCCCAGAGGGCCAGATTCTCTGTGCTAGCAACGTCTGCCAAACATGCACCCATGGGACTCTGCACCCATAAATGCCTTGCAAGGGTCAGCTTCTTCATTCCTTCAGGGCACCTCACACCCCACCTCTGCATGCAGCATGCTCCTCTGATCCATTCACGGAGCAAGAAGGATCCTGCTTTTTAAATTCTGAATGGGAGGGAAAAAGAGAAAAAAAGAATTCCCTTAATGTCACCAGCTAAATGTTAATTTGGAATGTGATTTTTTTTGTTGTTTTCTAAATTGCTCTTAACTGTGTGCCAGCACACAGGTAAATTGTTCTTGGCTGAGAAAATGGCCTGTCTCTCTTCTCAGAGATTAACAGAGAAGACAGTGAATGGAGCAGCAAACAAGAAAACCATGCTCCTTTTACAAATCATTCAATGGTTTCCTGACTTCTTTTCTATATATTTTTCAGCTGTAAATGAGTTTCTACTGCTCACTCTAACTGAAGGCCGTGCTTGCCATTGTTACTCCCCATTTTCTTTTTAAACAAGGTGGAGGAAGGAAGGAGAAGTAATTTGCTGCCATGGCGACTCCAAGTGAAATGAAATTGCTGTACTTCCCTCCTGGCCCTCCAAAAGCTTCCCTCAGCCCCCTTCCCCAAGAACCCTACTCATTTGGCATAGAAATGCCCATGCTTCTCTGGCTCAAAGGGAGCTTGGCTCCTCAAATGGCAGGCTGCCCTTTTTTTATTGTTGGGAAGAATTAAGGATATCTCACTTAGCTCTCTGTCTAGAAAAAAAGCTTGAAGCAACCTACAAGGAGGTCTAATGGACCCGTCCAAAACTTCATAGAAGTATAGTGCCAGAACTGTAACCAGGGAGAATGAACCTGTAGGTCACTACACTTTTGTGCATCAGTAGTTAATAACACCAGCAGTAAAGGTCAGAGGATGGATAGGGGGTCCAGATACTTGCACATTCTTCTCCTACAAAGCCATTCCAAGAAAACAAGAACAGTAGCTAGTCACTAGGACTACAAACCTTGTTTCTTTCCCCAGACAAAAATATCACAAGCTACCAGTGTCTATTTCTCACATGGAGCAACTGCTTCCCTAAACCCATTACCTATATCCCTCTCACTGAACAAGTGTTTCCCACAGGTCTGCATTGTAGGTCTTGGTTTCAGCTTTGAGTGGTGGTAACAGTTCACAACAGTTGGGTTGTTCAGTTATATAACAATCCTATTGCATTTTTCCTAAATTTTCCTCCATTGCTCCTCTGCTCTATTAAAGCACTTCCCCATTTTCTACTTAAAAATCAGACTCAATTCTTCTTTCTTATGAGAATTCCCATACTATGGTGCCAAAAGGAGAAAGGAAATCCTAAATGTAATGGTGTAGAAACAGTCCTCACATACCAGTTAGATTCAAAAGGTCTTTCCTTTGTCTCAAAAATCACCATTAAGATCTTGTGCTTTTTGAAGCACAAAACTCGTTTGCATTTTGAAGGTTATTCCTCATGCTGAAGGAGCAGGAACGTGGTTTTTGCCTGGAATTAACACAGCCTGTCATGTTCTCTTAAATATACAAAAAACTTCACCTGCCATGGAGGATAGTCTACTGATATAATTAATAATCATGTGACAGATGAAAATATCTATTTGCTTGATTCATGGATCTTGGGTGGGTATGAGGAATGAGAGACTTATGCCTGCCTTCTTTGCATTGGAAGTTTAATTTACTGCCTGTGTAGGAGAAGCCATTTCTCCCTCTACTCATTTCTCCCTCTCCAAGATTCTTGCAGCTTATCTCAAAGGAGATGCACACAGTCCCTTATGGAGACTGATTCAAGTCTTGAAAACTTGAAAGCATGCATGCTTTTCCAGATGCCCAACTTGAAAAAACACTGAAAGCTTTATCCATAGAAAGCACAGCTAGAACTGCCAAGAGGAAATGCTGTTTTCTTAACTTTCAAGTGTAGGGCTCTAAAAATGGGGGCATCAATAACAACCAGCACTAGAAACCCAGCCTTTAGTTCTTTGATGATTTTCCCCACCCCCCACAGGAATTATAGCTTATCCATATTCTTATAGCACAAGAGGACTCAATTTTAGAAGAGTTAACTATACTGTCACTTGCATATAGAAACATCCAACAGCCCAAAACAATACATTTGTGACTGATGTGTGCTCTAACTGGAGAAGAAATCCCAGCAAAATGCATGGTTGTGGGAAACCCTTATATGTAGATATCCACAGCCTCTTGCACTGTAACAACTCACATCTCTCTCATGAACAAGCTAAAAGAGGTGAAAAGAATTCATTCAGGAAACCTAGTGCCAAATAATCCATTTTAAAATTCAGCTAGCTGGATAGGAAAAGAGAAGTCATTAAGGCACTCAGGACAGAAGGAAGGTTCTCTGAACCATGTGGGAATGGTCTGCTGGAAGGGGACCTGAGGAGATGCTCTTGAACGGGGAGCAGAGCTCCTGGCTTTCTGCATGCCTATCCTTCACCTCATACCAGCACATCAGGAACCTCAACTGGAAAAGAATATCCATACACCTTTGGAATACAGACTTCAGAGGCTGAGCTTTCAAAGTAGCTCAAGAACACATCCAAGATAACAGATTTACTCACGTATCCCTTTTCCATCTCTGATTTCCAGATATGAAGAACCTGAATCGGAATTCTGTGCCCATGAACGGGTGCTATGCAGATACCTTTCCAGTAAAATATTAGTTCCCTTTTTAATTTTAATTTTCACTTCTTTCAGTCCTGAAAGTAATTAAGTTTCAATGGCAGCTAATTATAAGGAAAGGAAATCAGAGGCTGCATGGCTGTCTGTTCAGTGCAAGCTTGGCAAAGTGTTTTTTAATTGGTAACCCTTTGCTGTGTATATTTCAATCCATTTTGCTCTGTGTTTATCGTTCCAGATTCATATTATATCCATGACCTTTCATCTAATGACAGAAGCTCATGCAGAGAAAAAAATGATTATTTTAACAAACAGACATTAGAGCTGTGAAAGAGAAAGCAGAAAACAGGCAAGA
>NW_005054320.1:4178558-4204407 GCF_000277835.1 Geospiza fortis
CACATCATAAAATGCTACATGCTGATCTTTCCCCCTCTTTTTCCTCTGATATGTGGCCTGTGCAGGAGCCTTCCAACCCACAGCTACAGTGTTACTTGGCTGATGCCAGGTTCTAAGGAACAACAGCCACTGAAAACCTTAGAAAAACTTGCTATGCCCATGGTCACTTACTGGGAAGAGACACTCAGAGGTGCATCCTGAACACAGCTTTTTTGTGCAGCCAGTGCCAAACTGGAGTCATGGGCCAAACTTTCTATGATTCTGAAGTTTGCCTTGATTGCAAGTCAGAGTTTAGTACCTCCTCCAAGGCACATTCAGGTGAGATCTTAGAAATGTGAAGCTGAGAATAATTAAAGACATTGCACAACTTTAACTGTGAGGCATAAGTTGGAGATAAATAGGAAAACAGACCCTAATTCCATGCATGTAATGTATCATCCCAAATACATGCAAGTTCCTGTACTTAACTGAGTGGAAGATGTAGAAATGTAAAAAAAAATCCTATTCCTTACTTTTTGGGCAAAGCCTTAGCCCCCAGATAAACCTTCAGCCACCACGCTGATGCTGCCTGTGTTTTCTTACTCACTGCTGTATGTAGCTGCCAAACACCAGAGTCTGGGTCCTCAATGAGATGTCTCAGAGTCCCCAGGCCCCTGTGGTGGTGGAACAGCATCTCTACACAAACAGCACTGCCAGGGCTGGGGTGGTTGGTGGGCTGCACGTGATCCAATCTGAACTGGCACTTCCCGCTGTTAATGCACAGCTCTTGCCAAGTGCCCACCTGGCTTCTGCAGGAAACAGCTTAGCAGGCACTAGATGCTTGGCAAGAGACTCTGCAGATTAATCTCAGCAAATTTGTATGATACACTGAGCACCAACTGCCTGATCCACACTTACCAGCAACAGGGATGATCCAGTAGTGAAGGGCCAGGGATATCAGCAACTCACCCCAGAAATGCCCTGATACTGGAACACCTAATACACATCTTCACTTCCACCCTTAAGGAAATTGTCCAGCATGCACCCCATGGTCTCCCATAAGGAAAACTCTGAGGTGTAATTTATCCAGCAGAGCAGGTTTTTGATTACTACCTCACACCATGACACTTCTGTTTAGGACTCTATCACTCCACAAACTTTCAGAAAGAACATAGGTATTTTTTCCTGAATCCCTATGCTGAAATTAATTTTTCTGCTTGTGCAATCGTTTTCTATAGGTTCACACAACTTTCACAGAAAAGAGTATAAGAAATAGAATGGATGGATACTAGTACTATGTTTGAATACCATTATCATATGTAAACTTAAGAAGAAAATAAAAGCAGTGTTAAACAAGCAGTAAACAAGTATATTACAGGAGCAATTTGTTGATATAGATGGTCAGGAAATAGTTGCCTTGAGTCTTAGAAATAAAAGCAACTGTGCAAAACTCAGTATATTTCCAGAAGCTTGACAGTGCCTAAGACACATGAAATTCAGTGAAACTCATACCCTACATCAGGCCTTGCATAACACCTGTTTAGAAAACTTCATTCTAAGATGCAAAATAAACCAAAGCACGGATGCTCAAAATTCACAAGCTCTTTAAAGGTACAAGCAGGTACTATGCTTTGCATATTTTTTGGAATCCATCTTCACATGATATGCCAACATATGGTCATAAAGCGACTGACAGGCTCTGGACAGACATCTACAGAACCCCTCAAACAAAACTCACCCCTAAAAGGTTTACAGAGAATTTCTTTATGGGGGAGATTTCCAGAAGCTCAAATGGCCCTTAGGCACTACCCTTCCATCAACTTGCAAACCCTAAAATACTAAGCAGGTAATTTAGAAGCCAAAGAGGAAAAAACACATTTGCAGAGCAATCGCTTATAACTATACATCCAGTCCCAGTGCCTCTTTGTGATCCATTAATAAAGAAAACTCACAGGCTAGTAGCTGTGTTCAAGAAACATGGCAGCAAAGTCCATCTGAGGACCAGCACTAAATATGCCATCAGATGTCACTGCACAGATTTGGGAGCCCTCATATTGCTAGGTTGACATCCATCTGGCCACTTTAGCACTGTTGTAGCAGCACAGAGTTGCAGTTTTTATAGCCCAGTTCTCCCATATAAACTCGATGCAGCAGGCTGTTTGAGGTGAAGATTTGTTCAGCTGCATCACGGCTGCCTCAGACCTCGTCAAGGCAGTGTCACACAGCTGATCTCTTGGAGTCCCTTCCCTGTTCCCTCTGTGAGCACACAGGAAGTTATGGGGAGAGAAAGGTAGCAGGAGAGTGGAAGGGTGTGCAATTAGAAACTATAAATTCATCAGATGGTTAAGCACCAGGGAGGAAAAAGAGCTCTTTAAACTAAGAGATCATGTTGACATAAGAACATATGGATGTTAACTGGCCATGAACACACTGAGAGTGGAAATAAAGAGGGGCTTTTAAAACTTCAGAGAAGAGAAATTAGACAGGGATCACCAACTTCACTATTAGGAGAAAGCCACCCCAATCACACTGCAAATTTATGAAGGAATATTTAACAAAAGCTGAATCAGATAATTCAGAGGTTTCCATGTATCCTATGTTGTATTAGGACTACCCCACACACTTACGTGTAAAAGTTACCCCATACCAGTGTCTCAGAGTTTTTCCCTTGATTTATGGTTACGTACAAATACAAACAAACCACAGTACCCTGAACATCAGAACAACCACAGCTCTTTTTGTAAGTCTATTCAAAATGTCCAGAATGACCTATTTGAAATGTGTAGGGTATATTTTCAAAAGTAGCTTTCACAAAAACAAGACCTATTTTCAAAAAAAGAACTCAAATCCCTGAGTCCTTTGATTTTCAGGAAGACCAGCTCATGAGCAGCCGAGGTGCTTTTTAAGGAGGTTTGTCCCTAGTCTTCAGTGCCATTTTCGGAACTTTGACTTACTCCCCCTTCACTGTCACACAACATAGTTTTGTCCTAGCCATACTGGAAACAGTGTCTTTAACCTTTTGATTCTAATGAAGCTTGAAATTCCAGGACAGATGACAAACTTTGCTCAGTTTTATGTACTCCTTTCTCTAGGCATGAGGATCATGGACCATGCAACAATGTAATAAGATATCAATAAAATAAAGAGAAATATTTGCTCTTGACTTCAGCACCACTCCTAACATATGAATTATACGCTTTATGAAAAACCCAAGCCACAACATATTTTTGTACAGGATGAGAATAACCCACATTCCCACCTAGTCTCTTCAAACACTAAATGAGATATCTACCAGAGTAAAAGAAGTTTTTTATTGCAATAAGGCTTTTTCAAAAATTATTTTTAGGCCATACTCATGTTGTCAGATCATGCCTGGATTACAAACATCTTGTCATTTGCAGCATACTAGGCAACCAATCTTCAGAGGTAAGTTAGTAATTTGAATATCTAATCAGAAACCAGACATTTCAACTGATGCAGAAAAAATTGTTGCTGAGGGACAATCTCCAGCAGACCAGTTGATGTGAACAGTAAATTGCTAATTCTGCAATACTCAGATTAAACTTTTTTGTTTAATCTGAGTATATCACTAACATTTTAGACATATTTCATTTGTACATTTTATCACATAGGGCAGATCTTGAGAGGCAGTCCATGAGGTTTACTTATAAAACAAAGAACTTTATCCTAAAAGCAGCAAGAATTTCTGAAAATGTCCCACACTCGTTATTTAAGTCTGAATAAGGCTCAAGACACAGATCAAAAGTTTCTTCTAAAGAAAAAGCCTGCTTAATCCATCTCATACCACATATCTCAACAGCAGCTGAAATACCTGTGGCCCTGCCTTCCATCACCCACTTGGGGTCAGTAGGCTGACCTGAGCATGGTGTATGTTTGCCATCCAGTCCAGACTGAATGTTGGTGTTGTAATTTTTCTCTGACTTATCAGATCTTCAGCAGAACTCAGCTGTCACAGTAAAGGACAGCTGCCATATGGAACATATTAAGGTTCTGACAAACAAAAAATCACAGTGACTTCACTAATAGCCTCTCCTATATGAACATAAAATTTTCCTTGCCACCCAACAAGAGTTTCTGAATGTTTCACAACATATACATTCTACCAAAACCATAACAAAAAGCACTGCTGTGCCAGGATGTTATTAATACAATCCTCCCAGACAAATAACCACTCCTTCAGCTCCAGCACACATATTGCTTGCTGCCTTCTCTGGTAGTCATAGAAGCAGTAGCCAATACCATTTGGGTGACAGGATGTTCTGATACTCAGGCACAACTTGATGGATGCTAATTACAGTGAGATACTGGTATTTATCACAGCTATGCTCAATGGCATCAAGATGTTTAACAGTTACTAAGATTCAGAACAAGCTGTGCATGTCTACTCATCTCTTTTCCCCTCCCAACTTTAGCACATGCAAGCACACGGCAGTTTTCTTGCCAATCCAAATTACATAGCAATGTTACTGCAAAAAGACACCAAGTTAAATAACTTACCATTACTTTAAAGACAATCAGGAGAGGATTAGAAAGCCCAAAGACTTACCTATGAAGAAAAAAAGAAAACAAAAAGGAAGCAAAATTATCGGCTGAGCAAAAGCAAGAACAGAAGGTCTTCCAACAATGTGAGCTCAGAAATATCACAAAAGTCTTGACAGAATACCAAGAAAAGCAGATCTAGTTCCTTGCATGGATGGGCCTATGAATTAGAGAGGACCAACTTACCAGGTAACACTAGAAACAATGGCTATTTTAATCATGCTTACAGGCAGGCTCAAAACAAAAGTATAATTTCCTGCCCCAAGGAACTTACATTCTCATTAGAGCACACATCAGAAAATGATCACCTGGGGAGCAGGAAAAAGATACTACTCTCCTATTTGGCTGAGAGAGCAACAGACAAATCTTATGGATTACATGGAGTACTTGTGTTAGATGTCTCAGGGGAGCAATCAAAAAATAAATATAATAAATTAGTTCTGAATTGGCTCTAAAATGTGAAGGGGGCTTATTTCCCAGGGTTATTTTGCATGCAGAAAAAAAAATGGTTGAAGTTTTGCAAGATTTTCCACTTCACAGAGTCACAGAATGGGTAAGGTTGGATGGGACCACAATGGGTTTTCTGGTCAAACCTCCCAAATTAAGCTGGGTTATCCTACAATACAATGCACAGGACTGTACCCAGATGCTTCTGGAATATCTCCAGTGAGGAAGACTCCAAAGCTCTCTCTGGGCAGCCTGTTCCAGTGCCTGGTCACCTGCACAGTTAAGTTCTTCCTCAGGTTCAGGTGGAACTTCCTGTGTTCCAGTTTCTGCCCATTGCTGTTGTCTATTCAGTTCTTCTCTCACCATTTACCCTGACTGGCAATATTGAGGAGAAAACCGCCTGTGCACCCAGATACTTGACAAACATCTACAGAGCTCTGAAAGCAAGCTTGATGATTACCAATTTACCTTTGGTATTATTACTGCCTATGTGAAAGACCCACAGGGAGTAACAGCCACATGTCTTGACAAACCTTGACCACCTTTCCATGAAATCCCTGATTTGAGCCCAAGGCAGGCCACAAACTTCTCTGGATAACCGGTGGGGGTGGCAAATGAAGCAGGGAGCAGGGAGCCACTCACTTCAACTGCTCGCCACTTCACCCAGGCAATCCTGAGTGGCTCAGGTCTGGGGGACTCAGTTGCCTCACTCAAAGACTTACCCATCTCCTCCTCTGCTTGGAGGGCACTAAAGCTGTTTTTAATGTCAAGTCATCAAGAGGAACAGCAGTTCTATGGAGAGTGACTGCTATCCAGTTTTCCCCTCTGACTTCTGACTTCTTGTGAGATGTAGTGCAGAGCCCACCTGCATCTCCTGTGTCTGTAAAGTCTCTCAGATAATCCTTTCTCTTTCTTTATTGTCAAAATTCTACGCAACCTACTTATTTCCTTGTGTATTTCCTTGTCATGGTCACACAGCTCCTTGACAAGGACACACCTTCTGAAGAGGAGATGACTCTCAGCTCCAGCTTTCTGGACAGGCACTGGGCACTGTGCAAAACCAGGGCCTGCAGAGCCACACCTGCTGTTGTGAGGTCTGTTTGGGTGGAAGCCTCTGACATCACTAGTGCAGCAGCTTCCACAGACACTGGGGAATGAGTTCTACACCTAGTAACCGTAGTGTTGGGAGCTCAGACTACTAACACCAGGGAGTAGGGGCCTCTTCTTCCCCCTCAGTGTTAACTGCTGCTCCCTGTCAGCCACTTTATGGCTCTTTATGCTCTGTGTTGGCCTTCCTGCAGGCAGGAGCCCTTCCTGTGCTCTTCCCTGCACTTGTGTTGCACATGCTGCCATGCTCTGCTGAGGTGTCCCACTGCTCCCTGTGCTCCTGGGCACTCACACTTCCCCAAAATTGCTTAAACCTGCTGCAGATGCCCTAGCAATGCCCTCATCTAGTCAACAAGGGCTGCTGGATCCTAGATGATGTCTCTGCTGTTACTTGGGCTTCCTTGTCTCTGGGATCCCTCTGCCTGACTCATTCCAGTGCAGAGCCCCCAGAACTTGCCATAGCCACCCGACTGAGGCTTTTGATCTCAGCATGTTTAAATCACCTGTGGTCACTGCTGGTAACACCTATCACCACTTCAACCTTGTGAACCATACAGTTCTTTGTGCCATGGATCCATGGTGCTAGGTACATACAGAAAATCAAAGACTGCTTTGTTTGAAGGAGCTAGGGTGCATCCATTATTTTTTTCTTGATTTTTCACCAGAAAATGGGAAAACTTGATGGTGAAGCTACAAGCATCAAACACAGCTGAAAATCTCCTATTAATTGGGCTCCCTACCCAGGCTCTCTCTCATCTTAACACTGCAACCCACTTTTAATTTTCATGTGGTGAATTTGACTCCTTCTCCAAGCCTATTCTCCCATTCAATGAAATGCCACTGCTGTCCTTCAGACAACCATGCCTGTGTGCCAGAAAGAGCCATGCCAAGCAGCGGATGCAGCTGCTGCACAGAAAGTCTGCAATTGGTAACACAGCTCTGTAAGGATGAGTGTTTCACACAGTATCATTGCTTCACTGAGATTTCTGAACAGAATGTAGACAATAAAACTCACAATATGAGGAAGCACTCATAATAAATTTATTTTGCTTAAAAAGCCTTACTTACAGGGAGCCAGATCTAAAGACTATTGATGTTAATAGCTCAGAGTAGACAGGAGCAACATTAGAGTGAAGAGGCTCTCAAGAAGGAAAAATCACTTTTTGGGGATATATGAACCTACATTATCAAGCCTTGACCCTTGCTTGCAAATTACTGACTCAGCTTACAAACATCTGAGTGAGCAGCTCATCAACATGGGCCCTCCTGCATACACAAGGCCCTGTTCACTTGCACAGGAACTGCACCACAGTGCACCAGCTCAGCTGCCTTGCCTACAGTTCCAGCTGTGTGGATGGAATTGCCCCTAGTGGGGCCAACAAGGTGATTGTTCACAAACAATATTCACCTAGGACTCTTGCATGCTTTGTGCTTTCTCCGTTAGTCAGCAGCACAACTTCATTTCACAGCGTGCCCTTTACACAGTCAGCACCATGCACCTCAGTGGGATGAAACTCATTTAGTGAAGAGAAAATAGTGTCTCAATAAGAAGGAGCAAGATCAGGTGGTTCCTTTCAAAAAGACAGGCTTAAGACCATTTATTTTTGGTTAGTTGTATGCAAGATTGAAGAAAATTTATGCAAAGACAGAAAGGATAAAGATGGTTATTTAGAGATGGAAAAGCAGATAACACTAAAAATCTTGTGAACACCATAAACCCAGTCATATCTCAATGCACACATTCTCTTCAGAAATGGCCTTGCAGATATCTGGAACAGACCTCAGTGTGCAATGCATACCAGAGTCAGTGAATACTTACAGATAAATATTCATAGACAATTTGTGAATAGGAAAAAGGATGAAACCTCTTGTAGTGTGTTTAGACTCACTGATAAAGGAATAGGAATAATGTCATACAGCACCATTGATCCATCAAATGGCATGGGAAATTAGGAGTAGATACTCAGTTAAAAAACATTCTCAAATAAACCAGAGACTAAAATTCAATCACACAAAATATCTAACAACTGAGAATAATGAACAAATTAGTATGAAATCAGTCTGCTCCCAGATAACTTAAACAGAGGGGTGAGAAAACATTTTAATAGCACAGTAGAGAAGAAAACATGAATGGGGATGGAAAAACACCAGTTCCTCCTTGCAGGAAAAGGAAATGAGGGGAACAAATCCTTTCCCTGCTTACACTGCTCAAGGTCTTACCTGCCTCAGTCAGGTTGTAGCAGATTTGGCCCTCATTGCACAAAATGTATGAAGATCAACACTGGGTATAATGAACAAAACCCCCACAGCACAACCTTTAACACCATCTCCCTCTTGTCACAGGACACCTAACCCTCCTTGCTCCTGCTAAACTCTGCTGCCTTCCAGATAGCTCTGATCATCAGTCAATCAAGACACTTGGTCCAGCTTCTGTCTTAAGGACACTCAAACACTCAACAATAGGAAAATAGAAGAGCAGCTTAGCCAGCTCTGCACAGGAGATTATTCAAAAGGTTAATTACTGAATGAAACAGAAATAGGAGACGGAGGGGGCAATGGGAAAGGGGATGGAGGAGGAGAGAAGGGAGCAAATTAGTTTCAGCTGCTAAATCCGGCTTCCCAAATCCTTAAAGTCCTTTACAATATAGGCTGAAGAAGGAGGGAACAGGATGGGGTTGGGCAGTGTTGTTCACTTACACGTTCGATAAAACCTCAATAATGTTCCTCTCCTAATCCTGTGTCATTAGGAACAAAATGGTACATCAGGAGACTATTTAGATATGAATGCCTGCAACTTCACCATCTGACCCTGCTGACTTCTCCTTTCTTCTTTCTGCTCTCTCTTTTTGTTGCTGGAGCCAATTATTTTTAGAGATGTGATTTTTTTGGCTAGGCACTTGGCCTCCAGCACCAGGGGTTCCAAAATGACCTAGCTGGAGACCCTTATGGCCATTATTATTTTTTTTGTAAAGGTCATTATTACTATAATAGCTGTGAATTAATCTGTCTATTCAGAATTTTTTAGAAGGAAAACAAAAACTCCAAAACAAAACAAAGAGGCATTTTCTATGGTGCCCCAATCCCTGTTCTCCCTAGAGCAGAAGGAGACTGGCTACTGGCTTCAATCCGAGAGGACAACTGCACTCAATAGGAGAAATTTACAATATTAAAACAAAAGCATCAGAGAGCAACCAAAATAATTAAAAAAATAAAACTGATACCTCTTTGCTCCTAGCTGCTGGAAGGAAACAGAACTAAAAGGAGCAGCTGTCTGTATAATCCTCCCTTCGTCCTTAGCCTGATATCAAATCCAGCCTTGGCCCTGAGCAAATTCAGATGCAATGGAAAAATCTTGTGTCAGGAATAAGCAATGCCACATGGAAAAGCCTAGCATGGAGGCCAGATGCCAGTGGCAGTGTCATTGTGCCACCTCTTTGTTACCTCAAACCCATGCCTGTGACAGAAGTTCACCAGAGATGGCTGTATATCAATGACATAAAACAACCCATACATCATTTTTATGGCTCAAAAGATCAATATGGGTATCTCTTCTCATTATACTGTAAAGCACAATAAGTGCAGTCACTACCCTTAAGTCACTTGCCAGTACATGACATAATGAGCCCTGCTTTTCATCCTCTGGTCACTATTGTACAAAGGTACTATAAGATTTCACAGACAATCAACTTAGCATTTCTATTAGAAAAGAGGCACCAAAGTGAAGGAGGCAAATAAATGTTTTCTCAGCTCTTGCCTAGCATTAGCTCTGCAGGCTGGTATTGGTATCATTGGGGGAAAAATGAAAAATAATCACAGCATGTTTGGCACCTCTGCAACTTTCTAGAGAGTCATAATGTTACAGAGCCTTCTGAAACTAAAGATCCTACCTCAATGCTTATTAAAATTTAAGCAAATCATGAGGTGAAGGGGATAATAAATAACCTTGAGGGAGAAACACTTGACAAAAGTAAGTTCCAAAATGTCATGGGCAAAAGAGTCTTGACTTTGGGAATTTCACTTAATTTGATTTATTGCCAATTAACATAAACTTTTATTTACTCTTTCAGGCATTGGGAAACAGAGATGACAAACAATTAAACAGACACTCAGGTAAACCGCTTTCTTTGCAGTTCCCTGGGGTCCACTGTAGTACAACACATCTTCCCACACACAAGCCAGCCAGTCTCCCCTTCCCTTATCATGGGCACACATTACACTTACTCACAGTAAACCCCTCGGGTGAGGTGATGGACAGCTCAGGACGCTGGGTTGGTAGATGATGCTTACTTGCTTCAGCTTCTTATTTCTTACTGTTTTCTTTCTCCCTTCCTTTCTGCTTGCCTCCTACCCAGGTCCTCCACAAGCTGCAGTTCCTTTTGGGTATTCCTGTTCTAGTGTGGGCCACCCATGGGATGATGCATCTTCTCTTACAATGTTCTCTTCCATGTGCCTCCTCCTCCTGTAACTGCTTATGTATCCCTTTCTCACTCATCCTCACATCTCCTCCTCTGTCTAGTGTGTTTTCCCCTCACATCTCCCCACATGATCCCTGAAGAGGATGGGACAGCTCTGACTGACCACTTTCCAACTGAGATAAGGGTCCACCAAGGATCATGCTGGAGTGGGCAGAAGGTTTGCCCTGCAGCTACCCAAGCAGTTGGTCTATCTGCACAGAGCTAGCCACCACTCCAGGACCTTGCATCAGTACAAAATGCCGTGTTAGAGACGGCAAAACCAGAGACGTGTTCTTCATTGGGAGCGATCATCAGGCCTAGCTAACCAGATCCTTGCCACACCAACTCCAGCCAAGGTTCTTCAGCCACTGGAGCTATTGCATGCTGAGACAGTGGAAAAAATATTTTCAGAGATTGGGTGATGCTCCATCATTCTTCCTTATCTCCCTTCCATTCCCCCCAAAAATTCAGGCTGCAGTTGAAGTAGTAGAGGGCCTTATCCCTCAGCACAGCTTCCTTGAGTTAGAGTCTGCCTCCACAAACTGAAGCTCTTTTAATAGCACTGTCAATGAGAGATTGCATATCTTGTTAAGTGCTATTCAGATGCACCCACAGAAGCTCACTGCTTCAGAAACACATCTCTTCCTAATAATATAGTTGGCTACATTATCTTATTTGACACTAAAAACTTGAGATGATTGATGGTAGCTTAAATTCTGAATAGACAAAAATTATAGAGCAGCTTTATAATCTTTTGCATTAGTGCCCTGGGGAAATGGCTGAAGTCTTTATCACATTCAAAGGACAGCATGACTGATGCTAAACCTCCACCCTTCCAGCCAGACCAGCCTTCCATGAAGGTCTTAGGCAGCCTGGTCAGGAGCCTGCCCACAGGAATGGCTCTGAGGCCCCAGCATTTGATCATTAGGTGCCACACGTTTCATCATCCCTAACTACTGCTTTGCAGTATTCCTAACATACGTGCAACTAAGTCAGGATCAAGGAACAAAGAGAGAGGAAGGATGATGAAGAGAAAAGAACAGAGCAAGGAACTTCCCTTTACCTTGGGTATAAATGGTGATCCTGCTGAGAAGTAACATGGTGTTTGCTTCCTGGACACACGAATAGCACAAAAGATCTGAGGGACTCTATTCTAACAACTGTGGAAGAGTGGTTCAAGAATCTCTCCCAAGAGAAAGAGCAAATAAACTGGCAGCCATGAAGGGTAGGTTTGGGAGGGACTGGGCTTTTACAACATCCCTGGAAAGAATGAAGTTCATTACTTAGAGAATCATAGATTCTAAAATTGAGTAGAAATTTACTCAACCCTAAATCTCTTCCCAATTTGAAAAAGCAGTCCAAACTAAAGTTTTCTTTCTTAAAAGGAAGAAAAAAAAAGTGTGAAGCAAAAGGAGCCTCTCATCAAGAGAAACAGAAAGGCCAATGAAGGCTCAGACCCCTGAAGCAGCTCATGTAATTTTTATAATAGCATGGATAACCATATGGAGTCCATGTGGGCATAGGAGAGACATAGGAACAGAGAGATGGTCACCAAACTGTGAACTGTAAGCTTCTTTAAGCTTTTTGCCAGAGGAGAGTGACCCCACTGTTCTTTTCACTCAACTGATGGTCTTTTATCCAAAATCACCATTTGTCTCAGCCCTCGAACACCAAATTTTTATGGCCATAAACATCTCCACAGACAGAAAACTCTCCTTTTTCTCCCTGAAGAATTTTAACACACAACAGCTAGTGAGAAAAGAAGATATCTCTGAAGCAATGATCCCTTCAGTCAATGAATATCACTGTTGCATCAACTCTGTTTCTTGTCTTTCCTTGCTTTTTATCAAGCCTACTTCTATTAATCCACACACCATTTTTAGACTGGGTTTCTACTGATAAAGAGAGGAGGCAACTGCTCCAGTCTTTTTTAAGCATTGCAAGCCTCCTGGCTAGGTCCAAGCCCATCCCAGGACAGAGATATTGAGAAAACTCTCCATAGTAAATGCTAGCCTTCATGCTAAGCTCACTAAAAGACCTAGGAATTACACTAAAATTTCACAACTTTTCACTGGAGTGTCCAGCTAAACTTCAGTGTCCCATGTTTCACCAGAAAAGGAGCTGCCCCATGGCTTCACAGCACTGCTGTAGCCCTGGGGGCAGAGCATGCTAAACAAAGTAAACAAGCTCTGATTTGCATGAAATATAAAAATTATCAGTAAGGTGATATTGAAATGAAAATGCAGGAATCCATTCTTTATCAGAACTGCTGAACTCTGGTGCAACCACATGGTTTCTCCAGCTCAGCAGAGCAGTAGCTGATGGCTTTAGGTGAGGTCACTACACATGATGTCCCTATCTCACAGCTTGGACAATGCTGCCACAAGAGAAATTACAGATTGCTAATTTAGTCAGCTCTCTGAGAAAAAGCACAGTTTGAGGAGTAAATATTAAAAACACCTTCCTTATAACCTGCTAGCCAGAGAGCAGTCAGGAAATAATAAACCTTGGCCTCACTGGTGCAGGTCACATGAAATAATGTTGTGCAGTGACATCACCAACAGCAAAGGCAACACAAAATGCACTACCCTGCCTACATAGTTTTCAGCAAGCTTGACAGGGCACAGAACATTTTTCCTCCCACATCCAGAAGAAAACATCATCTCCTTGTCTCTCTTTATTCATCTGGTGTCTTGCTTTTAATTAGCCAATAAACGTTTTGGAAAGGAGAACAATCGTTCTGACTCTGCACTGGTGCAGAGCAGAGGGCCTTGGTTAATAGCAAGGCCACTTTAATGTTGCTGAGATGAGAGCAGTCATCAGGCAGCCTCAGTTTAGCAGCTTTGCCATTACGTGGTTTTGCTGGATTGCAGCTCCCTTGTCTTTGCAGTCAGCTTGTGCGGCTTCCACATGTGTTCTCCACACGTGCTGGGGTTTGACGAGCGCATCCACTGCAGCATCATTCCCTACCCAACTGGCTGCTCTCCTGCACCAATGCACATCTCTTCCCTCTGCTATCTCACTAGTTGCTTACTTGTGATTAAGTCCCTTTTAATAAATGACTCCCATTAAACGACATTTCTCTGTCACTGTGAGAGACATAAAATTAAAAACTGTCTGTCTTTAATCACATCAGGCTTCATCTCCATCTCTCAGGCTCCACTTATCAATAATTAATATAAGAAAGACTGAAATCCATTTCAATTTCAAAGACTCAAATGTTATAATTTTTACTAAAAAAAAAAGAAATAAAAGAAAGAAAAGAAAGAAGCCACCATCACTCTGAGAAACAGAAACAGCCAGATTCATACAGAGGAAAAGAGAATCTGGCTGCACTACAGCAGCCTCCAAGAGGAGAGAAGGGGCTTGAATGTGACAATCAGCTCTTCTTGTTGCTTTGTAACTGGAGATTTTTCCTCTCAAATACTCCCACACAGAGGAAGAACCCCAGTGGTCCCAGGGACTACAGAGATCTGCGCTGTAGCTCATGGCCTTATTTCTTTTGGTTTTACCAAGTCCCCAGAGCAATGACAAACAGCATACTGCACTACCCAGCCTGGTATCTTTTTCAAAAGAACTTGCAGATCTCAGATGCTCCAAGGGAAAGTCACAAGCAGCCCTTTCCTATAAACACAGTGGCAGTACGAGGCAGAGCTTACTGGTATGAGCAAGGTGTGGAGCAAGTCACCAGCCTGGTTCTCACTATATTACTTTATACAGGACTAAAATTAACATAAAACCCCTTTATTCAAATGGTTCTGCTGCTTACTCAGGCTTTTCCCCACCACACCATACCCAGCATTTCAGCCAATTCTATTTTTGTTGCATAGATCATACAAGAAAGTCCAACATAATAATATTGAAAAATACCCCAATTTTTTTTTCAACTGGCTTTCACCCCAGAGCAGCTCAGGACCACTGTCCAGTGTGAAGGTCTGGCTGCAGCTAGCTTTAGACCAGACCTGAGTACAGGTCTCTGTACTCAGAGACATGAGTACTCTGTCATGTACTCATATCTCTGAGTACAGCCACACAGTAAGGTCCTCTGCCAGCAGCACACCCTGTGGCTGCTGTGATGCTGTACCTCAAGGTACACGCCCCACAAGGGCTGTCTGAGCTCAGCTCAGACTGGACTGGACACACAGCTTTCAGTCAGTTCAAAACTGAGCAGACAAACTGACACCTTCGAGAGAAATGAGATGCAGAACTGTCATGCAGTACCTGACAAGAGCTCAAGTCGCATTGTGTGGACACACCACCTTAGCAGACTGGACAGCTTTGCCAGCCACAGACCTGTCAGCTGCTACACAAGTAAATATGCAAGTGAAAGTGAAACAGAACACAAAACACAGGAACTGTCCTTTCAGGGAAATCTTGCACATGAACAAAACAACCCTTTCCTAAGCCAGGTTACTGGTCAATACCCAAATGACACTGAACAGAAAAATGCACAGCATGGCACTAGAAATATACATGAACTTCCAAGCTGGGTGTTATCCTATGTAACTCCCAAATCAGGCAATTTCCAACATACTCATCAGTTGAATACCTAGCCCAACACCTCCCAGGCCTCAGTAGCTACCCAGAGTACCCAGTCCATGCAGATCTCAGCATAGCCACTTCCCTGCTGTCCAACCATAATTGCCATGGAACAGAAGAGTTGCACACAACTGAACCCTGCTGCTAGAGGTAGCAACAATTAGGACACTACCCTCTGATTAACAGCCCAGTGCGGGGGAACACAATAAGCAGCCTCGTATAACACTGTCACACCATAAGTCATTACTCAGTAATTACTGTGCAGCCACACAGGGACACAAAGGCACAACTCCCCCCTCAGAGTTACAGTGAAGAAATATCATTCAGTAGCCTTTAATTACTGCAGAACCATGCAGCAACAAATGATGACCTGCCCACTGGTATAAAGTGGACCTATCATTCAGGACTCACTCCCTGGTAGTTACTAAGGGAACCTTTTGGTAATCCCACAGCGACTGTGGCACATTGCTGCTGTGGGGATTTTTATCCCAGCATATGGCCCATTTTCAGGATTTTGGAAGGGGAGCCAATATGGAGGAATCACAAAGAAACATTTGCTGAACTGCTGTTATCTCCCCAATAAGCTCCCCGTTCCACACCACTGAATTGTGGCAACATTGTGGTAATGCTTTCACTGACTTAGACACGAGGGGTATAATTGCACCTTTGTCCTGCAGATCTTGTGGTACTTGTAATTATATCCCATTACCAAGGAACACAACAATTTCAAACCTATTACCCACAGGTATCATTTATTTCAGAGTTAAATTTATTACTTCAGTGCCAGCCTCATTCATAGCTCTCCTTTATGTATTCAAGCTTCCCTAGTGAACAAGCACTGAAAAGAGAGTGAACTGAAAAAAATGGGATATAGGGATAATAGACGGGAGCAGAAGATGCAGGGGCCTTTCTAGCCCTTGTTCTATTCTGTATGTTGCTTTTCTCACTAAGTCCGTGGGGGTTTCCTTAAGGACAAGGAGGCATTAGTGCAAAAGGGGAGCAACCCTACCGCAAAAGCCTGGAGATGCTGCAAAATGCAGCTGCTCCCAGGGCCACCGTCATCTGTGATGGGGCTGCAGCACTGGCAATTGTCACAGTCATCCATGATTTCCAGGCTGCTGTGCTTTGTAAACCTTCCCTCCAAGAGCCTCTGTGTCTTGTAACAACTTTCTGTCTGAAAAATTTAGAGAATCAGAGGTATGCTCTAGCACACAGCCAAACTCAGATGCAAAGGACTGCCAACTGGTCTGAAGCTATATAACACGCCAGAGAGAAAGATAAAGCCTGTTTACTTCTTCAATTCAATTCCCAACAAGAGTGGAGTCACAGGAGGAAGGAAGAAATTGATATTTTCCCCAAGCTATATCAAAATTTTAAAAGGAAGCAAGGAGCCAAGAATATGGATCTTTGCTGAATGCAGTGTGCCACTTCACCAGAAGCAGAAAGGAAAATATGTGCAGCCTTCCTGCAGGTTCCCTTTTCCCAACTAGCAGAGATGTTTATGATGTTTGCCACCACTACTGAGCTCCTCCCAGGTTGTGCTCATTTCTGCACACAAACCAGTGTGGCCTCTGGACCACTGCAACTTCTGACAACTTTTAATAAGTTTTTAAAGGAAATTCTGGCAATCAGGTGCTGTGCCCTTATGACTTCTGACACTCACTTGCTCTGAAGGGCTGAAAGAAGGGCAAGCATAGTACTTCTTACCTGCCTTGGGAACGCCTAGCTTGCCCAGAGGGGAATGATTTACTAGATTATACTGAAATGCATTGATTCAGCCATGACTCTCCTGTGTTGAAGGGACTGAAAAGCAGGGAGAACAGGGCAGCAGGAGATAGTCAGGACCATGAAGGTTAGTTCCCCATTCCAGGAAACTGCAGTGAGAACATGGGAACTATGAGCATCCCTGATGACACATTTTAGCTGATGACAGCAGGTTTCCATTTTGGAGAGCTCAAACAGTACCAAATACTGAAAAGGCTAGAAAGAGTAGGTAGAGAGAGATGTGTGTCTCACTTCCTGCTTTATCTTTGTGATTAACAAGTCATGTCCTCAGGTAACAATATGTGCTCCAGCTCCTGGAGAAGAGCTTGCTGCTGTTCAAATGCATTGCACTGCTATGGTAAGTCAGACTCTAGGAGAACACGAGAAGATAAAGCTGGAACACAAAGAGAAGACCTGAAGTAAGTGGCTATGGAAATCTGAGTGTCACAAGCTCACACCACTGGATGAGGTCTCTCCCTTTACATCTGTTTGTCAAAATGCCCAAGATGCACAGGAGTCCCTAATGACCACAGCTCCATTGCCTCACCTTGCATTCACTCCCTGACACTGCTGTCATTCTCTCTCAATTAATCTAACGTGGCCTAAGCACTTCCAGTGATGGAAGGGGGCTCAGGACTCAAGCAATGCCCTTTGGCACTCTTTGCTTGCAAGAGCTGCTGCTGGTAGGCTCACTTCAGTATGAACCACTTTTTTGTAAAGGCTTAAAAAACCCCATCAAACAGCACCAAAAGGGATAGCAGCACAACCAGACACTAATAGGTTCAAACCAATGTAGAGCAGATGTACAGGATAGGGAAGTTACTTCACTTGAGATACATAGTGCTGTTTCACCCCCCTGGGTTCTCTTACCAGACTTCTGCTGGCCTTTCCAGCAGCACACAGCTCTTCTATAGATAACATTTGCCGCAACTGCCACACGTTAATTAGACAGAAAAGGCAAATTCTTGTGTATAAAATAAAATAAAAATTCTGCGTGGTGATGTAGTGATAACAGCACTGGGTAAAGATCACTCTCTCACAGAAACAAATCAGGGAGCTGGCTATGGCAAACTGCTAGGCAGCAGTAGAAACACTGCCTTTCTCATCGCTGCTAAACTTTGGTTACATCAGCAGAAGCTGGGACAGATCTGACACTTACTTCCTGTTAGGCCCCTCTGCTTCCTCTTGCCCAGTGCTAGCAGTCACATTGTTTTTCCACAGCTTCCCATGCAAGTACTTATCCCTAAAACTCTGTCCCATGATAAAAAGAACTTCACCTAGGCTGTCAAAACACTTTAAGCTGAGATACTGCATGAATCTCTTACTGAGTATCAGTTCAGCCCTTGACCCTATCTTGTGTCTAGACCTCCTTCCAGAAAGACTCCCATCTATATTGAAGGACTCACCAATGCTCAGGATCAGGCACTTCCAGTCCCAGAGTCTTGGGACTTGGTTTGACACAGATCCCTCCTGAGTCCCTGCTAATTTCCCCAAGCAAATTTTGTCCTATCTACCCTACAGCTCTCAACACCAGGCTGGAGCAGGTGTAGGGAGGTACATACCTACATGGGATGACACAAGAGTGTACAGAAACATGCTTGCTGCCACCCACAAACCAACACCAGCAGGCAGAATTTAGAAAATGTTCCTAACCTGTGCCTGAGGGCAGGAAGAAGCAATAGGCATTAACAGGTCTCATGCCAGCAGTGGCCCCTACTTCTACAGCCTGCTGTCCAGCTTGCAGGGCAACAGCAGCAACATCTGCTGCAGTTAAGAATGTAAATGAGTTTCTCTGCTGATTTCAGTCAGTCATAAGTTGCCAAAATGTTCATCTTCAGAGCTGAAATTTTCTGGGCTTGGCCAGTATCCAGCAGCAATTATTTTTTGAAAGAACATGGCAGAAGTGATTTAACCACTACAGAGTGCTTAGAATGGCATTCACCGCTATTATTCAAAAGTCATGACAGACAGAATTAAGCAGCTTTAAAGTCCACAGTGTTTAGGTCTGAGAGTTAAAAAGCCAGAAGCATCTGCCAGGGGATTTCAAACATGTCCCTTTCAGCAAGCATTTGTACAACATTGAGTGTGCAAGGGCTCTGAATTAGCACTAAACATCAAGGATCCACTAAGATGTAGTTCAGGGAGGGAGGAAGGGCTAATGATTCTGTAACCAACTACTACCTCGTAAAAATAGCATGCAGGGCATTTTGCCAGCTCTCTGCTAAATTAAATTACACAGGCAGGTAGCATAAGAACTTGGGAAACTTTAACAAATGCGAGTACAAGTTTCAGTAATGGCTCTTTAAGACCTTTCCTCTGAAGGCATTATTTCCTGAGCAGCCAAGCAGATCCAACAGGTCACTGAGCCCAAAGAGGGAATACTTGCTCCCCCAATTCTTTCCTCACCCATGTTCTTAGCTGTGCAACCCTCCCCTTTCCTTGCACCAGCTCAGTGCCCACTGGACCTGTGTTTCACCCAAGGAATTTGGCTCACTAACCAACCTGAAGAACTAGATGATTTTATGTGCCAGCTTTGAAAGGACTTGGAGAGGGATGTACTGAGCACCAAAATAAAAGTAAGTGGCAGGAACATGCCCCTGGAAGAGGCACACTCTGTCTTCAGGTGGCAGCAAGCTATTAGAGTGCTTCTCTCACCTGGAGGATCTCCACTCCAAATATCCTCAAGCTGGAAATTTGTAAAGCACTCAAGCCCTGCTGCAAGGAAAATCCTGTCTTAAAACAGAAAAGTACAAATCCCTCTCTAGTAACCAACATTAGATGAATAGGTCTTTTCTTTGATGGGTCTAGCAGCATGTAAACACCTCTACAACAGAATTATGATGTAACAGCATGAGAGAAAAAGTTGCACATGTACATATAATCCTGTGGCATTTGCAGTCTGAGGTGAAGCTTCCAGTCCCCAAGATGTGAATATCAAACATCTTTGCATTCCATCAATATTCACTGTCACAAGTTTGGCTACTTTGTTAGTGGTATTGTCTTGGTATTTGGAAGAGGAGGGACAAAAATAATCAGTTTTCTTATTAGGTCACAGGAAAAAAACAGTTTTTCATCCTGGAAGACAGAAGAGGTGGGAAACCGATGTGTAATGAATGAAGTTCATGCAAATTTCCCATACATAAGGTCACAAGCTCTATATTCTGAAGCAAGCAATTTATTAATTGCAGACAACACACTCGTGAGGTTACAGAAAGCACAGGATGGGTGAGCAATGGCTACTGGTTAACTTTGTTCTTTCAAAGAGTTCTGACAATTTTTCTCCGCTAAAAACACAAGAGAAAGCTCAACACATCTAATGAAAAAAGTACAAGGCAGATGTATTTCTTTACTTAAACAAAACTTCTTTTTCCTTTGGTAGTTAATCCCATTCTTCAGTGGCCAAAACATATTTGCAAAGATAATGGTCCCCACGCATCAGCACCAAATTAGCCACCTTTCCCAGGTAACTCTGACAAATAGAGAAGGGTAAAAGGTAAATAAATGTGCTCTGTGGTACTGAGTAAAACTCAACAGATAAGAGACTAGACAGAGGAAGGCAGAGAAACCACACTTTCGAGGATATTTCTCTTGCACTGTTGCAGTGTTTCTCAGATGTGCATCTCCACCACCTTACAGCCTGCCAGAAACATTATCCTAAAGCTTTAGACTGGGATTCCAGCATGCCCCAACTCTGTGCAAAGCAGCAACCCAAGATGAAGCAGCAGATACATCTTGCATTTTACTGAAACACTGCCAAATGCTACACTCCTTTTCCTTCTGCAACCACGTTACTGGGGAACAGCAGTGCAGCACAGCACAGAAGCCATCTGAGGTTTATCATCTTGCTTTTTATGACTGCTCTACAACACTCTCCAAAAAAATCCAGAAATCTAGTTCAGCTATTGCAAAAGCTGTAAGTTTGGCAAATGGTTTTGAAGGCAGCTTATGATACATGGAGTTTATTCCATGCTATTTGTTCTGTGTACACCAGTACCACTGATCACATAGAGCATTTCCTGACTTCCAGGGCTTTTCCACACAGGACAATTGGCCATGTTTTGCACAATGGCTTGATGCAGACAATCGCAAGGGTGATCACACTCATTTACATCAGTTGTAATGTAAGGAATTTCAGAGTTATTTTAATTTTTAAAAAGTTATATTTGCCCAGTGATGCACAGTCAGAAAATCTCAACGTAACACCTCCCTTCATACTCTTAACCACAGTTGCCTATTCACAGCTATTTTGATTTAGCTTTGTTATATCATTTTGACATCTCCTGTCCAGATCCTACCACAGCTGGTCCCCAGGATGGCTGGGACTTGCTGAATGAGTGGCTCTTCAATCTTTCTGTTTTCTTTCATTATTCATTGTATGGCATTACATTTTATTTATCATACACTAAGCCACTCATTGAACAAGGCAGAAATCCTGCAATAAGAACAGCCTGTGAGCATTTAAAGACTGCATTGTAATTCTGGTATTTCCTGACTTCTGTAAATTTCATTTCACTGTTACTTTAATCTATATCTTTTGTGCTGAATTTCATTACCTCTTTAAAAAAGAAAAGTGGATAAACAAAGAAATTCCTTCATGAGCAACACATTGACAGACAGCAATAAAGCCCTTGTCTCTTATAAATGGGCAATTTAGAGCTGTGAAAATAACTAGGGTTTTTTTGGGGTTTTTTTTGTTTGTTTTTTTTTTTTTTTTTGCTAACAAATCAAAATAAGTTTTTTTTTTTTTGATAATGTTGATTTTATTTTTTGGTTGCTCAAAAAAGCATGCCAAAATAAATCTTAAAAAAGCAAAAAAACCCCACCTGATGAAGCCCTCAAACTAATTTGTTTGGATTAACTGAGGTGTTGCATTGAAAATAGATTGCTCTGGTTTAGGATCTTTTATTTTCAAAAATAAAGTTTTCATTCCTTCGATTATTTTAGATAACCCCCGAAGTTTTACCCTGATATTCTTTCTACTTCCATGAAGTTTTTTCTTTAATTTTCCATGCCCCAAAAATGGCATCACAAGGTCAATTTGAGTTTATCATCGTATCAATTGACTTAAAGGCATATTTTTGTAAAAAGCAGTTCAGAAAAAGGTAGGAGGGAGGATTGTGTTTTCCACCTCATGCTTTAAACCAATGGGCAGCCAGACTCTCCTATTGCTTCTGCTCTGACCTTTGGATCATTTATAAATTAAGTGCACAAGCCTGGCTACCTTCACAAAGACTAAACAACCTAAAGACCATGCCCTGCAATGATTCACATGGTAACACAGTAGGGTAGAGCTGGGCTAGACCAGCAGCAAACCCTCAAGATGCAGCCCTGTGTGGTTGGTGGCCCCTCTGTAGGACCAGCGCCTGATCACACAGCTCCTGAGCCAAACAAGACATTTTTGTTGTTAACAAGACATGGTTATTGAGGCTGCCATAAGCCATTAGCCACAGCTAAGGTCCTGTTGTGCCACCAACTCCACACATATGAAATCCCTGCCTGAAATGAGTCTGTGAGCAGATCTGGGCAGATCAAGGCTGAGATGGATTCAGAGGCACAGGTGGTGTTTGTGTGCCCTCCTAGGCATAAAGACCAGATCAATGACCCTCTACCCAATTCTTTGAGCCAACTTAAGCATGGAGGGAGATTTGACAGATTAGGAAAACACATCTTCGTCTTCTTGCATGAGAGAAGTATGCACTGGAGCTTCTCTCTTACAAGATATGCTGGTTTTGGCTGAGGTAGAGTTAGTGCTCTTCACAATGGCTGGTATGGAGCTCTGTTTTAGATTAGTAAGGGGAGAATATTCAGAGTTATGGCATTTGTCTTCCCAAGGAACTGTTAATGGGTTGTGTGATGGGACCCTGCTCTCCTGGAGATGGCTGAACACCTGCCTGCCTATGAGAAACAGTGAGAGAATTCCTTGCTTTGCTTTCCCTATTCAACTGTCTTTATGTCAACCCACAAATTTTCTAGCTTCTACTCTTCCATTCTCTCCCCAGTCTTGCTGGTGGAAGGGTGAGCAAGCAGCTGTGTGGCTTTTGGTTGCTGACTGAGGTTAAACCATGACATGAGGAAAGGTTGAGGCTGCTGGGCCTGTTCAGCCTCGAGAAGAGACAACTGAGAGAGGATCTCATCAGTTTATAAGTATCTGAAGGGAGGGTGTCAAAAGGACAAAGCTCAGTGGTTTCAAGGAAAAGGACAAGAGCCAACAGGCAGAAACTGATGCACAGGCAGGAACGTACACACGAATATAAGGAAGAACTTCTCTGCTGTGCAAGTGACCCAGAATTGGTTGGGTTACCAATTGGTTGGGACACAGCAACCCAACCAAAAAGAGGTTGCTCAGAGACATTATGGAGTCTGCCACTCTGGAGATATTCCAGAACCATCTGGATGCAATCCTGCGCAATGTGCTCTAGAATGGCCCTATCCAATATCAGGGATATTGGACCAGATGACCCCTTGTGGTTCCTTCCAAAATCTGTTCTTTGGTACAGCCTCTACAATTTTTTTTTCAGGTCTACTAACTGTGACAGTGAACAACCAGCTGCCTGGAGAAGGTGCACTGCAACTCTGATTACCTAGTGCCTGGGAGTAGCCACAGTTCTACTGTCACTACCACACCAAGATTTTCAAAGACTCATTTGCTCCCAGCAGTGTAAGTCACAGGCAAATTATAATTTCTGTGCATCTTTAAAAAGTTGGAAGCTACATCCATTTGCAAAATAGTCAGCAAATTACAAGTTCTCATAGCTCTAATTGCTACTCTTCAATATGGTAGGGGGGGCAGGGGGAGAGTGTTTATCAGTTTCCCCCAAAACCCTGTTTGGAAGCAGACAAGGATACCCAATTTCCCTCCTAAAAATTGCCAACATCTTAAAACAGAAATGCATAAAAGCAAACAGTTCTCTACTGGGCATGGCACCAAGGAGCTACATCCTGGAGACAAGTCCACACCAACAGTGTAACTGCTTTCACACATATGTTGACATGTTTGATAACTCAGAGTTTTCTGCATCTTTTGTCTTCTGTCCCAGAAAGGTTCATTAACCAAGGCAGAGAGCTAAAAGGATGCCTGGAACCAGCTCAAGCCTGCAGCCAGCCGAACTACATTCGTATGGCATTGATGGTACTAAGCTCTGTCAAACCTGAGCCGATCTGTGCACATCCCATGAGGTTTGCCCTCGAACCCAAGCAACCTGTTTTATCTACAGACTGTGTTGTCTGGGAATGAATTATTCAGCACTAATTGATTTTTTTTTTCTTCGCCAAAGAGAAATATTTTTTATTTACAGTTTATCTGAAGCACTGAATTTTCTTGCCAAGATATTCTACCAGATATCCACAACTGCTTTAATTCAATGTCATTTTATTATTGTTCTCTCATTGTTTTCTTAGAATAATTAAAAGAATGAGATATTAATAAAAAAAGTCAAAACATTTGGAGGAAAAATATTTCTTTTCTAAAAAAACTAAAGCAGAAAATTTTTATTCTCCAATTTGAGGGAGAAGGATGGGGCTAAAGTACTTCAAAAATCACTTAGGTTAAAGAAACTACTCATTTTTACCAAATGAAATACACAACCAAAAAATGTTATCCAGCTCCATTTGAAATTTAGCATTTAGAGTGAAAATGCATGTACAACTTCAGCTTTATGCATAGGTGCATGCTTCACCAACAATAAATTGAACAGAACAGGGCACAAAGACACTGCACTAAATTGCATACTGCAGCCTCCAATTTTGTACTTTCCGATATTTATGGGTAGCTGCAGAATTGTGGGTGCGCTCATTTTTCACATGCAAATGGTCATTTGCACATCCAGATATGCCTGAAAAATTAAAGACTTGTTTGAGCACTGAAATACAAAACTCCATGTACTGAATAAAAACATTAAAGGCATCGCAGCAAAGGGAAGGAGGAAAGGTAGAAGCATTATGTGGGACATTTAAAATACATAAGAGCAGCTGAAAGCTGAAAATTGGCAAAAGCATCTCTGTGGGTCTGGAGTTTTTTGTTCTTTTTGAATAGCCTCAGAAAGACAGACAAGACAACCTAACTCAGTTGAAAGTCTGTCCTTGGCTTCCCACATGACTGCTTAAGATGAGGATGAACACATGTGGTTGATTGAGCGAAGACCCTTAAACACATTATAGCCTTATATTAATGGCAGTTGTGAAAAACAAAACACTTGGAAAAAGCATTTCAAGTGCCCCAGCACACAAGCAGCCACCACCCCATGCTGCAGCCTGGTTTCAGGAAAGGGCAGAGGCCTCCACTCACTGTCAGGGAAGCTACAGATCTGTGTTTGCTGGATTTGTTTGATTTTGGCACCCATCTCTTCTCTCACACCCCACAGGTTGTGAAGAAGTGAGTGTCAGGCTCCACGAAACAAAGGCACTAGCCTCCAAACGAAGCAGGAAGGACTACCATTGCAGTTTTGTTAAGAAATGAAGGACCAGTGGAAATTTGAGGCCTCTTCCATCCCTGCTTCCTTCTCCAGCTCGTTCACAACACACTCCGTCAAAATGCAAACACACTCTGCCACAGGCTTAGTTCCTTCCATAGATGACATGACATCAAATTGACAGAACTGTGACTGTTTGAAATCCAAGCTGATAACACAACGGCACTTCTGAGCAACACTCAAACAATAGGCAAGAAATGTGGCTCCCATAAATGGGTGAATTTACAGCTTGCTGTTCAAGAAATAAATAAACCATTACCCACAAAGCATCGTTTCTCTTTGAAGTACGTCACCTGTCACTAAAGGTTAAATAACCATCGACTGCTCACGCGAGGCTGGCAGGGGCTGTTGTAGCTTTGCCACTTCTTTTAGCTGTAATGGGGACTGTGCAGTTATAACCCTCCTGCTTTAAGGAGCACAACATAAGTGACTGTCAGCAGTGGGAAATGGATCACCTACTACATGCCTGTTATCGGTGCATTGTTATGATTTTATGGAGGAAACAGGTCAAAATACAGTGGGCAGCAATCA
>NW_005054320.1:4204445-4248875 GCF_000277835.1 Geospiza fortis
CAGGAAATAATGGGCCAACTGCTGTGACTGACAGGACAAAATGTAAGAGACGGGCTTGATGGGCTTCAGATTTGGGAGCCAACTCATAGGAAAAGCAAAGATCTCTTCTCTCCAAGGTACAGTCATGCCATTAATCATGAATTTGGGACAACCGCCCATCACTTTGGTGCCCAGGATACCTTGGGGAACTAGGAAGGAAGGTTCATAGCTCAGATAACCTGGTAAAGGGAGCAGGGGCAGGTGAGTGTAAGCATGAAGAGCACTAGAGATATCACCAGTGAAAATTAAAACCCTTGGCCATTAAAGGAGACGGTATCTTGTCTTTTTTTCTCCAGGTAGTAAAAAATCTGTCCCTAAAGTTTCACATGAGGTCACTTCTCTCCCCTTCCTGCTAGCCCTGGAAATAAAAGATAAGCTTAAACCCCTGAACCACACACAGGAGATGACAGTAGGGCAGGAAACTTACTGATGGAGTGGTAGTCTTCAGAAAACGCACCAAGGCACCCATCCAGACAGCTGAAAAAGTACATGCTTCTAGAAATAAGGCTTCATGTGAACCTGGTAGCCTGCCATTTCCCACAGAGTCTCATGAGGACAAGGAAGTGGGCAGAAATCACTAGTAAAACCCCTCAGGCATTGGTGAGAAGTGATGGTAACCTTGTCAGACAGGTGATGCTGCTTGCCTTCTCCCTTCTAGAGGAAGGAGATGTGGATTTTCAAATGAGAAGATATTTTTATATAAGAGAAGATATTTTATATACTTGGTATGGGCAGAGATTTGTTCCTAGACATCCACACAAATCCCATGAGGCATGAGTACACGTGTCCTGCAGAAGTTCCCTCATCCTACAGCTGGTTCACAGGGCTCAGTCACCTGCCTTCCCAAAACTCTACTTGAAAATAAAAGACATAAGGGAGAGTTACAACCTCATCTCTCAGCTGGATAATCATTAGTCCAAAAACATGACAAAGTGGTCCATTACTGATTTTCTGTAATACCTATGATATTACCCTCTCAGACTGAGAAACAATCAGAAATTATTTTTCTGCCAAAGCTCAACACCATTACAGTTTGTGTCTCAGCAAGAGCTCCCTTCCCTCTCTGAAGGATTGGGTGCACATCCCAGAGAATTACTGGCTATTCTTCATATCCACTTGAGAGGGAGTGACTGGAGCTGATGGTCTGACCTACAGGTAACCACAGATTGTTAACTGAGCCCCAAGAACATTGAAAACCAGAACTCCTTTTCAAAATTCTCCACTCAGCTGTTTTTCAAACTCAAAGTGTCCATATGGCTAATCAGCACAAAGAGCTGCCTGTGAGAATAAAAGGACTGCCAGCATCCCAGAAGCGGACAGACATCAGTAAGAGGAATAGCACCGATATCTAAGAAGTCCTGAATCCATTTACCTCTCAAAATTGTATCATCTTCTCCACTCCACCAAAACTGGAAGTAGTAAGGCTGTATTCCTGATTATACCAGGGGAAGGAAAGAAGAATTTGTTCCAGTTTGCAAAAATCACATTTGCATGTTGCATTTCAAGTTTTATGCCGGTTCTGAAAACCTATGCCTGTTCTCAGCCCTGTGCCATTCCCCAGTAACCTAGGTTCAATGAAGCTGAATGAAAGCTTTCAGGGAAGAGGAAGCATAGTTTGTACAAATGCTACATGACCCTTTCTTACCAGGTAAAGCCAACCCTTGTCCTCAGGGTGGGTTTTCAACCTGCAAAGAGCCTGGCAGCAAGAACTGCAGACAAATGCTCTCACATAGGTTTGCTACCCTTTCCATCCCATATTTTATCTAGGAATATCCCTAGCTGTAGACAGCTGTAGATAGCTGCGATGTGGTGCTATACAGAGTAGCACCATGTATCTCAGAAGTCTCCTGTTCTAAATAAAAAGATCATTATTTAATGTACTTCCCCCCGTGGAGCCATCTATGAAGCTCTCGCATTACCAAAGAGAGGACCTGATAGGAGAGGGGGCACACAGACCAATTCTTTCTTAAAACCTTTATCAAAGTTCGTAGTTCTCCCAAGTTCAGATAAATTTGGGAAGGACCTAAGTCATTTGCCCTTAAAGAGGAGAAATAATAATTTATTCAAGCTACAGACATCACCTAAACGCAGAGTTACAAGAATATTCTATTTTCTGTCAAATTTCATGGGCCAGAGGATGTGGCAGCACAGAAGTGTGCATTTCAGTGCAACAAGCTGTATTCTCATAGACATTTGTTCCCTTCCTTCACAAGCCCTTCCAGTACCACCCAGCTAGACAGAAACGCACATACAAGTATTTGGCACCTTTCCTCTCACTTGACAGCCAAGAGACAATCCAGAGGCCAGTTTCCCCAGTGCCCTGACAACCCTACAGGGGTGGGATATTCACTTCCATTCCCATGCCAATGACAAGCAAGTTATAAATTGCGTTCAATCCTACCATTCCCTGTTTATCTACCATGACAGTCCTCTCTGGCTCTAGTGTGGCTAGGAGCCCAGAGGGCATGCATGACCTTTTTCAAGCTGTTCTAAGTTGTCATAAGCTCTTCTGCCCCCATTTTTATTTTCCATCATTTTATTCATGCCCTGCTCTTCTCCCTCTATCACTCCAACATTTCTTTATTGCAGTCCTCCTAGAACGTTATCTCCTCTTGTCTCCTTGTCCATAAATTACAGCCTCTCTTTCCTTTCTTCTCCTCTTCTTGTTCATTTTGATGGTGTTTCTTATATTTCTGTCCTCCATTTGCTGAGCAGGACAAGCCTTTGCCCAGACATTCCATTAACCGACACCTTCTCTGACCTGCTGCAGTGCTGAAAACAGATGAAAACTGGGCTCTCTTCACTACATCCTTTCTCTCAGCTTTCATTTATCTTAGCTCCTTCACACTTTTTACCTCTTCCAGTCTCTCTTTCCCCTTTTCTAATGGGTTCAGACACATCATTCTTCTTGGCCCTCTTTTGATCTGCTGTTAGTTTTTGAGCTCCCTGTTTTACTCATCTTCCAATCTCCCATCAACACACTCTGAAAATTAAAGCCAGAGATTAGTCTTTCTCAGTTGCCTCATTGTTGAGTCAAACCAAACATCACTTACATCAGAAATTTCTTTCAGGGCCACCTGGCAGAGTAAACTAAGACATCCTGCATTTCTTGCCAACGATCAACTTTCTGAACCAGTAGAGACAGAATTATTTATAGAGACAGCTTTATGGGGATCTGTTAAACTGATAGCTCAACACTTCAGAGCCAGCCCCTCCAATATTCCAAGTGGAAATGAATAAGAAAATGTGGGGAAAACAGGAGTCATATGACAAATACTTTAGCTGGGATTTGGTTTCAAACAACAAGATTCAGCTAATTTTCCCTCTTAAACAGATAAAAGGGATGTCAAAATCTTTGATCTTCAGAAATTTAGGAAGTATTTATGGCAAACATGAAACTAATCTGATTCGTTGACTTCCTAGTGTCAGATGCGTTAACTTTATACAATAATACCAACTCACCAGTGAGAGCACCATGACTTGTGGATTTGTAGTTTCTCTCATTACGCAGCAAGACAGAAGACTGAAATAATGCAAGGCACAGGAAGGTTTGGGATTGCAATATCTCTGACAACCCTCATTGTACAGCTAGAAGGATCATTTTTCAAGCAGCAATGTGCAGATGACAAGACATAAAAAATACCATCACAAGAAAAATAAATTACTGATTCCAGAGGAGATGGTGTTGGTGCTGAAAGGAGGTAGTTCTGCTTTTACCCAAGCAACACCAACACCCACCACAAGATACAGGAGGGATAGGGAGTCTATTGCAGCCACCTGATTTGAGGAAACACTGGGATGATATAGGCAGTCATGACAGACAAAAATCTGGGACCTGTGAATGAAGAGAGAACACTTCCTCCTGCTGCAGAGATGTAATTTCTGTCATGCTCTGTATAGGATGGAGATGGTGAGCTTGATGGATTTAGTTTCCAGAACAGGAACAAGACTATAAATTAACAACCTTAAATCATGGGCAACAGAACTGGCTCAAGCCCAACTTCTTAAAAATTTGTTTGGTGCTGGATAAAAGTATTGACTGAAGCTTTCACTAAGGCTGGGTCTTTTGCAAGAATTGTGGCACCCAAAACAACAGAGCTCACTTTGTAGCTTCTCTGTGGCATTGTTTCAAACAGCTACCTCCTTGGATATTTCTTTAAAATAGTGGACAAAACCTTTTAGTCACCTTATTTTGACACTTCTGGTTGAAAACAGCTAATGCATTCAAACAGTGAATGAGGCACAATAAACAAGAATGAACACACCACAAAAATGGTTTCCTAAGTTTTCTTTTGTTAAGGGTCTAAAAGGAACAGTGCCAAAAATAAAACATACCCAAGGCTAGATATTGCTCCAAATTGAGAGGCTGCTCAGAATTCCTAGCAAAAGAACCGGATCATAACTCAACAGACATTTCTGAAGGCAAAAATGCGGAGAAATGACAAAAAGGGAAATCAATGGGATATTGTATTACCTGGCTATAAAGTATTCGAGCAGAATAGATAGGAACCAAGTTTTGGTCTAGAAAAACTCCAATGACTTCAGCAGAGTTACAGCAATAAAGACACCAGTCCTCTGAGGCAGAGACTATTAGAGCAGCAACAGGCTCAGCTCCCACAGTATTCAGTGACTTGACATCACTGCAGGCACAGAGCCTTAGTTTAGCATGTCTTGACAAAAAAAAGCAACCACACTGTAAACGTATTTTCAAGTTACAATAGCCATTTTGTCTTCAGCAAAAGATGTTTATTTCACAATGAAGGCAATCAAAGGGGAAAAGAAATCTAATATAACAGCTACCTGATCAGCAAGATGGAAGTTAAACAATTTTAGTTTAAGTGCTTCTTGAAACTGCCAGTTCTAGGGTACAAGGGGAATTGAAAAACATGTTTTCATTAATTCAGAAAAGTTAAAATAAAGACAATTATTGATGAACTTTTATATACCAGTGACCAGAATATCACCAAGTTCACATGTTTAAAATGGCAATCAGAAGAAAATGTAGGAGTCTTTTAGATGCACCGGGTGCTATCACTTAATCAGAAATGAGCAACACAGTAAACACCAAAAATCCCATTTTGCCTGAAGTACAGCATAGTACACGATAACTCAGGAGTACTTTTTCCTGTATGTGCTAACAATTTGTAAAAACAAGTAATAAGGTGAAAAAATTTGCACAAGTAGAAAGACTTATCTATTTTAAACTGTAGAACAAGACAACTCTTCTAAGGTCTCTGATCAAGCTGGGAACACCCACAGCATAATAGATCAGTTCCGTTAACAAATAAAACGTAACATAGAGCAGAAAACTCAATTTGAACTGCCCCCACCTATATCTGCAGCCAGTATTAACTGTGACTCCTCAGGGAAGAGACCTGGGGACGGCTCAATGACAGCCTGATCAATATGCACAGGCAGTAGGAAAGGGTGAGGGGAAGCAAAGGAAATGCATGGCTGACGAATGTACCCGAGTACATTCTGGTACTGCCATATAAATTAGGGGTATGCTTTCATTTACAATGCTACATTCAGCTCCAGCCAGCAATCCCCATCCCCCCCTGTGGCACCATACAGCTAAACCATCAGGGATAGAAACAACAGACAAATATGATTACTGCCTGCATGAGGCCACAGATGCTTCCAAGGACAAAGTTAACTTTCATTCTAGTGGGGCAGATGCCTTTGCTATGGAAGATGACTTAGGGACTCCCTGAGGGCTTGTCTTCAAAGGCAAGCTAAATCCTGAGTCATAACATCCCTAAAAAAGTACTAAGTTCCAACTCAAATATGACGAAATAAGGAAGTCAAATGATTCCAGCATTCATTAAAAGGGCTTTAAACATAAGTGATACACTGAGGTTACAAAATCTGCACTGACCCAAAAACTGCTCTGGTGCTACATGTGTCTCTGCAGATCTTAATTCCTATTTGAGACAGCAAGCATACATTTATGTGAACCAGCCACATGGGAGATGGCTTCTTCCTGGTTCAGATAAACAGTTTGTGAGCCTCTGTCAAAGCGGATGACAGCAGCATATCTTGGCCAGTGTGTGTGAAAAACACATGAGTACCTCCCACCCAGCCAACTGCCAGTGCTTGCACCCATCCTTCACAGTTTCATACACCAGAACCAGAGCATCAAGAACCTGCCCAAGGGCCATTATCCCCAAGCCTTGCTTACCAGCCCATCATTCGAATGAGCCTAAACACACCATGAAATAAAGCTCTTCCTGTTCTTCAGGTGTACAGAGTTATTCCTCTCCACTTGCCTCTGATAAGTTTGAAAATAAAAGGATGAAAACATCCTCCTTGGGAAAGAAAATTATCTTTTGACGTCCCAAGTGTGACATTTGTTTTCAGCACTATCACATCTTCATTTTGCTTCATGATATCCTCAGAAACCAGTCTGACACCATTAAAGAAATTCCCGCAGCTGTAAATAGTGATGAAAATTAAATTTTCCCTACAATTTCTGGAAATCTTGAGCTACATCCATGACTGCACTCTAATTATCCAAATCAGAAGCAGGAAGGACACGTAGCTTATTGTGTCCAGCCAGATCTTGTGTATGTCACTCCAAACAAGTTTTTCACAAAGTAGTAAGACCAAAATTATACACAGAATTTTTCTGAATAATCCCAAATAACAAATCAATTGAGAGAGTGCAAGAAATTATGATCTGGTTAACAACAATTCTGAAACATGAACAGAAAGATGAATTCTGCACTTCTTGTAAAAGTTGTTTGGATCTTCACCAAAACAAGAGTGCAAATCTGACGGAGCACTGCAGACTACATTTGAAGTTGAGTGAATAACAACAGGCTCCAAACATGGTCAAACTTAAATAAAGACAATGTTTTCAAAGCTGTCATGATTTTTTTTTCTTTCTCCATTACCTATAAATTGTTAACCCAATACTCCATGCACGTTATCACTGCTGACAATGTAGTCAAACGCATGATACCAAAAAAGCAAATGGCTTGTTCAAGACAGACTGTGATTGCACACAAATTGAAAATTTGAGTTTACTTTCTCTTCTTCTTCTGACAAATCCACTGACCTGTGGATTTCCTCAACCATTTTTTGTAAGCCTTTGAAGTCTTTTTGCTTTCCATTTTTGTCTAATATTTTCAAGTCATTTTTAAAAATACAGTATTTTCAAGAGAGAATACTGAATATGCATTGAAGCCTTTGGGGTTTTTTTGGGGGGCTCTTACATTAGATAAGCATCTCAAAGTTCTGGGAAACTTTTAACTTTGTGCACTCTTTTCACCAGTTTGTCAGGAAACTGTTCACGGTATTTCTCCCCACATCTTATTCAGTTCTGAAGAGAAAAAGTTATTTCTGCAGGTACTACTTTTACTGGCAGGAGATCCAAGGGAAAACGTTAATAAAATGCTGTTCCCTTTTTTCTGGGGTATGAGACAGACAAACAGAAGTACATGACAAAGCCCTGTGATGACTAACTCCTTTTGTTGCAATAAATGCTGACAGTTCTCCACCCCCACACAGACACATACTTGATTTCATTAGATACTGCTCAGATGTGTGCTCTGAGTATTTCAGAAGACATGCATGTCCCAGTTGAAAGGCTCCATGGGAGAAGGCAGAGTATTTCAGTGGCCACACCCAGCAGGGACAGCATACATGACACCATGACTGTTCCAAACACATTTCATTACCACTAATTACTTGGTCAGCTCCCACTGACTACTTAAAAATGCATGGATAACCACTTGGCAATATCCCATTCCTCTTCATGTACATACTCAAACCCAGACTCTTACAGTGCATTCCCCGTTTTATTGGCAAGTGTCTCCCGTAGAGGTACAAACCTGTCTTGCACCTCAAAATGCACACCTCACAAATCATAGCATAATGCTTGTTCTAACCTGGTGATTAAAACACAGCCTACTATCCCAAATAGGTATGCAAATTTTACAGATGACCAGGTCATTTGAGATTTGTCTGCTCTCTCCCCACTCTCATATTTTTCAAAGTCTGCCTTGAAACAAGTAAAAGGAATCTCATCTTTAAAGAATGAGGGCTCATCACCTTCTGACAATTAAGCTTCTTGAAGGTGTCTCAAGGTGGGCAAGCAGCCTCATAAAATGGCCCATAATCACTAGCCACCACAAAACCCTTGCCTATATTATATGAAACATGAAATAGCTGAAGATACAAGGAATGCAACTAGGAATTCGACCCATAAAGCCTTCTTTGTGCAACTGAGAAGCCTCAGAAGTGCTTTGAAAGGCTTGAAGGAAGAGAAATTATTTTAACAAAAAGAGGAAAAAAAAAAAAGAGAACTTGAAAGAGAACTGAAGTTCTGAAGTGTGTGGGGGTGGGAGAAGTCTTCAGTGTTAGGAACACCAAAGAGATGTGTAACTCAAAGCTACCAGAATAGCTTAAACAAGCTGAGGTGGCTGTGGCTAGATATTCTTACTTTGGCAGTGACTGTAGTTTGTTGCCCGGGGGACTGCACTGTGGATCTAACTGGACTGTGGTTTAATTGGCAGAGGACCTAGAGGATGGCTACTCCCTGTATCCCAACAGAAGCAGTTCAGCCTCCAGGAGGATACAGAGTTGTGCTTTTGTGCCATAGCTTGCTGACTAGGAAACAAAATCCTACTGCTTGTGATGAGGCTGAGCACAGGAGAAGAGATGCGGGGAGGAAGAAGAGGGCCCATGTCTGCTAAGCATGAGCTGCCCTCCTCGGCCAGCAGAGCAGCTCCAGATGACCACCACGGGGCTGAGATGAGAAAGGCGCCGGCAGTCCCTCCACCGTGACAGCACCACAGCTTGAAATTCCAATTTCCTCGTGTTCCCCTGGGGTAGTTTATGAGCCATTTTGGTTAGTGAACGTTGGCTCCTAAAATTAATGAGCGTGTCTGTTTTCAACATACGGTCAATTGCTGATTGTTCTGATGTGGTGAGCCAGGCTGATGAATACATACCACCCACAGATAAAGAAAGAGCTGGGCTTTCCTGCTGCGTGTTGAGGAAAGGGAAGAGGAAAAAGAAATAACAGCAAGAAACTTCAAATAAGCCAAGTGCCAAGGGCACATCAGGGCAACTGCACCCAAAAACATTCTTAGGGACCAGTGGCTATGAAAATATGTATTCTTCTGCAGCTAGTGTTTTACTGAACCCCAGCTGGGGTTTATATTTGATTTTTTTTTTTTTTTTGCTAATTAACCCCAGCTGGGGTTTTTATTTGATTTTTTTTTTTTTTTGGCTAGCCAACAACCAACCTCGGGTCCTATAGCCCCAGCCTTAACTGAATGTCAAATTACAGCCATGAAAAGACATCTGTCTTCTCCTCACCCCCTCATTGGAATAGGTAACAACACCAATTTGCTACACCTTGCTCAACTTATCTTCTCCTACAGCATCTGCTTATGCCAGTGAATTCCCCAAGGAGGTGCTCAGCACAGTTGGAGGCACACATGCACATGGCCATCTCACAGTGACCACATGAACTACCTGCACAATCACATCAGAAAGCAGGTACAGCTAGTCAACTCAAAATGTCAAGTAATAAAAGTTTGGATTTAGAATAAAATAAAAAGGCCAAATGCCCCTCGCCAGTCATAAGATATGCCACCCATCAGTAAATTAAAAATTTTATGCCACTGTATACATTACATGTACATGTGTTGAGCTCATGAAAAATACATGAGGATCCCAGTGGCAGTAACAGTGTTTATGAGCCCATCACCTGGGCAGACATTCCCTTTATGGTTCTAATGAAAGAACACAGAAAGACAGACACACCCTGAGTCCATAACCTTCTTAAAAGAAAAAACCTTAATCTGCATTACTGAACCTCCTAACCCAAATTCTTGATGTCTCAAAATGAGAAAATGAAAAAAAATTTCATCACAACCAACACACCAGACAGGCCCCTGCACTGAAAAGGAAAAAAAAAGTGTCTGCCAACGTTGTTATATATCTGTCATGTACAGATCAGGCTGGGCTCACAGGAGTGAGAGGATGGACAGGAACTGGGAGCAGGAGGTAGCTGGTAAAAGAGGAGGGGAGGGAAAGCAGACAGCACGTGAGGGTGGTGGAGCATAGGCGAAACAGAAGAGATGGAAAAGCTGAGAGCAAGAGGGAAAGTTAAAGGGAGGTTAGGGATCGATTGCAGAGTCTGTATTAACTCAGTCACAGGGCCCTGACGGTCTCTAAATGGACTGAGCTCTGCTCTCATGGTTTATGATACCAGCAGAACCACTTGATTGAATTACAGTTCTTCAATTGATCGCTCCATATCAGTAATATGACTTCTCTACTCACCAGCCAGCTCCTCTTACAAAGGGAAGCTTTGATGGCAAGGAATGCTTTCCTGACATTTTTTATCTGGAGCAAATCAGTGTAAGAGTTGAATTGCTTTTGTTGACATTTCACAGGGAGAGAAACACGGCAGGTACCACTGCCACTCCTTGATAGCAATGAAAAGGCAGAAAAGAAGGGACAAACACACTTGGATATACAACGTTCAACCCTTGGAACTAGGCACAGATGACGGCTACGTCCAGATAAAACATGCCTGCATCCTCACACCATACATCCATGCTTTTCAAGCTGTCCCACTCCTATCCACCTTGACCAAGTGAGCACTGATGCTGCCAAAAGCTGCTGCCTCTGTGCATTTGACTTGGCGCAGAGACATGCTGGCCTTGTGATTTGGTAAGGACAGAAGAGAGTGCATCATGGAAAAGTGTAGGAAGTCATCACAGGCAGGACCCCTTTGTAAAAACAAAGATAAAAGATGGACATAAGGGTGGTAAAATGCATAGAAAGAAAAAGAAAATTTTGATTACTTTGAGACACACTGGTCTGGATGAAACATCAATCTAAACCAATCTAAAAAAAAATAAACCTTACACTCATTCTCAAACAGGAATCAAACTGGAACTGCTACTTTGATGACTTTAAGATCAAAGAATAAATATTTAATTTCCTTGCATTTCTGCCTAGCATACATGTTGCCTCACTTTTGAGTATTCAGGTTTAGGGCTTTGCTTTTGAAAGCACCACAATAGGAAAAAATTTCAGAAGAGATTTGAAGGAAAAAAAAAAAATCTGTCAACTCTGCCCACATTTATAGGGAACTCAACTTCTTTCCAGAGAAGAGGATCAAAGCACAAGGAAAGATATTAAGTAGTCATATATCAACACTGCAAATACAGAATCAAACAAAATAAGACTGCTTTACCTGTCGCAAGGACTTCAAACTGTCTGAAGTCAGCATTTCTCGAATGACAGACTAGGGGCTGTAGAGAAGGTGAGAAGTTTACTAACCATCATCAACTCTTCACCTTAGATAATGACCCTTGATGGTTACCAGGTTGCAGAAGCTGGAACAATCCCACCATTTTTCTGATTTAATCTAAGCCAACCCTAGGCCTTTTAAACTTCTTTTGGCCCATTACCTTCCCATCCTTCCAAGTCAAATAGACATGACTTGTTAATCAGGCTGGAACACTGACCTTGCTGTATCTGTCTCCATTCCTAATAGCTGAGAAGTGGGCAGACAGAAAGATTGCTTTAAAAAAACCCTAATGCTTATAAATGACAATTCACAAAGCCAGGGTCAAGTCTTGAGCAATGCCATGTATCAGAGGGCAGTTCAGACACAGGGTGCTTCTTTAGACTTGGATCTGTAACAAAGCAGCTGTACCCTGAAGCAAATACATTGTTTCACTAGAAGTCAGCAGCACCTCAAGAAAGCAACACACAGCTAATATATTTCTAACCTCAGTAACTATCTCTTTTTTGGAACGGCCAAGACAAGTGATGCATTGATTTTCCTACAGCTCACCCTGCATGATTGGTATCAAGGCTGAGTAGGCGTCTGGTGAAGTGTTCACAAATTTCTCTGAAAAACTGAAGACAAAGAAATGCACAACAATTCAAGATGCCAAGACCAGTACAAAAACTTCTCCTTCAGGCAGGCTCATGCTATGCAGCCAGAATTGGAACTGAGACATTACTGAAATCTCATCGGAAGACCTTTAAAGAAAGCACTTGCAATATCATCAGCATGTACTTAGAAAATAACCTTTGCAGAGGTTGCAATGGCAGGGCAAGCAAAATTTGCATTTTAGAACTAGACAGAGAAGCAGGCTGCAGAGACATGAAAAGGGAAAAGACATCTATAGGTGGCTATCGAGGTCCTTTCTGCAGCATAGCACGGGTGTCACTTGGGAGGCTTATCACTGACTGACAGTTTCCATCAAAGCTTTAGGCTGCAACTGCATTGGTTTGGCTGAACAATTGCTATCAGTTCCTGCCTTCTACACCACTTCAGTGTTTTGCTCACTAGGCTTAAAAACATACACATATCTGAGACATAGCCCTGAAGATACAGGCAAGAGACACCAGGGTCCCACCACGGGCTGACATTTGCGTCCTGCTCCAGTAGCTATCCCTTTCTCCCCTCTCTTCCCCAGGGACACCCGCCTCACATTTACAGAGTGAGCTGCCCAAGGGAAAACCCACAAATTCAGAAACTGCCACCCATATATATTAACTAATTCTATTAGCGATGTCCCAGAGGTACAACTACTCCTTGCAAGGCATTTGGCAAATGCCATTTTCACTGGAAAATATCCAGGCCCAGGGGGAGCTGCTTACAGCCAACAATCTGTACATGTAGAACTCAAGTCTTGTATCTTCTAAACTAAGAGCTGTTTTTTCTACCTCACCAGCACAGCCTCCCAACATATTTCTCCTCCCCTCCAATGCTAAGACGTAGCAGTTTTATAGAGGGTGCAGATGCAGATTTTTTTGCATATAAAGTTTATCATCTAATCACTCACAGAATAAAGTGCCGAGCAACATTTGAGTAATCAGACTGAATGCATAAATATCTTGTAGTTACACAGTTGTTACAGCATATCATTTCTTAGTTAGTTTTCTGCTTTTACAGCTATCATCAGTAGTGAATTCTATCCCCTCCTAAACATTAAATGATCTCTTCAGAAATGATCTCAGGTGGGAAGGAAGAGGGAATCATTTTTTGTCCCACTGCACACACCAGTGGGCACAAATGAAGGCAACGAGCAACCATTACTTCCCTGGACCCTTTGGGATTTGCCAATTTCCCACAGCCTGCTCATGACCTCAAAGACACAGATCCCAACCTCTGGCACTTCCACACATGACCTTCTATCTTTTACGCTGCGGAAGGTATCACACATTAAAAATAGGGCCTCTCTATTGCAGTGCAACAACCCTTTGCAGAAGCCCCCTTTCAAGGCCTTGCTCCCCTGGCATGGGTCACATTTACAAAATCTGAGTCGCGCCACTGGTAGGGAAAAGTTGCTGCCTTCAGTGAGGTCTGCTGTGGTCCTCAGTTTCTGCACACAGCAGCTCAGGGTGTTACAGCACACCTGGAGAATTATTCCCCTCTCACACAAAACATAACTAGTCTAAGTCTATGCATGAATAAATAGCAAAGAATATTTCCCTATCAAATGCCACTATTTTAGTATCTACTTCCCTTTCCAATTTTGATGGAAATCCAGAAGTTGGATTTGTGTAAAACGGAACATTTAAAAAACTTTGAATCAGCACAATAAATTATTTAACACTTTCAAAAATTAAAGTTAAATGCTTACACCTTCTTGAATCAAGTATTTTGTTCCTAATTCGTGAACCAATTTCCTCTTCCTACCCCAAAACAGCCATGCTTCAAGAAGGCACTGTTTTCTCAGGAGGAGTTAAATTTATTTCATTTTCTCATTGCCTTCTATATGCAAGACTCACTGGCTTCAGATTGTGTCCCCTGATGTAGCATAGTTATTTAACCATCAACGCACCATCATTTCAACCAGAAGAAATCATGGTCTTGGGAAACAAGGTTCAGGGATCCTGCCTGCTTTGCAGGCATGGGAGCAACAGAAACACATTTTCAATGGAAATTTTCTAGACAGCTCAGCCAGTAATTCCAAGTGAAGATGTATACAAACATTTGTTATCAAGAAACAATCCCTTATACATGAGAAGTATATTGACAACATCTCCTTGATCAGTAAATATAAATCTAGCAGAGCAAGATAATAACTGGGACTCCATACACATTACTGGGGAGGTGCTCATATTGAAGTGAACAGAGGTGGTCTGAACACTCATGTTTCAGAGGCATCTGGCTCATTTTTAAAAGGCAATGTACTTCCAATAATGTGATGGTTTAGAGATCACACACTCCACTTGCCATCTAGGATATCAGCCTCATAAACCCATATTCTGAATCAGCTTTTTGTTTGGTAAAGACCCTGTTAAGCTCATCCTGCTTTCCCTGGCATTCAAACTACCAATTAAGGGACAGATGAATGAGAAAGTGGGCAAGAATGATGCAGGAATGGCCTGAAGTTGTATCAGGAGAAGTTTAGGTTTGATATTAGGAAAAGATTCTTCACCCAGAGCACGGTTGGGTGCTGGAACTGGCTCCCCAAGGGAAGCAGTCACAGCACAAAACCTGACAGAGTTCAAGAAGCATTTGGATAACACTCTTGTGCACATGGTATGACTCTTTGGTACATCTTCAGGTTTCCAATACTGAGAAACAAGATCACAAGGAGACATGAACCTGGGGGGGTGGGGGTGGGGCACAGCTTTGTAGTGTCCAAGATACCCCCTTTTCTAGTAATCTCTCAAATGTAGGCACACCTGGAATATCTAGCTGCTCTAGTGAGAGGCCCTGAAACAGCTATTAGCATCTGGCACCTACCACTGCAAGCACTTTCTCATGTGAAACAGAAGCAGCACTACCAGCCAATTCCCACAGGGAATAGACATCATGCTGTCCCCAACGGGGAAAACACACACTGATAAATTGGCTAAAAACATTGAGATTTGCTGGTTCCATGGAAAGCCCTGAAATATGAGCCACCTGCAAAATTTAAATAGGCCACATAAATAGGTCCTCATATCTCGGGCACAGCAGACCCAAATAACTCACAGACCAAGCAGCCAGGCAGGGATGCTTGCTGCTGATCTCCTTTGCCTGTTGTCCAGCAGGAACACAGACTCAAGCATACATATTAAAACTCACAGCATTTCTGCAAAGCTGGCAGCAAGGGAGAGGGCAGCACACCTGAAGTACTCTTCACTGCCATCAGGCCATGCTGAAGTGGCCTGGGAGGAGCTGATTGCAATCACAGTCTCCTGCTGAGCCAGATGGACACTACAGAAGGCTGTATCCAGCTGGACTGGGATAAGATGGAGTGACAATGGCCACAAAGAATGAAGGCTCAGAAAAAAAGGATGAATTTTGGGACAGCAGAGTGATGGATGGACCATGTATCTGCGTTCAAAACAGAAATTAGACTACATCCCAGGGCACTGTATTCATATGTAGGTAGGCATAAGCAAAGGTACCTGCAGAACAGCTCTTTGATGAGTAAGGCACACCAATCAAGGGCTTCAGCTCAGGACTGCCAAAAAACACTCTTCTTTATTATTTTTTTAAAAATCAAAGCCCCATCATCTCCAATTCAATCCGTATCAGGAGAGAAACACAGTAATTCACCATCAATTTTAACTGTTAGCTTTTACTGGAAGCATTCCATTTCTGTAATGAATGAATGTCTACTTAAGTGTTTCAGGACTCAGACCTCCAGTCACATTTAGCTTAGGGAAAACTGCATTGACATTGCAAACTCAGATGAGGTCAAAATAAACCATGATTTTTTTTTAGAAGACCTCCTTACTGCTCCTTTGCTCCCACAAGACAAAAAAAAAGCCCAAAACCAAACAAACAAGCAAACAAAAGAAAAATAAAAAGCAAAACAACAACAACAAAAAAGACAAAAAAAATAAAGTGACAATTTTAAAAAACCCTCAACAAAAAAACCACCAAGCCCCAGTAAGAAAATACTAACAATCTCCTTATATCAGACTGGCTTTTAGGAACCAATAATATTTCAGAAAAAAAAAAAAAGTAGATATAGATGGAAAATATACATAGTTCTAACTTATTTCATATTCTGTGCAACTTCCATATAGGTTTTCATATGCAGAAACGGCTTTAAAATTCCTTACAGATACCCCGTTACTGCTAAGTATCTCCAAGGTCTGGCTGGCACGGTGCATTTCTTTGATTCATAAATGACTTGTTGTTACTTCAGAGAGTGTCTGCAAAAAGCTGTTCAGGGTTTTTGACATTCCAAGTTACCAGCCTGGCAAAACAAATCTCTGTCTTTCACAAAGCCCCTTCTTCATTTGACAGAGCCCTTGAAGCCAGCGGGCAAAGGCCTGAGCTAAGACGCCTGCATCCGTCGTCTCCTTTCTATCTGTTCTCCTTGTGCCTCTCCGAGAAGTTGGATCAAAGCATCCCCATGGGGACATCTCATTAAAAAGCAACTCCCTTCCTTGACCAGGCCACCAGCAGCATTACACAAGGTTGCAAGTTCTTGTCCATCAGACAATGCTTATAAATAGAACAGGGATAGTGCTCTCCTTCCATTTTTAATAACAACTGCAGAAATTTTACAGTAGGACTCCAAAAGGATGGGAAGGGAGAAAGGTTGTTCCTCTAACACACTTCTCCTTTAGACACACCTGACAACATTAGGAAAAAGCAGCTCAAAGACATGAAATTTAACATTAAAGAAAAGAGAAGACACAAACAAAACCCTAAGGGAATGCTTCGAGCAGAAAAACTAATGAAGCCTCAATTTCTACACATTTGCATCTCATGATTGATTGACTTCAGCACATAAGGAAGAGAAAGCCCCAGCTGAAACTTTGCCTACCCTTTGGGCATTTGTAACAACTCATTCCTGTGGATTTTTGCATGTATTAAGGTTTCAGTTCATACTGTGGACTCTCCTGCACTGGGAAATTCAGAAGGCCTTAGGGGAAGCATTTTTACTTAGCTTAGCCTTTACTGCAAAGGGAGGCCATGCCAGTACAGCAGCAGAGACAAAAAGGTGCTATTAATTTGCTGACATGTTGTAACTTGAGAGAGCCTGAATCCATAGACAACTTCATCTTGTCTGGGCTGAACTGAATTGGAGTCCAGAGAAAACTATCATTTTGTTTGGTCACGAGGCACGGAAACAGAAACATTTATGACCAAAAAAGTGTGTCAGATGTCCATAGGCACCATTTACATGTAAGGTTTTGCCCAAACATTTCCCGTTGAAATAGCATTTTACACCTGAGACCCAGCTCTGATAATCCCCACACTTTCTTTGCCACATGCTCAGAGCAGCCTGGGTGGTAGGAGAAGCATCAACTCCCAAAGTCTTTCAAGCAGCACAGCTGCAAGAATGGAGACACCTCCAACTAGAGGCCAAATGCTGAAAACAGAAGCCCGATCAAGCTCCCAGAAGCTCCCAGAAGGAACCAGCAGCACAGGCTTAAGCAGAGTTGTAGCTGCTGCTTCTGACAAGCCCAGGAAAGATTGCAAGTGCTGATTGTTCATACGCACTGCAGGCACACAGCGCTGCTGGGATGCACCGGCAGCTCCGCGGAATGTCAGCGCTCCAGGCTGAGCCGCCACTGCCTTGGCACACACGAGTCCCGAGCGCTCTTTGTGCCTGGAGCAATTTTACATGAGACAGCGACAAAGTAATTAAACTTTGAATCCTCTAGAAATAGAAGGCTGCACTTGTCATTGCCGAGTCCCTCCTGCTAACAGGGAGCATGTTGATGATGAGCGACATCACCTGGGCTCAAGGTGACAAACCAGACTTTTCTCACAAATTAGTGTCCTGCTGCACCACCCAGGAGGGAGACCCCTTTTATCCTTTAAGCACTGTGCTTAAATACTAGATAGTTTTCTTACTCTGAATTTTAAGCCAGGACTGCAGGTGGACAAGAGATGAGCAATGAGGTTTGCACTGTAGAATCCCCAAACAATGCCACCAAACACTTGCACCCTGTAAAAAGATCAGCTAGGTAATCAAAATATTGTCTGTATAAAAGGTTTACAAGTCTGTCCAGCCCTTCAAAATCCTCTCAGTCCTGCTTCTCAATTAAAACAATCCCATTTATTTAAACCCATTTATGTCCTTTTCTTTCTGTATGACTGTCTCACACCCTTTATTGACCCATCAATCCCCCAAATTGTAGAGGTTGCTCCACAGTACATTACAAAACCTGTGGCCATTTGTTTTAGCATAGCAGCAAACTTGACTGAGGATTGGTGCTTGATTTTGTGCCCAGCTGTACAAATACACAGCAGACACTTCCTGCCCAGATCACGTAACCACATAAATACACATTATATGGGAACGTGGTATTACATGCCTTCACAGAAGGTGAATGAGAAACATCCTGTGAACTATCCACAATCACTCAGGTAGTCTGTGAGACTACTTAGAATTGCTTTCCTCAGTTCCAGATCAGTGCCTTGAACTTTAATCCTTGCTTAACCAGCCCTCTCAATTTACAGAAGAGTACCTCTACTACTAAGAGTATCTGTACTACTACAAAAAAGCATTTCAACTACCAAGCCAGACAGTCAGCAACATCATCACTCTTCTACATTTTATTCCCCAGACCATTTTTCATGCGTGTGTAGTAACTTTTCATGAGATTTTCCTACTGCCAAATGTTATGTGCAATATGGAGCTGTGTAAAACAAACATTGTTCATCCTTATAAGAAAAGAGATTGATAGACAGGTAGATCTCAAAAGCTAAACAGGTTAAAGTGGAGCCACTACATTTCTATAAGTCAAGAGTGAGATCAGCACGTATAATGCAGTCAGGAAAAAAAATAAATAAATCAGATCTATGTCACAATTACCTATGCAAAAACAAACAGTAAAAGAATATGTGATTCAATATAGTGCATGTGAGAGAAGATGAATGTTAAGAGCTTGATATATACACACATTCTTACATCATAAATGTGAAATTAAACAAGTAGCTCTGAGAGCCATAGAGCTAATGAAAACCTTTTTCCTCCAGCTCTAAGTCTCATGGCGGGGCAGCTTCAGTGGCTGAGAAGGTGTGAATTCTGTACAGAAAGCTTTACATGGCACAGACAATTCTGAGGGATTTCTTCTGGCTGAACTCTGAGGTTTAATAAAGAGCTGGCCTCACTCTACAATTTCTCCCTCAGTCAGGTCAAACCAAAGTGCCCCCATCCCCTAAACTTGGGATACTTATTTCCAGAAACCCCTTTTTCTTAATGGCCCCAGTGTCAATAGCTGACAGGACCTAGAGCTACAATGGGCAGGGAGAGAATATAAAGGAGCCTGCACGAAGACCACAACTAGTTTCCCTCCTCTCCTTCCTGTATTTCAGTAGTAACAAGCACAACTGCTGCAGATGTCACCCTCAGCCTTGCTTGCTCCAATTATGCAAACAGGAGCACACAAATCTGCATTTATGTGCAGCCTTCGTGCTCTTGAAGTTCACAGAGAGGGAACAGCAGCAGCTGGTCAGTTTAGCAGTCAGAAAGTGGCACCAGAAGGACCTGTGACTATTAGCTAGGCAGAGAAGAGCAGGCTGGGTTTGCTTTCTCCTATTCCCCAATCTGCCAGATTGCACAACTGTGTGATTAACCTTTAGTCCAGCAATCATCAGGTCTTTCAACATCAGAAGGAACAGAAAAACCTGCTTCCAGATGTTATTGTGCTAAGTGCAACGTACACATACTGGGATTAAAGTCACAAAGAATAGTTGCTACGTTTCCTTTATTGTCTGCTTTGTAAGACATAAAAAGCAAAAATAACAGATTCCATAGCCTTAAAAACTTCCATAAAGCAACACGCTTATGTCTCAGAGAATTGTCAGAAAGCATTCAACCCAGCAGGTTTCAGCAGAGGGGTTGGCTAGCCAGACCTTCTGCACAGGGGTGGGAGTATAACCCAGCAGATGCAGCCAGCACGAAGCATTCACAGGGTGCTACTCCCAATTCTTCTGTGAGCACATTTAGCAAGTCATTTTACCTTTCTGTCTCAATTTCTTTATCTGTGAAATGGAAATGCTGATACTTAAGTAGAGGAATTCAAATGAAGGAGTACATTCAGGCAGGCTCTAAAGTGCAACAGTGCTGATTGTCAGAGACTCAAAAAGCCCAAAATAGCTGCAAGAATATTTCACCTATATTCTTATTAGACTCTAGTTATTTCCGGAGGTGAGAAACACTAACACCAGTCTCTTGTAGGTCTAGTTTTGTGTTAAATGGGTCTGAAGTCAGACAAGGATAGGCTGTCACCGTCAGTGACCCAAGTCCTTTATCTTACAATTTAATATTCATTTTAAGAACTACTCAAAGCATTTACCCCAAGCAATTTTAGCAGACATGCTTCCTCAAGAGTCCACTACTCCAACTAGCTGTAAGCTACTTCATCCCCTGCTCTTCTTGTGCCATGACTGTTCTTCAGGTTCAATAGCCCCCTTCTCTTCCTGCTCTGACTCAGTGTATTTACACAAATCAACTCAATTCCTTCTGTCTCTTGACCTCAGCAGTCAAAGAAACATACCCTCTGCTGACTCCCTATTCCTACCAAGGACTCCTTCTGAATCCTGAGAGACAAAGCTATAGCAGAACTGACTCTGCCTTTCTGCCATTATAATCCTGCCACTATGAGGCTTTTGTTCGTTTTTTTTTTTTTTTTTTTCCTCAGGAGCACATGGTGTGTGCCTCGATTGTCAGAAAGAGTAAAGCAGCAATGAAACAGGTCACACAAGTGCAGTGTCCTTCACAGAGTATGCTACTGTGCATTATTATTTCCATTGCAAAAGAGACAGCCAGAACATGGAGAATATCCCTCCTTGCACAAAAACACCACAGTAAAGGTCTCCAGTGCACAACAGCTTCAAAAGCCCACCCAGGTCATCAGCTACATCCTATGGAAAGAGAGGCAAGATTCATAGCCCTCATGTTCAAACATTGGATTAGAAGCCTAAATTACCTTCATGGTTACCCCAAGTCCCTGACATACATACATTCCATGGAACAGATGCCCTTTAGACATTACTATAGGGAAGGCCAGGGTAGAAGAAATAGAAAACACCAAGTTTAGGAATTGTATCATGGAGAAAAAGAGAGAAGACCCATGAAGCACACATTTGCCTTCTGCACATGCCTGCAGGTACTACCATGCTTACAGCAAGGTTCAACTCCAAAGCCCTCAGCTCTAGACTTGTCCTCTTCCTCGTGGTTACAACGGTCACATCCCAGGACATCTGCCACTGTGTTAATGATGACAGGCACATCACACATTGAGCCCCCCCCACACCTGTGCGCCTCTGGGAAGCAGCTGGCAAGTTCCTTCACCCACCCACAATCTCTACATGTGCAGCCATCCATTTCTGCACCAAGGGCTGGCCCCAGTCACAGTACCACCACCCCTCCCAATTTTCAGCTCCTTCCTTCCACTCTCTTTAGAAGTGATCTGTGCTGAAGCACCGTTACCTCCCTGCCTCCAGAAATTCAAGCCTCACTGCATCCCCTCTGTAACAACTATGGCACGCAGGAACTTCAAGACACAAGTACTTTCTTCACACAAGTTTTGCCATAGCAGCTGACTCTCTCAGGTAGCTGGCTTCCCTAGGCTATCAGAAAAGGATGTGTGAGCATCCCAGGCAGGCAATTATAGGATGACTAGTCCATGTTAAAAAAGTTTCTTCCTAATCCTGTCAGATACTGCTTGCCTTAAGCCCTGAAGCTCTAAGATATATTGATCACCATCTCCTTTTATCCTGCACAACAGAGATGCGTTTATTCTCAAATTCCTGGGCCATACCTAATCCTACTCACTTGACAACCTGAGAGATCTCTTATAGCACCAGCTTCTGCTGTCCCAGTTAGGAGGAGTGTGCATATCTATTTCTTCATGTCAGGCAACTACTAGCTCGCCAGGGAAAAAATGGACAGAACATTTAACCCAGCAGCATCTGCTCCATGCCTGAGTTCATCTGATGTCTGTGTGTGCAAAAGACACCAAATCCTACAAAAGCAAAGGCTTTTCTGACCCTCAGAATCACTGGAAGAATCCCATCCAAGTTTCCTTAGGAATGCCAGATGCTTCTGAAGGGAGTGGCAGGGGCAGCACAGGGCTGATCTTAACAAGAAAAGGCCAGATTGCACTTCTTTCACCTGTGCTAAGGCCATTTGTCTTGAGGGAGCTCAGAGAAGTCATGTAGGAGGACCTCAGCTCACACCTCCCTCAGCAGGTTAGTTACTACCAGAATACATCAGAAGCTACCACCCTGATCCTCACAGTTTCCATCTCCTGCACAGCATCCAAGCAAAAAATAACTTTTCTGAACAAGAAAACTCCACCCCAAGACTCTTACTCCAACAACATAAATGAGCGTATTCTAGTTTTAATTTCCAACTCTTTCTTCATTGCGACAAACTAAGATAATTAATATCCCCCTGTACACGTAATTATTCATCCAGTACTGTTCTACACCAGTCACCATTTCTCTTACCTTTCATGTGTGCTCCCAGTACAGCAGCACCAGGCTGGAATTGTCCTGTTGGAAGCCTTTCCTTCAACTCCAGGGCTGCAGTTGTGCTGCTGCGCGTGTCACTGAGCCCGGCACGCCCACAAAACGCACACCACAGCCTGGTTGGGCCAGCCGCGTGGCCACTTCAGCCTTCGCTCCGAGCGGGGGGCGGCAGCAGTTCGTCGCAGCAGGGAGGGTTTATTGAGGAGAGGAAGGTACGGATCAGGACGGAGACTGCAGCGAACTACCCCAGATCCGCCCCCAGGGGCAAGCAGTTATAGATTTCCCCGAAGGGAGGAGCGCGCCACAGCAAACAAATCATAATACAGAACAGAATGATGAGCATGAGACAATAACAAATGAGGGAACAACATAGGAAGGACAACCCCGCCTGCACCAATCACCTCCTGCCCTGGATGGAAGTTTCTGGGGCTGGGGAGTGGGCAGGCAGGTGGGGTGCCAAAGTAACAGGGGAAGGGAAATCGAGATAATGAGAAAAACAAGGCGGGGATTATAGATGGACATGAACATTGATACAAAAAAGGCGGGAGTTACTATGGAAACCTGTGACAGACAGATAACTGCACGAGGGAGCAGGTGCAGGGAGTCTGGAGTCTGGGACAGAACCCTCTTATGAAATACTGGAACCATTTTGAGTAATAAAACTACAACTTATAAAACAGACTGTAATACAACTTAAAACACCACCACCACACACCACAACACAGTTGGAGACTTTGACAAACTCAGTCCACTGCTGAATGTTCTTGTCTGACCCCTCCATACCACAGGTGGTGGGATTTCACATAGTGCTCACTGAAGCAGCCCAAAACTTATCTGGGCATCTTTTTAAAAAGGCTGGTCTCAAAGTTTCAAATCCCACCTCAACCTACTATAGCTTTCATAGGAGGTAGCAATCAGTATTATTCCAGTCAAGTGCATATTATTGATTTATACAGTGGTATGATAAGATTGTCAATGATTTCTATTCCAATCTTCATGCATCCTCACACTTTTTAATTTTTCGAGAGGGAGAAGAAAGGAAAAAAAGCAAAAATCGCTGCTAGGTATCGAGCAGAGGGTTTCAGTACAAAGTCCTCTTCCCCCTTGCTGATTGCAGTTAATCAAGAAGCCAGCAGAGCGGGAGACCCATCCAGACTGTTTCCTCCAAGCTGTAACCTCACAGAAACCATGGCACATATTCCCCCTGTCAGGGGCACATCACAGTCAAGGCTTCTCCATCCTGCGGATTCTCTGCTCAGCTCTCACAGGGCAGACCCTAGGCCCCAGGTAGTGCCTGGGGAGCTCCTCTTTCTTCTGAGAGAGGAAAAACTGGTGGTTTAACCCTAGTCTTTGTGCTCTGACCTTCAAGCCAGCTCCAGACCTGCAAGAGCATTCTGCTGCTCACCTAAAAGCTGCCCTGTTCCCCTCATGGGCTCCTGCAAGAACTTTTGTTACTATGGTTTTTTTCAGCTCATAGAAAATCCTTGCAAAGCCTCTTACCTTCCTTCACCAGCTGTTGAGGAAGGAGCCAATTGTCAGCTAAGGCTTGGTGGTTGAATGAAGGCCTCAGGGGATGCAGCACAGGTATAGAGCAGGCACAGACAAGAAAGAGAAAGATAAACAGGCCGTGGCTTTATATAGCTATACTTGGAACACACCTGTTCCTTCCATTCCTTCATTTTCCTCTGAGTGCCTCCACCTGCCATCTTCTCCTAAGCACAGGGGGAACTCATCAGAGCATCAACACCGAGGCCCTGCCTCTGCATTGGCTGCACAGTGAATTCAGACAGCCTGGCCTTTTGGCACAGGCTAACCTAACCCACCTGGGGACTCCTCCTTCAGCCCTAGTGGGGCCAATCAGATCTTCAGCTGTGAGCTCCCCTCCACAGCTGACGGCTGTCAAGGGGCAAAAGTGGAGAGAGTTGCTTTGCTCTGCTCTGCTTTTATGACTGAGAGAGAAAAGATGAGGGTCCTCTTCAAAGTCCCAGTTGAGCACTTTATAAAGTAGGTTGCCTTGCTCTGCCAAGCAGATCTTCAGACTCCTTAACTGCTCACCTTCTGCACCCGTGGGGCAGTCCCTGTTAGGCTGTGCTGCCTCGCTGCTGTCTGTTTAGAACAAAGGGTTGGGAAAAGTCACCACTTGGTGGAGGAGCACGCAGTGGATAACATAAAAGAACCTTGATCTCAGCATGGCTAGGACTGGTAGCCAGAGCAGGACACAGCTACAGCAACCTTGGCTGGATGTGTTTCAGAGCTGAGGACTCCTGAGCACAACAGAGGGCAATGCAGCTGAAAGAGGGAAGATGTGTGCACCTGACTTATGATGTTCACCTCCTCAGAGTCAGCAGGGAGAAGCACCTCCAGAGAGCACCTGTCTCTCTGCATTGACTGTACAGTGAATTAAGACAGCCTGTCCTTTTGGCACAGGCTAATCTAACTTAGGTGCTTTGAATTAGGCAGTGTGAATGGAGCCTCTTCTCTGGCTCCCTCAGTAATTTCCCAGTATCTCTTAAATGCTACAAAAATCAGATGGAAAGTTGGGTAGAGAAAGTGCAGTAGAGTCACTACCATCTGCTGGGAATATTAATAATAATTTCTTCTACTGGAGCTTGAGGGGAAAAAAAAAAACTTAAAAAAAAAGCCCAAGTGTTTTGTAGCTTCCTGTTTGAATTAATCTCCTCTGACAACTGCTGATTTGGATTTGTGATTCGATCCTCCATATGTCTAGCTCTATTGGTCAATTAAGTGCAGGGGGCAATTGGGAGAAGCAGTGATGCTCGGACTGATTATAAGAGGAAGCATCACACAGTGGTTAGGACATGCAAAGCTGGCTGGAGCACTTGGCATTCACACAGCCCAGCTCAGCATAGGGAGCTGCTGCTGCTGCTGCTTTTCAGGTCAAGGAGAATCTCCCTGGCTCCTAAAAGAGACAAGACACAGCTGCCTGGCTGTTGACCATTTGTGAGCAAGGGGCATAGTTCCAGGGAAGGAATGAGCAAATGTGCACAAGGAATTGTGGGGAGCAGAGGATCAAAAACTGAATAAAAGGCTACAGAAAAATGAATAGCTTCTTCCATTACCCACTGCTGTAGAAAGACAAATACAACATAAGCCAAAATGTTATGAGTAGGGACCAGCAGAGAAAATGAGAATCAGCTTATAATAATCCAGGTACGTACATATGAGGGAAAATAAATGGAAACCAGGATGTTAAAAGAGAAATATATCTGAAAATTGGCAATGATCAAATAAGGGCTGTGGGATATAGTGGACAGCAAATTAAGTTACAGATCTGCAATGTCATATAGCAGCAGCAGCAGGAAAATAAAAAGTTAACATTATTCTGTACTTCATCTGCAGAGAAATCATGTCAGAAAGTGAGGAGCTACTGGCCCTCTGTACAGATCTGGCAGGACAGCACCTGGAATGCTGCCCTCAATTCTGGGCAACACACATTTACAGAAGATGTTGATGAGCACAGGGAATTCAGAGAAGAGCAGCAGGAAAAAAAATGATTAAGGGCCTGAAAGCACTGACATATGAGAAGAGATTAAAATAATTAAATATGTATTGCTTGGCAAGGGCTAAGATTAACCGTCTACAAGTGTGTAAATACAAAGGAAGTAGAAGAATTGTATTAAGGGGTATAAATATAAGTGTAATAGAGCAAAAGTAAACACAGGCTCAATATTAAAAAAAAAAAAGAAACAAACCAAACTAAACTTAGCCCTGAGGGTTTTTTTTTAACTCTCCTTGAGAAGGTGAGGCTTATTGCTTGCAGCAGCTGTAGTGGCATGAAGAGAACAGGGTTGCAGTCATGCCTCAATGGGAAGTCTCCATGGAAAGACCCAGAGAAGAAGGCAAAATCTCTTGTGAGTCACCAGTGATTAGAAACAGCCCAGCAGAAGCCAAGGCTGTGGCACAGCTATGGGCCAGCTGCTGTAGCAGAAGGCAGCATGGAAAGGGAATGGAGAACGATCTGTGTCTTCAAAGGTCACCCAAACCCCAATTTTCTTGGGTGCAGCAATCAGGCTTAGCCTCTCACCATCTTCTCTCTGTATCACTACAGCCACTTCTCCCACTTTGGCCACCCAAGCCAAGAATGTCCTGGGATGCAGCTTTGTTCTGCCGGGGCGTGTCCTGCCTGGGCTGGCAGCGGTGCTGGAGCACAGAGGTGCGGCCCCGTGTGGCAGAGCCATCAGCAGGAGGTGCCTTCTGCCACACCGAGAGAGGAGCTGCTGGCACCGCTGCAGCATGCGCGCAGAAGTTGGGCTTGTCACTTTAAATACATTTGACAATAAATCATTCCTCTGAGACATCCCCAGAGGAAAAAACAGGGGGAAAAAATAGCACTTAAAAGCCGTTTTCTATTACCAAGCCTCTGGGGAGCTTTTAAACTCGGAGAATTTTTTAAGTGAATTGTATGCTTTTTTCCCCCTTTGCCTGCCTTTATTATCAGTTGCTAACATTAGCCTTGCCTTCTCCTGACCAAAATCTCACTCAGACTATTTTTTGCTTTCCTCCCTTTAGTTTCCTCCCCATTTCTTTCTCTCTCAAACCTTACAAGCACACAAATGAACACCCATAATGCTCATGTAACAGTCTCTTTCCGATTTGACATCTCCTTCTAAACTGAAATTACTCTTTGCCAGTATTTCTTTCCTCCATATCACTCTCCCCTTCCCTGTGTTTCCCTTCGCTTTTTTATTTTCCTCTGTATTTCCCACTTTCATCTGTCATTCTTCATGGCTGGTTGTACCGAACAACTTGAACAAATTCAAAACATTTTCCCTGCTTTTAGAACTGTGTAAATTTTGCACCTTGAACCTAATTTTATGAAGCACTATGCTGGGTTTCCTTTCTTACAGAGCATATCCCTTCACCCATGTCTTAGGAATCATCAAGCACTACTGACCTAGAAGGGTGGTATTTCATCCCTCCATTACAGCTCTCCAGTACCAGTTTTTCCCAGCTGGACTAAGGAATAATGTTTCCTCCATTTTCCAGTGCTCAGGAAGTCAGAGTGGCTATGCAACCAGATCCCTCATGCAATGCTTAAATTGTTCTCCTGCCTACTGCTTTTATTTGGCCTTAAATCTTTATCATTAAAACCTTGAGGAATAAGTCCATTCTGGTTGTATACCTTTGTAGAGCTGTGTGGGAGAAGAGGATAGTGTTTTCCAGCTAAGCACAAGGATTTTACGTGTTCAGTCACGTAGTGGATGTGTTTTGGAGAAAAAGGGAATATGGGGTAAGCGAGGGCAAATTTCAGGAAGCTGTAACTCTGTGAAACAACCTGATGGTTTTCCACAGGCTGGGAATCAAAATGCACCTGTCAGCATCCAGCTATCATAAAACAACTCTTATGCCACAGCTGACGCAGCAGAGCTCTCCACAGGTGCTATGAGTTAATTTTGTTGTATTGTGCCCAGGACTCACTCAATCCATTTCCCACCAAGCTGGCCCGTTACACCATAACACGGGAGAGACCCTGTCACAGGTCAGTGCACACTGGCAGGGCCAGCAGCAGCTACTCCAGCTGACTGTTCTTTGCTTCATTTTATTTTTGTTCCAATTGGTGCAAGCCCAAGGCGACCTTGTGATCTTCAGTTCCTTGCTGCTGCCACCCGAGTGCTGATATTACCATGGGTAAAAGATGTGACTTTTAGGAAAGCACAACAGAATCTAGCAAAAGACAGCAGGCTGATTAACAGTGGAATTAACCTGCTTGTTCACTGGCAACCAATGGCCTGGTGAGCAAGTGGCTGCATGGTGTTCAGTTGCCAGCTGATATTGAACCATGACACCCAATAAGGCACCTCTCTAAACAGTCAAAACATGGTATTTTTCATCACTAGTGATAGTGAGACAGTCGGGGCAGCAAAAGCAAACACACTTGATATCTCAGCCTTTGCATAGTGTTGGATTTGCCCTTTTTGGGCATGAATTAAAAAAGGAACAGAAACCACTACTAAGTTGGCCCCACATGTAAAATTTAACAGGCTGAAGCATAGAAGTAAAGAAAAAGGAGGTGGAAAGAGAGGTAGAACCATTACTCTGACACTCCTGCTCTCTTCAGGGGTCAATACTCAAACTTGCAAGCCGATGGGCAAACTGCTCATCTCTAGTCCATGCCTGCCCCTCTTCCAAAACCTCTTCACAGCCACAACTGAATGACCAAATATCAGCCCCAGAACAGCCAGGGAAAGGGTATGGAACACACAAACATGGAGGACTACAGCCCATATGGAAAGAAATGCTGCATCCTGAGTGCTCGTCCAGGGAAGCAGGAGGTGGGGATGGAAATGAAAGGTCTGTGTTCTCCCTAATCATTTCCGCCACAGAAGGGGAGAGAGGTGACATACACCAGTGCATCACAGCCATTAGAAATGAACCACTGGTGGCTGGCAAATTGTAAATTAGAGAGCCAGAGTGAGAAGAAAGAAAATCAAAGGGGGGACGAGGTTGTGTTTTATTTCACTTGTAGCACTTTTCAAATTCAGCCCTAACCAAACCTGATTAAAGTAAATCCCTTTTTTACGGCCTGTGGAGTCTATAAGATTATGGTGTTAATGGAAGTGTGATTCGATCCGTCAGTAATGGTGCATGTCGGGGCCCAGGCGCCTCAGACAAGTCCATTTTTTCAGATGTATTTATTGTTTTTTCCCCCCCGCCTCCTTTCTGTTCTCTGCATTGCAGTGTTTAATTGAACAGTTTAAAGTAATTCTTCTTCAAGGCCCATTAATTGATTTTATTTGTGTATTCTCCAGGGGTCAAGAGGAAAATATATAATAAAACATAAACTCCAGGTCTGAGTTTGTCACAGTTCCCACCTTTCCACGAACATAAAGAACATTTCATCTTCAGCATTTCAGATTTTTTTTCTCTCCCCTTTTTTATTTCCCTGCACTAGCACTCTCAGGTGTTACCGTCTCTGTTTCATTTTTCCACTATTTATCTCTAAAATTTGCCATCCTTACTGAGAGCACAAGGCAGCAAACTCACTCTCTTTCTTTTCCTGTGCAAAAACCACCACATTGGTTTTACAATGCCCCTTTGCTTTTAGGTTCTCCAAATTATTTCCCCTGCCCCCAGCTGTGCAAAGGGGAGGAGCACTGGGTTACAAATATTTGTAAACCAGTGGTTCTTGAACACCTCTTGAGGAGTCTGCCTCTTTCAAACTGCACATGAGCCTTTGCACGACAGCCAAAATCTGCTTCTTTCTGCCACTTGATCTGCAAGGGGATGCTGTTTCCTTCCCCGCCTCCCCAATGCTCAGCATAAGGTAACTGGCTGCTCCATATTTTTATATATATATATATATTGGGTTGGCTTTATTTACTTCAGATACTGCATAGCCACTTGTTTCCTTCAGCTCTCAGCTCCACTCCCTAAAGCTGGCCCCAAATACAATTTTTTTCAGATTCCCCTTGCTGAAGCCCTTAGTCTCTGCTTTCATGCTGTTCTTCTGCAGTAAATACATTTCTTTTAATAGAGTTTTCAGAACACAAGGGGTTTCTTTTTATTATTATTTTTAAATCACAAAATGTGCCAGGGAAGTTTTCATCCTCCCACTCACCTCACTCAGAACAGTTCCACAAACTGCCTCTAGATTAATGCAAGGCAAAAGATGCTTTTCCTTTTCTTTCCACCCTCTGACTGACGTGGTCTGAGTGAAACATCATGGCCACAGCTAGGGCAGTTCTCTGGGTGTGCAGCCTTACCAATCAGTTTCATGCAATCCTGGTTTGTTTTGAAATTTGACATTGTGTAAAATATCAGATGGGACCAAATGCAAGATAAACCTCTTACCAGTAGACCTCTTGTTCTGTCTCCTCCTGGCTGCAGAAAAAAAAAATCTGTTCTATACTACAGCTGATGGAGAAGTTATGGAGGCAGAATGTAATTACCCAAGAGTGGAACTTTACCTTAGTCCATTTACTTTTACAAGTATTCCAGCCAGAACAAAACTAAGTACCTAAAAGTACCCTCAGATCTAGGGCATTGCTCTCCATTGTCATTGGAGTGGAGTTTCCTGGACTGACAGCTCGTGGATTAGCAGGTACTTGCTCTTTTGACAAGACATGAGGCATTACTGCAAGGTGAATATGGTCTCCGGTTACTTCTAGGAAATATTTACCACTGTGTCATGTTCTTCTCCAGTTATCCTCATCTTCTGGTTCTAGTTTTGTCAGTGCATATGGAACAACCACCTTGTCTTTTCCCACTTATTTCATTACCTGCTTTCTTGCTCTGCTGAGGTGTCTCTAACATCTCTGCTGAGATATGCTCCAGAACACCTCTGCCTAGTGATTAGCCTCTTCTACAGCAAACAGAGAGATCTCACTTTCTTAAAGGAAGGCAGTATTCTTGGCAAGACAGTATTCTTGTAACAGGGGCTTCATCTATTTGGAAGTATGATGATTTTTGGAATAGGGAAAAGAAGTTCTCTTGAGAAGTCTGAAGTGATTTAAACGTAAATCATTATCTATCATTTCACTGTCTGCAGAGACCTGGGTCCATGGTACAGAGCTCCATACTCTAGCTCTTGACCCTGGACAGTAATCTTCTTAACTTTCAGTTACAGCCAGACTCTGTCAAACAAGATTAAAATAAAATTTCCTCTGTGCATACACATAGAAATATATAACACCATCCTCCCCATGGTCTCGTGTCAAGATTGAACACCTCTACAAGTCCATTATCATCTGAATTCAAAGGATCCATCTCCTCCTCAAGAGCTTTCATCCTGATCCATCTTGGTGTCTTTCAGCAATGATTTTACTCTTTGTATTTCAGCTATAATTTCATTTCAGCGTAACCTTGACTTGCCTATGCTACCAGAGCAGATCTCCTTCGTCTAATTGTTCTCCCTCCCCCATATACATATGAAACTCAGTGTCCTCCCTTAGCTAATATAATACAAAGGAATCAATCTGTCAGGCACACATACCCGCACAGCCTCAGCAAATTAACCTTGCAGAGTAATTAGGGCAAGCGCCATGGTGTGGGTATCATGGCCTCATTTTGCTGGTCGAAGCATTAAAAAACTACCACAGCACAGCTACCAGTTAAAATCAATATCCCACTGCATCAATGAGAATAAAGCTAACCAAGTGCTTGCTTGCTCCCATGGTGGGCCACAAGGGTGCACACAGGAGTCTGGAGGTTCTGGAGGTCCCTCTTGTCACAGCTCTGATGGAGGCCAGACTTGAGGAATGGGTGCTCTTCTGTGGAGGCTGGAGGTTCTCAGAGGCTGGGCAGAGAACAGATTTACTGAAGAAGAGCATAAGTTGCCAATCTTTCCAGGCCTGTCATGGCCTAGGAGTAACAAAAGTCAGAGAGTTTCTATTCACATTGCATAATTGGCAGAGCCTGTCACAACACTGCAAAAGCCAGCTGCTGCTTTCTGCTCAGAGCTAATTCCACCTGATTTATTTAATATTGTAATGAATATAATCCTTTCTTGCCAGCCCCTTCCCTACACACTCAGCCAGCAGTTAGAGACAGCAGACGCTGAAGACAAACCTGCACAAGCAGGTGGTGTGGAATTCCTTGGCTCTTCCAGGGACTGAGCAGCTCAGAACTGTGCTCCAGAGAGAGCAGTGGGATGGGTGCTGGGGAAATGCAGCCATGCCTTTGTTTTCTCCTGCCTGGGAGAGGCTTTCAGATTTGCAGAGATGGTAAATGTGTGGACAACTAGGTGTGACCACAAGTGGAGGGCATAGCATAGCACTGTAGGAACCCAGATTTCAGACAGACCAGGAGAGATTAAAAGAGATGTTGAGAGGGATTAGAAATGCAAGGGGGTGAAAAGGGAAGATACTCAAGAAATAGGGTAAAATATAGCCAACATGCTTAAGCAAAGATGCCAGCAGAGACAGTGGGTTAGGACGCAACATCTGGAGGAAGTTCTGCTGCCAGGTCTTTAACAGCTTCTTCCCACTGGAAAAAAATATAAAAGCCAAGCCCACTATAATCTGACAGTGACCAAGCCAGTGGTAGCAATATCTAAAAAGCAAAAAAACTCTGGAAGGACAGTAACTTCTGATGAAATTTGGCAATTGTTTAGCTCTCAATCTTCTGCCCTGCCAAAGTGCAAGCAGGTAAAGCCAGTAGGAGAATGAGTTCTGTAGGACTTCAATGGTAGCTTCAAGAGCTGGACCAAAGTTTGAGCTTTTGAGAGAATAAATCAAACTGTGGCTATGAGCAGCATCAACAAGTGCAGCTATGGAAAGAAGTGAAAGAGAAAGGAATGAGAAATACTGCTCCCCTCCACACAGCATCTAGGGATTACATCTAGAGGAAGGAAGGAAGGAAGGAAGGAAGGCAGGAAGGAAGGAAGGAAGGAAGGAAGGCAGGAAGGAAGGAAGGAAGGAAGGAAGGCAGGAAGGAAGGAAGGAAGGAAGGAAGGCAGGAAGGAAGGAAGGAAGGAAGGAAGGCAGGAAGGAAGGAAGGAAGGAAGGAAGGCAGGAAGGAAGGAAGGAAGGAAGGAAGGCAGGAAGGAAGGAAGGAAGGAAGGAAGGCAGGAAGGAAGGAAGGAAGGAAGGAAGGCAGGAAGGAAGGAAGGAAGGAAGGAAGGCAGGAAGGAAGGAAGGAAGGAAGGAAGGAAGCCAGATACTCCTAGACTCTCTTTGCCAGGGCAAGACCAAAAGAAGACCTGCAGCCTAGACTTTTGTTCAACAGCAGAATCAATACTGGTTTTAAATTGGGCTTTATAATTGTGTTCAGTGGGAACTCTGACAGGATGCTTAGAGAATGAGACAGCATTCAGGAGAGCTGCTTTGGGGTCACAACTGTAGGGAACAGATAGAAAAGATGAGAAAGGAGTCTGGAAACTGCTGAGAGCCAGACATGTTTAACTAACAGAGGATGAACCAGACAGAGAGAACCAAGAAGTCTTAGGATGTGGAGGAGGAATACTGGTCCACAGGAAACAAGTGTCACAAATATTTGCTGGCTCTGGAAACATTTAATTTGCTGTTTCCACCATGGAAATGGCTGGTTACCCCCAGACAATATGAGCCCTTATGTTTTATGCCAAATTCTGCTAACTGACCTGATTTCAGAGCCCATGACAACCAAGAAGTTGTAGAAGGTGTCTGCAGTTGGGCAGATTGTCTGTCACATTAATACACAACCATAATTTTCAGATTGTAAATTGTTTAGGGAGATACTTAATGAAAGAATGAGCAAACATGGAGAAAAGTTGTTCTCTTTAGAGTGTCACATACTGTTAGAGTTGTTAAGTAGTTGTTTAAATCCAAACATTTTTCTTCCTGCCCATCTTAACTGTGTGTTTCCCAGAATTCAGAATAATTAATCTGCAACACGCCCAGCAGAAGCTGTGCATAGGAATTATCACTGATGCACGAGCCATGATACTTGAAGGTACACTCTCATCCAGATGAGCTGCCACCTGGAGTGGACAGATGGATATGAAGGGGAGGAGGGATAAAAGCCAGTTGAGTGAATGGTTTCATTAAGCTGCAAGGAGGAAGGAAAGTGTGTAGAAATGTGAATCAAGAATTTTTAGACACTAGCCACATGGCAGTGAGTTTGTATCACTCAGTGGAAACAAGGACCTTTGCCCCGTCCTGAGGAGAAGTTTTGCTGGTTTCCTACCAAGAAAGAAATAGTGGTACTGTAGCATTCTGACTTTACCTTTCTTCCTGAACCTAGGGAAGGGCCTAGGGAAAGTCATGCTTCCCTTCCCTTCCCAATCCCCCCCTTACGACAGACAGAGAGGACTTTGGGGCACGTCTTCAGAGAATTGGTTCATTTAGAACCCCAGCCAGGGTGGAGTGGCTCAATAAAACTGCCAGTCTCTCATATTAATGCCAGGTCTTTGAGTAATAATCCCAGGCTCTCAGTGACCTGGAACACCAGCTATGCTAGCAACAAACTTAAAGTCACAAAGACGACTAAGTGTGAAACCAGATTTAAAGATTTAGTAGCTATTCTCAGCAGTCTCCTGTTCAGGCAAAATGCGTCAAAGCCGTTTGGAAACTCTGAGAGGTGCCCTGAAATGGCAGCTGATTTCATGACTGACAAGCAAAGCAAGGGGCTTATCTCTGAGACAGAAGTGAGCAGAAGGAAAATTGCCACCAGCTACAGGAAAGAGCGGATCAGACTTCCCAGTGAAAACACTGCTCCCTCTGCCAGTGGAACCTGCCCCCTCCTTCTCCAGAAAACGCATTTCAGAGTAAGGAGGGAAGGAATTAGAAGGGGTGAAGAAAGCCAAAGTGGAGGACTGTCATGGGGAATCTCGATGTTTGCAGGATCTCTGGCCACCCACCCTCTTCCCCTGCCCATTATGGCTCACAGACACTCCAATCTACGCAGGTAATGACCGGAGAAACAGATTTCCTATCCTTGCATCTGCTGCCATTCCTGAGCTTGCAGCAGACATTTTGTAATCAGAGAGCCTGTCAAGAGAGACAAGAGCCTTTAGCAGAAAAGAAAAGTTAATTGTGGAACAAGGGATTTAAAATCTGTGCAAAGGGGGACAATAAAAGAAACAATTATGGAGTTTAACCACTGCTGCTGGCATGGCGTTGAATGTCATTTGTCATTAGCTACACTGATACAGTTAAACTGTGTACTCAAGGCTGATGTTTCAGTTTCCTAGTGATTTTTGGAACATCAGCAAAAGTTTTGTTTCAAACAAAACCAAATAATTTTTTCTATTTCAGGCATTTAATTAAAAATGATTACGGGTTTTATTTTAAAGAGAAGTTGCTTCCAATTGACACACACCCAAGAATTTATTTTTTTTAAGTGGGAAAATGGGACATTTTGATTTTGGAAGAATCTGGGGATACTACTTTGAGAGCTGTAGAAATAGACACAAAAGCGGCCATGTAGTCAGCATTTATTACCCTGCTTTATTCTGTGTGCATGCAGATACAAACCCAGCCGAGACCATAACAGTCCATTTTCACAAAGCAGATTTAGGGCTGGTGTTTATTTGCCTTTTATGCACATTTTTAAAGGTATATTTGCTAAGCAGAAGTGTGAGAAACTACTGCTTGATCCGAAGCATCTACAGCTGGCTGGAGGAAGCAGAATTTCTCCTACTCTTGCTCCAAGCAATTACTAGTCATTTGGCATTACCAGGATTAAATTGTGGCATTTCTGCTATAACCTACTACAGAGAGCAACTCAGGGCCACTCTGCCTCCCCAGGTGGCATTAGGGAAGCACAACCTGAGTACTGTGCCTTTCCTAGAGGGAACTGACAATCTATTTTATGTATTGATGGATGGCAGAAACCATCTCAAGCAGTTTGGGACTCCATCTACACACAGAGCTGTAATTGCTTTGTCCCTTGGCAAAGGTCTGCAGAGGAAGGGCAGCAGAGATTTACTCACTGATTAAACTCCAACATGACATATACAGATCTGACTGTAACTTTCTTGCAGTTGTATTTTACTCCCCCAAAAGAGAAATTCAAGTAGAAATGACCTGAATTCCATTTGGTGAGATGGGGTTGTTCCCTGAGATGCCTTGCAATCACTGTTCTCCAAGCTAAGTCTAAACAAAAAGGGCAGTCGTTTGGGAAGGGTTCATCTGAAATTAAGCATGTAGTGGAGAGAGGTAAATTTTGGAGGTGTTGAGTTCTCACAACTACTTCCCCTTATAGTATCATTTGGGTGTAAATGCAATAGGAATAATAAGGCAGGTGGAGGGATGTTGGACCCAGGAGGGCACTTAGCCCAGACTTTAACATTAGCACTTCCAGGAACAATAGAGATGCCTTCGAAAGTAAGATAATATGGAAGGAGTTTTGAATCAGTCTTGGCACCTAGGAAACCCAGAATAAAAAAAAAAATTGTATTTTAATTTAGTTGGTCTTCATAAAACCAAACAACAAGCCTATTTTTATAACTTAAAACCACCTTCAGGTAAAGTGAATTTTTTTTGCATTTTGGTTTTTACAGGAACTAAAGAAAGGCAGATAAAGAAATTTGGTTAAAGCCTCACCAGCAGTTTTACAGAGAATATTGGAAATGAAAGACCCTGTTCAGAGCCATCAAAGTGGGAAGGTCTAGGCAGGTCAGATCTGCCTTGTGGCTCAGGTCCTTCTGGCCAGCCCCTGTTGGAGAAAGGGTGAATGATGGCGATGACTATGACAGTGTGCTCCATCCAAAGAGCTGAGTGCTCTTGGGCACAGCCAAGCGCCTGCCACCATAAATCCCTCTTGCTCCCACCTCCCTGCAATCTGCAAAGCAGGACGCAAAAGTACCATCATACTCTGCACTCACCAGAGGCAGACACAACCAGCAATGCAGACTGTCAGCCAAACTGTGCCCACTCAGGAAGAGAAAAACCTAACTGGGGAGTTAAGAGCTCATTTCTTACTGTGCTGTTTGGGGGCTGCTCTGCCAAAAGGATGATATTAGACTAGACAGCTTCTGAATCTGACACATTCTGCAACACCTGTGTTTGTCAGGGAAAAGTATCCTTTTGATACATTTGCTTTTGCCCCATTCTTCTCTGAAGAGGAATTGTCAATAAAAAATTTAAGCACATCACTTGCTGGCTGTTACTGTCCCAAGGTCTCCCTTCCATCAGTATTCTCCAAAAGGAAGTATGCTTCTTTCTCTCATAATGCACTAACTTTTTCATTGCTTCTTTATGCTCACTTCTCACCAATCTAAATAATGGATCAATTGAGGTTTTATTCTTTGCTTTAATTAGGTCTTGAATTTTGAGAGTATTCTACTGTAATTACTTCACCAAACGTGAACTGAAAAGCAAAAACCTTCCAAAACAAAGTGAGCTGTGTTTGTGATTTTCTTTTTTTTTTTTTTTTTTTTTATGACAGATAAAGACGAACTCAAAAACTCTAATAGGGTATGGAGTTTTTCTCTCAGCTCTGTGTCTGGGTAAATAGTGACAGCCTGTGCTCACTGTTTCAAACCAACAGAGAATAAGAAAGAGAAGGACAGAAGGGCAAAATAAGGCTATGGACCAACTCAGTCAGTTAGTCTTTGATTTACGGTGGCCTCAGCATACTAAAACTGCTTTTATTACACATCCACCTAACTCATATGCAATTGCTCATGCCCTTGGTGCTTTATTTCAGGATAAAATAATAGATTGTGGAGGTGCCTAGGTTACACCTTTTTATTTGAGTGTGAACAAGATGGCAGAAAACAAGTACCACAACTTCCTACCAACTCTCCATCACACCAGCATAATTCCTCTCTGAGTGACTCCACAGATTTTTGATCCCTTCTCCACCAGCTGGCAACTGCCTAACACTCAAGGCAAAACAGAGTATCAAACCACAAAGCTTGTATTCACAGAGGGGCAAGTGGGAAAGAGAGGGCGCAGGGAGGCAAGCAATAGGCTGAAACCGGAGCAACAGCTTCTTCCAGCTTGGGAACTCCATGGTCAAATGCTGGTTAAGTCAGGAGAAGTTTCAATAACAAATTGAGAGGTCTACAAATGGAGGAAGTCTGGTTCCTCATGCTTAGTTAAATACTTCTGGATTATTTCTTTTACACTTGGAGGCAGGAGGGAAGGAGGAGGGGAAAGAGGATATGATGGAGGGAGAAGGTTGAGTCTGCTTTTCCATCACTAAAATTTGACTCAAATTCTGAAATGGAACACTTTAGAATCTTAATATTTCTAATGGTACAAAATTAAGCAGGAACGTGCATTTTCAGGACATTGTCATAACAGATTCTGTATCAAACAAGTCAAGAGCATGAAAAGGAAGAGGACTGCTATGCAGTGCATTTTAAGATCTTAAAATTCCCCTTCACAATCGTTCCTTCTCCCTGTTCCCCCGAGACTTCTTACTTGGATAACAAACTGAGATGCAACCAGGAAAACATACATCTAATGCATCCAGATTGCTTCAGTTCTGGATTTGTACAGCCCTTAGCACAAAAAGATTAATTCCCTTGAAGATTAATTGTTTTAAGCACTTATGCCAAACCAGCAAGAAGCAAGAATAATTGCAGTCTGAAAAATCAAGAGGATCTGTGGAGAAGTCCAGGAAGACTCTACAATACTATAAATCTCAGGGTGCAGATCTTAAAGTTATATTGTGTAATAATTGTAACAACAGAACAAGGTGTTTTATGTATGATTTGATAAAGCATCCCATCCCAAACTTATTAACACAAATCCAGTGGTGTCAGGTCAAAAGGTCCTTCTAGCTCCCCAGCCATGTCTGGCACTGGCCACAAGCAAATTCCCTTATGAAAGGGCTATAAAAATTGTGACAAAAATACAGCAGTGTTTCTCCCCAGTATATTCTCCCAGCACACAGCAATGTAAAGCCTAGGGACTTCCTCAGCCAATATTTACCTATATATTTGAATTTAATGGCCCTTGATGGACTATTCCATGCACTCCCTAATCCTTTTTTGAACCCATTCTTACTTCTGGCCTCACAGACAACCCGTGGTGACAATTTCCCTACTTAATTGTATAGAGAATGTATAATACAATGTGAATATTGCAACTAAATGAAGGCTAAAGGGGAAAATGATAAGTCTGTGAGCAGGATGAGAGAGAGAAGGGGAGGAAATATTTTGCATGATTAAAGGGGATATGATAAGGAGTGACAGGCTGAAATTATATTCAGCTCAAAGAACAGGAAAGATCTCAGTCTGTTGGGTAGTTATGTATGCTCCCAGTGGATGTGTTGATAACTCCACCTTAAACTGGACAGCATAATTCACTCATCTGGCAGCAATACCTGGGACTATCCTATTCTGGAAGGAACAGCAAATAGCCTGGATATAAAAGCAATTTTTCAAGCCTTAGAATAAATTTTTGCAAAGTCAAACACAAATTCTGAAAGGAGGAAAGTTTTCTAAAAAGAATTCTTGAACAGAACTCCTACCTGCTGCAATGGAGAAGGAAGAAAGACATTACATTTCATGTTGTGAAAGGGCTGCAGGCTGAGAAAGGCTGTCTCTGGCCTTACAGAGAGGAGGCGTGTGGTACAGATTGTTGTGGGATGACTGATGCCAATGGCTCTTCGCAAGGCTGCATTCGGTGCTGTTTTTCTTAATGTGTTCGCTCCGCTCTGCTGCTTGGTTGGTAAATTTTTGTTAGTCAAACTGGCCAAGAGGGAGCTGGATTAGTACAAAGGGAGGACTGATATGGCTACCATGGCTGAGACCAGAAACATGCATACACATACGTGTGCACTCACACAAATTTGAAGTGTAGGAATCCCTTCGGCATCCAGCCTATTAAGTAACGAAAAGTAGAGAATAAGAAATTTTACATTTCTGCTTGTAGAAGGGTTTTTCATCTGTCTCTGGAAAATGCCAGGATATTTAGGAAGTGGAAAAAAAAGAGGAACAGATCTCAATTTTTCTGAAATCTCAGTATTAGAGCAAATGGACTCTTGAAATTTTTCCCAGCTTCTGTATATTCTGAAAAGCATGCCTCTCCCACAGATAGTGTTAGGGGGAGATGTTCCCAAAGTTTTTAAAATCCTTATCAGTGTTTAACCTCAGGATCAGCTTGTCTGGTTCTTCTGGATCCCATCTGGAGGTTCTGTGGCCTAGAGGCCACAGGATAAATTCCTCTTAGAGTCCTGCTCATTCCATGGCCCTTCTAAAGAGTCTGACAACAAAAGTTGGTCACTTTGAAATTATGGGTTCTCTGCTGTGAATTCCTGCCCACCAGAACTGGATAGGAATGACCAACTCATTTTGTATCCCACAGGTTGCTGCAATATAGCAGCTTCCAAGTTTGCTGAGCTGGGCAGAATTCAAACTGGCAAGCTTTACTGCTCTACAATGGCTTTCCATTTCACCTTTGAAGGAAAAATTATCTAAAGTGGTTCTGCCTAAATCAGAGCTCACTTCTACCCCCCTTCCTTCTCCACCATATTTCAGGATTGAGCGTGACATCTGGCATGACACATAGGAAACCTGCAATCTAGATAACACATCCATCTTTATAAGTGAAAGACATCCATATATTTCAACATAGAGTAGGAAAGGCTCGCAGCAAGAGAATCCAGCAACTTGGCTAGGCACTCTGCATATTTTATGAATCTCAGCATCTACACTACCTCAGCCAGTGGAAAAACAATGCTCAGCAAAGGGGTCTTGAGGGCACTGACTTGGGCAGCAGAGACAGGTATTTCTGGGAGAGGAAACTGTGTCTGTGTTTCATTCTTCTGCTTTCCCCCATGCTTCCTGGCATCTCCACAACTGCAGTGTCTCATGGTTCTGCCTTCATTTGTGGAAGAAGGCAAATGTTCATACTCTGGGCAAGGCAAGTCCCCAGCTACTGTGCTCCTCATACTACCCTCCTGCAGCCGTTCTGTACATGGCTCAGTGAAGCATGCCTTGAAGCCCTCTGCAGCTCTTGGTGCATATGTGTCTCATTCCCCATCTCCCTTTGTGATCCATGCTCCACATCCACCTGCAAAGTCAAGTCCTTGCTCTTCTGACCTACTTTGGACTTCATCACACTTGCTGTTGTTACAGACTGTTCCAGGCTGCTGTTTCAAAGCTATCTCTTCCTCTGTGGTTACACACAGCAGCTCTGGGGAGGACAAGAGGTGCTTAAAGCCCAGGACGGCTGAAAATATTAACATTGGTACGTTTTGCTGATGAACAAATCAGACACATGGGCAAATATCAGTATCTTTTTTGAAACACTTAGAAGGCTGACTAAGCATAAGAGCAAGATATGCCAGCCTATTTCCAGCTGAACATCAACACGTACAGCTTATGGTTCCAGAGAGCAGCTGGGGTGAACTCAGCCAAGGGAATTCTGCTGCCTCCTTCTCCTTATATGCAAACCCCGAAAAATAAAGGGTCCATTCTCCAAACAAATTCTCTCTGGCCAACACCTGAGGAAGACAGGCTGAATTAATATCCCACTGGTCATTAAATTCAGAGGTGGTTCCTCTGCAAGGAGACACAATTTAAAGTTCCTCTGAAGCTCTTAAGATTCTGTAGATGTGGGAGCCATTTGGACAGGAGAGCAAACTATTTATGTAGCACACACTCCAGGCTTGCTTCCAAAATGCTGGCCTTTGATCAGGAAAAGACATTATCTAAAGCCAACCCTACAAACACCAGCAAGAGTGCCAGAGTGGCCAGATGGTGCTCGGGTACCACTGCAGCCCCCTGGACCGATTCCCTTGCAAACACTGGCAACTGTGATGGGCAAGGACGCACCCTCCCTCCCCATTGCTCCCTTCATAAATCCAGCAAGGTGTGCCAAATTTCCCCAGCAGCATCAGGCACTCCTGCAGCTCCCTACTGCTCCTCTCGTAAGCACATTGCCAGTGGGCCCTCACAGTGCCAAATTCTGCTGCATCTCCCAATCTGCCTCCCTGTCAAGCACTGGCAGAGGTGCTACCACAGCGTCGCTACTGATCCGCTCCTCCTCACCCTTTCAATTGCAGGTAGTGGCAGTGATGCCAAGGCACTCAAATTGTGCCAGACATAGATAAAGCTGCTTTGCAATAATGCCTTCTTGCAAGAAATGGCAAAAAGACCCAAGTATCCATATGGTGCTCTAATAACCTTCCCTTGCCCTTTATGGCTCACAAACACTTGCAAGGATATCAAGCTGCCCAGAGTAACCTTACAAATCTTTGAGGGACTCCCTAATCAGAGGAAAAAAGGATCCTTCAGTGCTGCTGGCAGATTGTTTCACTTACTCATATGTGGTTCACAGCCATCTACAAGTTTATAAGCAACTGCTCTTACAATAACTACCATCTCTTCTGTCTTCACCACCAGGAAAGCTGCCCTGAGGAAACCCCCAGATGTACACAGGCAGTATCCCTAAATGCTGTGACACAAACCAGTGCTGCTAAATTGAGCTTATTCACCTGCCTCTATAGTGTGATGGGTTTTGGTGGCACACTGTGTTTCAGTGACCCACTGATAGACCATTACTAGCAAATGCCTAAGATTTTGGTACATGAATAAAGAAGGAAAAAAAACATGGCCCAAGTGACATCTTAGAGAGCTTATGCTAATTAAAAAATTAGGCTGTTCCAACCTTTTCCTACTACTGCAGTATATTCTTCACTGATCCACAAACCAAAATTGAGCTTTGACTGTCTAAAAGGAGAGAAGCAGATTTTTTCTAATACTACCACCTGAAAGCATTGTCCCTGCTTCCCTCCACTGATACCACTTGGCCTCTTTGGCCAGCTACAAACCCATGCTGCTTCCGCTTGTAAAGGAAAAACCTGACAGAAGATGAAAGGCTGCTTCTGTGCTCCAAATGCCTCATACTTTGATTAAAAATGTTTTTGTCAATTAGAGATTGATTTTTGCTGTTCATTAAAGTGATGGATGTCAGTGCTGATGGAGGTGATATTTTACCCTGCGGTGGCCTGCTATATAAATGGATAGGAGAAACCGGAGGCTCCAGTTTGCTGGAGTGGAGTTGGTGACCAGGACTGGGATAAAATAGGCCAGGCAGGGGATGGAGAAATGAGTGCCACAGTGCTCAGAGAGGAGCAGGGGAACTCTCTCACTGTCAGAGTTTTGTAGTCAGTCCTTACCACTTTATCTTTCTGCAAGCACTGTGGAAGCTGAAGATAAAGACAGAGATGTGGGGTGTTTTGGAAGGTTGCACAGTGGGGATGAAGATATGGACTGTATAAATGCCACAAGCTGGTAAGTTTTTATAGGCAGGCCATGCAAAATTTCCCCAACCCAAGCTGACCTTCTCTAGGAACTCACTGTCCATCAGGACAGTGGACATCAGGGAAAGGACATTCCCTGAGAGGAAGAAAGGGTTGTCCTTAAACTGTATGGGATAGGTTCAGCTAAGATACAAGAAAAGTTGAGAGCTTCAAGTACATAGCCAACAACTGTAGTGCAGTTTTCCCAGAATTAATCCACTTTTACCACAGGCTTTCTGCAGGGCAGGGCCATACCTGCTACCTGCTACTGGAAAGGGTAAGACAGGAAGTTACCAGAAGCTGCAGTATTTTCCAATGTTGTACCCATTGTGCTTTTGGCATTATTAGCCCTGTCCATGTGAAGGAGAAAAATCAGGAGTCATACACATGAAATAGTGGAGTCAGACCATCTACTGGAAGTGGCAAAGCACGCACAAATATGAAATCTCCCTGGGGCTGGGTCTCCTCAGAACTACCAGTACCTGTTGAAGGTTGCATGCAAGATGTTTTCCATTACCATTTGTATGGCAGATTACCTTTGTCAAGTGAGCAGTTTGCCTTATCTCTCTCTTTGAGTGACCACATTCACACCTCCCTCGGGAGGGGACCTCTGCTGATAACAGGCTATTGAATATCAGAGCATGACTGATAAGAACTGTAACATCCATTGTGAGATGCTCCGCCCAGAGGGAGGAGCCAAGCACTGCTACCCCAATATACTGTGGGATTCTGAAACTCCAGCACGGCTTTTCTCCGCTGGATTCCCCAGAGGAACAGCAGCTGCCTTTTCCTCCTGGATCTTCAGAGGAAGACTACATCCTTCTCTACAGAACCCCCTTGCTCCAACAGAACCACACCTGATACTTCAGAACACTGCAGCCACATTTTCAATCGGACTGCCACCAACACCCTGGCCAACAGGGTGTCTGACTCTGTCAGTGTTGTTCTAGTGGACTGCATTATTTATGTTATTTTTTTTCTCTCCCTATTAAAGGACTGTTATTTCCTGCTCCCATATCTTTGCCTGAGAGCCCCTTAATTTAATATTATAGCAATTCGGAGGGGTGGGGAGGGTTTACATTCTCCATTTCAGGGGAGGCTCCTGCCTTCCTTAGCAGACTCCTGTCTTTCCAAACCAAGACAGTACCTGTAGAAGAGAGTTTGGGCATCCATGCATCTTCAGAACTATGACAGAATCCCTTGATAACCCAGGTGAATTTTACAGGCTTTTTCAACCTACTGCACATCCATCAGTTCTTCTGCAGGCAAGGAAAGAGAAAGAAATGCGCCCCTGCCCCAGAGGAGCATCCTGGGGC
>NW_005054320.1:4248885-4272861 GCF_000277835.1 Geospiza fortis
GGCACAATTCAATAGCCTGACAACAGTCCCCATATAAAATGTCCCAGTCTCTGAGAAAGCCATTTGGGGCTAGGAGCTACATCAGATGTTACAGCAGCTTCACTCTTTGCTGGGGCAGTAGCTGGAGGATTCAGGTGTGCACAATGTTATGATTACATGAAATGGGTTGAATAATGCACTTCATGCCATGCTATCCTCCTGCCTTCAGCAGGGACATAGAGCAGCCACATGGCAGTCACTAGAGCACAACAGCAGGCTGAAGCACAGCTCTGCAAAAATCCACCTGCTCCCTCTCACCATTGAAATCTGCTATCTGTAGGTCCCTCATCTCCTTCAAGTTCCAGTTTGAGTCACAAACCCTGTGCATATAAAAACACACACGCGCACAGACACATATATTTGTATGCTGATGAGATCATTAAATTTATCAGCTCTCCAATTCATTTGAGGTTCGTTATGGAGCTGCAGCGCTGCTCCTTTCATCTGGAAATGGAAAGGGAACGGCCTTTACCCCTTTCTCGAAATTAAAGTGAAATGGGTACCATTTTATTTTAAGTGCCCATTAACTAAACCGTAACTGAAACCGAGTTACAATGGGTGCCTCAGGGGAATGAACATAGGAGGGAACACACACACACACTCACACACACCCACCCACCAACAGCATATGGTGGCAGGCACAAAAATCAGGGGAATAAACATCAAAGCACTTCATAGTGCAGTGATAGTTAAAAGCCTATTTTACACCCAGAAATGGTGAGAGATGCAGGCCCAAGAACTCTTCAGTGCCTTTGAAAGACCCATTTAAGTCTTATTAAAATATTACCTGGGTTTTTTTTTTTTTGGTGCCTTTTACTGGATTTAAACTCTTAATTCATCTTTCGTAATTTTTTCTGCACTGGGCTATTGTAAGGAGGAAAAAGACTCAATACTGTTAGTAAAAGGATCTAATTGGTAACTTCTTTTCATCTCAGAAGCCCCCTGTCCCTCCCTCCTTCTCTCATTCCTTACAGGTTGGGTCATAGCAGCTTTCTTAATCTTTGGAGATTATTCTTTTGTGGTTTGATGAGACTTCACTAGACTCTTAAATCTTTTCATTTCACCTCATTTAAATATTTTGGCCAATTGCTGAAGTTAATGATGATGAATAGGATTAAGATTAAAGGCTTAAAAGGGTTAGGAGGAGGAAAAAATATATTTCATTTCCAACAATGCATAAAGAAGTCTCTTTTCCTCAGTGTTGCATTACCTCTCTGTTAAGGCTGTAGTTTGTAGTTCTTGGCAGGTCTCTGATATGGCTGCATCTGTCTGTCTCTCTGCAACATCTCTTTTTGGCACCAAGTTCAGTAGAAAAGATCAAGACCTTTGCACTGTCTTTGCATATGCTCACTTGTTCTTTGTGCTGTCTGCCTCTGCTTGTGCTCTGTCTGTGCTTCCCTGACTTATTCTAAACCCACGTATCTGAGTATAACCTTTCAAAGATGTCATTTAAAATAAAAAGACCCCGCACATTTATATAGACAAAATTATCCTTATCATTTTGCTCAGCAATTTAGAAGACAACCAGCCTGAAACTCTCGTCTTTTTCCCAAACGAAAAAATCTTCTCCTTTATTGTTCTTAAACTCCTCTCATATACTAATTTCTTCTGATACAAAGTTGAAAATTCATCCTCATAGTATATGAAGCCACAGAAATTGGACCAAACTGGAAATCTAGCTGCAACTAAATAAGTCATATTTCCCCATCAGTCCTTTGCTTAAAAACATAAATATAATCTCACAGAAATTGCAATTCTAGGAAGTCTCGAATCAGTTTGGACAGGATTGAATCCCTCTGGCTGCTGTTTCAAAATCAGTGGAGAAGAGAGCTCATCAAGTGGCTTGGGGAGGGTAATACAATCTGCCAAATAAAACCAGGCAATTCTTTGTCGAACCCAGCTTTGACAGGTAAATTGTGAGCTGGTGGTACTATATCTCAACAAAAATCTCTTCTCTGCCATGTCTGAATCAGCAAGGAAAAGGTGGGTGGATGGCAGCAACCAGTTCCTGGAGCAGCACCAGGAACTTGTCAATGCCGTGCAAGACCCCTGCTCTGACAGGGCATTCTCCATGTTTACCTAAACACTTCTTCCTTCCTCAGTGTTGTAAGTCTACATCTTCTCCAACACAAACTTTTTTAACAGGTGGGAGGAGAGTGAATACATTTTCCAGGTTTCAGTGAAAAAGCCGCATGAGAGGGAACATAATTTATAAAGTTAGGGATTAAAAATGGCTTACTGTGGGGAATAAAGTGAGCTATAGGTCTGCTGAAGATTTCTGGCATATTGAACAAACTGTACTGAAGGTCTAACCTAAAATATTTATAACAATATTTACCAGAGTTCATGTTAGACTTCACTGGGGCAGAGTAGGTCCATTAGCAAAGAAGGAATGTGCACAGTGCTGGAGTCTGTCTGGGCTCAATAAGAGACGAGCAAGGATGGGAATGCAAGCTCAATGGAAGGAGCTGGAATATCATTTGGTGTTGCCTTAGGCAAAGCACAAAGAGAAGCAGTTCTGCTGAGTCTAAGGATTGAGTATGACTGATACAAAACTTGACAGGGAAAAGCTAATGGGATGTACAAGGATGGACAAGTACAAGGACTTGCCACTCCAGACTGAGGGAAATATATGTACATTGAGCAGGCTTATTTCAGATCATCCTCGTACAACAATCTCACCAACTCTGTGTTTTGGCCAGCATGAGTAGAAGACGTGGAGAGGAAGCCCCAGGTATACTCACAGCTCAGTACAATGCAGCACCAGCAATAGAAACCTTGCCTCCTGGATGACAACTCAAGTAGCTGGGCCATTTCCTAAGTAAGAGGTGGTATTTCCTCACTGCTGAAATGAGAGACTTTTTGGGAAATCCTAGACATTTCAGGCAGTGCATAATCATTGTCCTGGCACAATAGAAAGGTGACTCTCCCAGTGGGGGTTGCTTACCTTAAACGTGTCCAGAAATGTGTTCAGTTCTTTATGCTTCTTAAAGTCTCAGCAGCGCCTTCTCTAACTGCAGGGTGGAAAAATCCTAGTGTGCTCAACAAATTCAAAATCAAATGTTTTGACTGACACAGCGGGCTTGAACCAGAGACTGCCAGAGATAAAAGCAGAAGGTAAGGAATCAAGTGGTTGCTCATCAGCAGACTGCAGAGCAGTCTGATAGCTGTGGAGGATTTTATGGATGTAGAGACAAATTTTGAGGGGCATGTGGACCAAGAGGTTTTTTACTCCTTGAAAATACTCCTTAAAAGTCCTCTCCACTGCCAAGCAGAGAGGCTGCTGGAAGAACAGCTGTGATGGGTATAGGGAGTGTGCAATAGCCCATCACAGCCACATCCATTCCCAGTGCACATTTTCTATCTTCATTTGCTGCCCTAAGCTTTTGTGCAGATTGGTAAATATTATGCAGATATAATATTCTGTGGTGAAATGGACAATCCCTTTTCAAAATGCACTCAGTTTTTAAAGGCTTCATCTGGTGTAATGCAAGAAAGAAAAGAAAAAGAAAACATAGTTTCCATTTTTTTCTTTTTCAATATTGAAATTTTATTTTTTTTAACTTTAATCCAATATCAGCATTTGGAAACTGTCAACAGAATCCATGTATTATTATTTAAAAGAATAAAATTTAAAACAATTTTAAAATATAAGAAAAGCAAGATTTAATGAAGATCTATTAGATTTTTTTTCACTCCTTGTTTCTGGAAACCAAGCCTGGAAGACTTTCAATTCAGTAAATAGGAAAAAGGACCTCAGGATATTGCTCAAGGATTCAGGACCTTCAAAAGAGAAATGTAAGGAAACATCAAAGGCAGGTGTGTGCATGCATGAGTGTGCTGCCTGTGTGTCTGTGCATGCCTCTCTTTTCAGGGGCAGTGACACAGCTTGGCCCCTTGCCTCAACTCCATAATGAGTTACTGTTCCCTCTGATTTCCCTTTTCTTCAACCTTGGAAGAGCAATTGTGCCACTGAGGTTGGGGCTTCAGTTGCCCACAGCTGTAAACCTGTCCAGTTTTCTGAGAGCTCTTGGGTTACTCTTGACCTGGGCTGCTATACTCCTTTCCCTGAGCTTTTCCTTTAATTATCACATATCAATTCAGCTTTTTAGCAAATAACTGTTCATAAAGAAATGTTAAAGTCCTTGAAAAAAAAAACAAAACACACCAACTAAAATTTTAAACTATTTCATATCTAGACAAACACATGAAAATCCAGAGAAAACTGAAAAGAGAGGCAAATTACAGTACAAACAGATGGTTTTCATGCCTGTCTGGGATGGGAAAGACAAATCTGCATCCCAGATATGACTCTGGCAATACAGGATCTGAGCTGTATTTCCCATACCTCCAGTAGTACAAGCTAATGCCGCAAGCTAGTACCACATGCAGGTACTAGATGCTTGATATACAATATTTCCAAAATCTAAAATGAAAAATTTTCTAGCTGGCAGCATGCTTACATAAATACAGCCTCAATTTTAATGAATTAACATATCCCAATGAAACTGAACTAAATTAAGAGTCACCAGCTAATCCACGCACTCCCAGCCAGATCTTCCAACATAAAATTCTGGTATTGCCCAGGCATTAGTAACAACGATGTAAACCCTCTTTTTAGCAACAACTAAAAAAGCCCATCTGGGCAGAAGGTGCTGGTGGATCTGTGTCTGCCCATGGCCTTCTCACTGAGTAATGCCTGCTTGTGACCTTTACTTCTTTTGGATGCGGTTAATGAATAGCTATTCACCAGGCAAACCTCACTTCAGCTGAGATTCTTTTGACAGCCATTAAATCCTATGTATTTTTTTATTTTCCCCTCATTTGTTACAGCGCTGTGCACAGAGAATGGAGTGGCAGCTTTGAATTCAGCAATCACCAAGGCTTGGCATTGATCAAGGTGAGTATTTTCATTCAAGCATTCTTAAGACTCTTGTCAGTACCCAGCTGCTTCCTCACAGGCTCCCAATAATCTCAGCGCTATTTCTTTTGAATGAGATAAAAATAACCCTTATTGATAAAGACTACTGGAAACAAAACAGTAATTTTTGCCTAGAGAACTGGGTCAATCCAATAGCTGGGTTTATAATACCAACATGGAGACTACTCCATGCCGGCCTGATGGAGCCATTACACATCAGAGAAGGCGAACTAACTGAGCAGTGGACAGATGAAGCAGAAAAGCAGCCCAGCTTTAAACCCTAGGCATAGAGATTTACAGGAAAAAAATCAAAAAAAAAAAAATCCAAATTATTTCCATTAGCTGAGATGGTCTCCCAGCCCCAATATATCTATACTATCATAGCAGCAAGGACACTGTAAGTAGACAAGTGGAAAGAACAAAGATGATGTTGAGCTCTGCATAAAGATGTAGGTGGGGGCCCACAATTAGAAATTCAGAGCTGTGCCACATTCTACCACTTAGATCTGAAGTTCCAGTTGGATCACGTTCGAAGAAAAGGTCAACCCCAAAGACACATCTGGCTGTAGAGCCAAAGAAACCCCAAGAGTTGATATGCTGAGTCCCAACACTAAAGTCAATGTTAGGAATGCAAATAAGAAGAGTGCTCCTAAAAGGCATATTTGGAGAACGGCCAAAACAAAAGAGTCTGATTCCCTCCATCCCACCATGTTATAAATCAGTCATGCTGCTGAAAAACGGCAGCACCGCTGGGATATGGGCCCTGGTTACGTGAGAGTGGCATCATGCAGGATACTCTCAGCCAGGCTCACATCCCTCCTTGCAGACACAGAGTTTGCAGGTTAAAGGACAAAAATGATTTCTAGCAGAAGTGGAAAGAATTTCACAGAAGTCAGTGTGGTAACGCTCTCTGCGCCTGCTCTGAATTCTCCCTGAGAACAAGAACTTTGAGACTAATTTCACTGTAGCTCATGGGATGAATGTTTTCTCTTTCTTCTGCGTAGAAATTATCTGGAAATGGTGGGTTGCTAGTTTAGTTTTATGAGCTCCTAGAACTATTCTTTGAATAATAATTGGCCTGAAGTTCATCTGTTGAAGGAAGTTCAATATTCAGTATTCAGGTCAGGGCAACAGCACATTGGATCTGGAAGAGGAGGGCTTGGGGGGAATGACTCCCTCCAGAGTCACGGCCACACCACATGTGGCAAACCAAGTTTAAAATAGCTGCAGACAGAGAGGAGATCTGTCATTTGGAAATTACTTGTGCGCTGTTTGAAGCAGCCGTTAGCTGTGCAGCAAACAGACTCTGCAAATAGAATTGCTGTGTGCAACACAACCTGGGACTAATGTAACCTCCTGTTTCCGATTACTGGGACAAGCTCTGAAGCCTGCCATCCACAGAAACTAATACCAAGGGCTAGGGAATGGGGAAAGTTTTATGGAACACAGGGTAACAGAAGCCAGTTTGCATGATTAAAATTAAATCTCCAAAAGGAATTGATTGTCTCTCCTTGATATAGAGAGCTAACTCTAATAAGATCTTTCATCATAAGGAAGCCTCTGCAAGGCTGGCTTTGGAGGAGAAAGTAATGCTGTGAATTTCTAACCATGAGAGTGTGAATTTAAATGAAAGTGGATGTGCGTTTGCCTAGCTCTTGGGCAGTGAACAAAAAGAAGGGAAAACTAAATCTTCACTGATAATACAGCTTATTGAAATGGTTCCACACGGTAAGTTAAACCAGACAAAAACAATGCTGAGATGCAGTGAGTCTGTTTTGCTTTGATTTCTTCCTAAATTAGCCATTCGGTTCTATTAGAAGAGGAAATTTCAGCTAGACAAATTCTCTCCTTGACAATTGAGGCAGGATCTCAGTTCAGCCAAGTATATATTCCTTCAAAAGAAACAGTCTTATAAAATGGTAGGACTGGCTGAAGGACTCAACTATGGCACACTCCTTTTCCTGCTCCATGGGGAAGTCTCTCTATCGCTCTTCCCCACAGACATAATAATATTTCCTTGCACTTTAATTCTTATGACTCTCCCAAGGCTTGCAGCACTGGACTTGGTCTCTCTGGGTAGGCAAGATATTGGCAGCTCAGTCCACTGACAGCGAGGTGAATACCCTTAGGAGGTGGTGTATTGCTGCTGGTACTGACTTTTACATTTGCAGCAATAAGAGCAAGTCTGCAAAGCTGGCCTTCCCTGGCCTTTTCTCACAAGCTGCTGCTCTGAAAGGTTTTGCTTTGGGCCAAACAAAATAATTTGTGTCAAGTGAAATGATGTTTTCCATCTTTTTCTCCTCCTATATGAAAAAGAAGAGCAACTGAACAAGAGGCAAACCAACCAACACAAAGAGGATTTGGTTCAACACATGCCAGTTTTTCTACCTCCAAATGTTTTGTTTCAGAAGCCAAAGAGAACAATATTTGCACAGCTTTAACCCTAACCAGAAGAGTTCATTACGAAACTGGTGGCAGTCTGCACACTGTATAGGTGTTAACTTAAACTACACACATTTTAATTTGAGCAATTATGTTCTCTGGGCCCAATTCCCACTAGTTTAATTTGGATATTTTCTGTCATCACTTGTTGTACCCAACAGTTGTAAAATGTAACCATGCACTATTAAACAGCTGCTGCCTTCCACAGGTGGCTGCCTTTCAGAATGAGGTGAGGATGTCTCCTGTATTGCACAGAGGAGTTGTGAGGTTTAATTCATTCATGTTTGTGAACAGCTCTGAAAGCTTCATTTAAAACCTGCTGTATTCTTTGCAGGCTACATTTCCCAAAGGAAAAGAGTGCAAAGTAAAATGGCAGCTTTCACAGACAAACACTGGACACATCTACATCTAGACTGATCCTACAAATATTATTCCCCTGTATTGCACTAGAAAGCCCTGCTACACTACATGTTGAGCATATGCATTTTCAATATATACTATGCATCCTGTGCATGTATTTCAATAGAAACATACATCATATTTCAATAAATTCAGTATTAAGTCCAATAGCTTTGACCCGTGTGCATTCTCAGCTTCACTACTGTTATTAGCTCAAGAAAAAATGCAGTACTGGACACCCAAGAAGATTTTAGGTACAGTTAATATGAAATAAAAGTTATGTGAGGAATTCTTTCAGGTCTTGGTCACGTCTTCTGCTTCTTCATTGTTCAATACCACTACAACCATGAACAATTTCTAGGCATATTGTGACACTTATTTGACATAACTGTGGTATTGACTCAACAGCCTATATCCTGAGTGGGATTTACTGCTGTGTTGGAAGGTGAGTGGACGTGAGTGCTTTTTCTCCTGGGTCAACCCCTTCAGCCATGTCAATTTGATCAAACATTTTGCCCCCTTGCTTGAAAGTGTACAGCAGGAAGATCCAGTTACACTGGAACTTTGCTCACAAACCAGAGCTACTGGGCACCAAGCCACTTCAGCACTCACAACCACCTTCATCCATAAGCCATGTAAGACAACAAGCAACTTTATCCTACTCTTCCTCTGTAATGTGACTGAAAGATGATAAAGACAAGCCTCAGGATCTTTGAATGGAGGGAGCAGGCAGGGAGAGAGAAGAAGGCGGAGAGGGAGAAAGGGAGGCGTGGAGAGGCAGGCAAGTCTTCATTACTTATTTCTGGACCTTGATAACAGATCTCTTGGAGAAAGGGTACCTTGAATCCCCACAGTATAGTAACTGATCTCAACCTTTCTTACAAAGGTCCTCTCAGAAAGCCCCAAAGAGTATGAGCTGTTTACAGGAGAGTTAGTTTCCAGGGAATATAATAAATGTTCATCCATTGCCACCATCCAGGGTAGTTCCCTTTTAGTCTGGATAGCATTTTCTAGCTACAAAGGTACATTAAAGCCCAACCGTGCATCACAGCCTGGCTGTTTCTGCCCTCCAGGCACACAGGGCTGAACCTGTGCCCCAGCTATCAATTCCAGCTCTGCTTGCCAGGCTGTTTTCAACACTTGCATTAACACTTCATGTTACTTTCTTGCTCTTTTGCTCCTGTTCACATGCAGAAAATTCTAGATAGTCCATTCAGGATCTTGTGACTCAGGCCCCAGACAACACTCACATTTTGCTTTTCCTGTCACAAGAAAGAAATGTAGCTATTTCACAGTTAGACTGGGCAACAACAAAAATTAATTAGTTTTGGACTTCGCATAAAACTAGCAGAGAAGTATGTCATACTCTCCAGAGAGGGCAAATGTTAGGAAGTTTAGGAGGCCTTTGTGCTGCAAAGGAAGGAGACACACTGAGAAGAACGAGAGAAAAGCGGGAAGTGAGACCAGGTGGGAGAAATGGAGAGCAGCTCATTTAGGTGTGCCCTTCAGACAAAATGGCAGGCAAATGAAAAAGCAGAGGGGAGAGCAAGAGAGATTGTGAGAAGAAGGGAAAGGGCCACTGAGAAATCAAGAGAGGCACAGACAGTAGACAGGTACAGAAAGAGATCAGAACTGGGAGCAGGATGGAAAGAGCTGACGACCAGAAAGGGTGTTTCCATTTGTATTTCCATCTGATCCAAAAATGTGCTCACATAAGAAAAGAAAAAAAAATTGCCAGCTTAGAAAAAGAACAGCTCAGACAGCAATGCAAGTGGTTTTGACAGAACAGCCAACTTAGGAAAGAGCTGTCTGCATAAGTGATCAGCTCAAACCACAGTGACAACTTGCACGGTCCAACCTTCCCTCTGATCCAGACTCTCTGGTCCTGGCTTCACTGACTGAAGTAACTGGGTCACTACCATGCCACGAGGGCGGTTATTCTGATTTCTCAGACTCACAACATGGTTATGGGGATACACCAGCCCTCTCAGTGCAAACACAGGGCTTTCTAAACTGCCTGGCATGGCAATTTCCTTGATGGACATGGTCCAGATTTGTTTCAAGTTTTGTTTAACTTTAATAGCTCAAGTTTACCCTTGAAAGATCAGAGGAGAAGAGGTGGTCTTAAATTGACAGAAGGGAGTCAATAAGCCTCCTTTCATTAGATAATTACTCTGCCTGCACTGTACTTACATTTAACTGTAAGCCCCTTCCATACAGTAAAATAGTTTGGTTTGGCTCTGTGTGTACACTAAGGGAAGAAATAGATCAAATTCAAGAAAGTGCTGAACACTCCTGCCCTTTGCTTTGTTGGTTATTTTTCCTCCCTGGCAACTGGCCTCCCTCCGAGAACGCTGGCTTGCGGATGAAATGAAATACAATACAACTGTATTTTGTATAGCATCTCTCAAGTAAACAGGATCACAATTGCTCTGCGGGCTAAGTGATAAAAAACAGCACAGAGAGAAGGAAATTAAGAGACAGAAATGATGGAAGAAAACCAGCTGCTTCCAGAGGAAGGAAGCACAGGTCCGTGGCTAAGGCTCTGGGTTGGGAAATGGCAGGCATAGGCTTAGCTCTTAGAGCTACCAGGCTTCATGCTTTGACCTTGAACAACCTGCTCAACCTTACCAGGGCTCCGTTTCCAGTGCAAGACTTCTGCTTGTTAACTCTTCCCTGCCTTGGCAAGTCAGATATTGCTGCATTGAAATCTGTGGGGTGCTCTGACAGTACCCAGGCAAGGACTTACATGGCTGGATGGATAGAAGTGTGCTAGAAGATAGTGGCACACAGAGGGATTTGAATCTTTCAGGACGCCAATACCTAAAAAGAATCACAGTAACTCACTGAGCCTGATGATGCCACTGAAACAATTTAGCAAATGGTGTTGAAACAAAGGGGTGAGAAGCAAATTTCACTGCAGTAGGACAGCCTTGTCTTATACCCAGTATGACAGGAGGAGGTGGCTGCCATTCTATCCCTTAAAAGCAGTTTCACTCTAGGGACAGATATTAAGGAATGGAGTAGCTGCCAGTGACAGAACTGCCTGAGCATGTTAAATTTGGGTAGCATGTAGTACGGCGGTCATTTATAACCATGACGCTAACAGTACAAAACATATTGCTTATCACTATCAGAGGGTTGGGAAGGATGGCTAGAAAAATGCCTTGCAATCTGCTGCTGAGCAGCTCAAATACGGAAAAGCATGAGAAGTGATGACCCAAATGGCTAATGAACGTGTTTCATTACATGTTGACTGTGAACAGCAGGCTGACATAATACTTTTCAAAATAAGACATGATTTTGAAAGCACTTTTTTTTTTTTTTGAGCAACCTACTTGTCTGTTTCAGCGAAGAAGGGGCTGGTGTGCTCTTCAGCCTGGCTGTGGAGGGGAGAAGCTGAGGCATACCTCAGAAATACTAATTTCTTGAGATCCATCCATTTCCCTCTGTGTTCAATATCCTTCAGAAGTTCAGTCTCCTGTTCTGCCTTAAGGTGCATAACTAACAACATATGGATAGAAAAAGAGAAGGCACAAGCGGGTGTTGGCCAGGATGGGGGAAAAACCTAGATATCAGAAGTTAGTTCCTTGCTTCTCTATATGGCACTTGAGTAGCTCTCCTCTCTAATTTTCCTTCCATTTCCATGTCCATTATACTTCTCCCATCCAGTAGTTGGGAGCAGAGTCATGAATTAGATGCTGAGGGAGGGTCTTGCAGAGGACCAGGGGGAAGCTGCTGGTCTAGGTTGGTGCTGCCCCTGGAAGCAATGGGCCAGGGATTGAGCCACCCAGAGCCTCCAGCTGCAGGGAGGCTGGCTGCTGCCTCCCTGCTTTCCTGCCACATCCTTCTCTGCCCATCAGCCACAGGATTCATATAACTTACACAATGCTGAGTGGGACCTGACCCCAAATAGCACAGAGGGGGCTCCAAGGCAAGGGACTGCTGACAGTGCACACCTCCAAAAGACCTTGCTGTTCACCCCTGCCTATCTGCACAGTGGCAAGACCTTGGAAAAGTCACAGCACTAGGCTCAAAGGATACCTTACATAGGACACCTTACATAGGACACCTTTCCTCCTCTCCTCCCAAGGCCCCAGCTCATGGAGCAGGAGCACTGTTTCCTTCAGCTTCCAGAAGTAGCATGCATGAAGTCAGACACATCATATGTGCATCTCCATAGCAACGAGATCAGGCCCAGCTTGGAAAATGAGGGGCAACGGAAAAAATGTGGGAGAGGGCTCTGCAGATAAGGGATAGCTGCTTCTGCCTTAGCTGGTACCAGGCAGCATAAACCAAGAGGAATGGGTGGGAGTGATGTCCAGCTTTGCCACTGTTGGGGCAGAGAGAGGCCTGTATATTGAACCCCTTCTGCCTGCCAGACATTAGAGTTTTTATTATTTAAGTGCAAAACCACATTGGTCCAAAAGCCCAAATCACAGCTGCACTGAGGTCTTAATCCTTTCAACGGCATTTAAACCTTTGTCCCTGGCTGCAACAGTCTGAGATCGACACCCCTGGGGCCCTCCTCTACCCCCTTCCCATTGCTCAGAATGTGGCAAGAAATTCAGAGCTCTTGCTGTGCCTGAGAAGTAGCCTCCATTGTCTTCTCCTGGAGTGTCCCCAGAGTGGACAGGTAGCAAAAATCATTAGAAAGCCAAAATACTTACACTTTGAGGAAAACCTTTCAGGGCTGTGAGTACTATTGGGACCAGATCACATATCTTGATCTAGTAGTACACATGGCCCTGATTTTCATGCTAACTCCTTCTGACCAAGGCTCTACAGAAATTATTAAGAAACTGCTACCAGTTGTCACTTAGGGGAAGGAGGTTCTTTAAAAGACAGCAGAAAATTTTGGCATTGAGGGGAGCTCAAGTCTGATGTAGCCCTTCCAGGTGAACATAAATTATTTTTTTATGCATCTTTCATTACCTTATTGAGTGAAGGCAAATTAGACCAGAATCAAATGCTGTGGCCATCCTGCCTTCTTCCCCGCCACCCACACAGATGGGACCATCTGTATAGTCTGCACCCTGGAAGAACCATGTCTTAGCAGAGGGAGTCTTTCTCCATGGCCTGGCTTTGAAATTCAGCATTTCAGCTTCTGTCATCTAGACTCCATCCCTCCTTGGCTGTGCTCATGCCGTGCTTCTTGCAGTAAGGCAATCAGAGTATAAGCTTTTTTCCAGATTCCCCGCTTAACCTCAGGCAGACCTGTGTAGCTTTAAGTAGCATATTACAGTAATGAGGGGCCATGATTGTTTCTAAGAATATGCCCTCCTTCCCATTAGTAACCCCCCAAGATAAGCAGCTCTATCTTTTCTGCTGCCACCAGTCACTAGCAGGCCACTGGGGCCACAAAAAGAGGACAGAGCAGCCTGTCATAAAGAAAAAGTGAGAGGAGAGCATAAACTGGGAGAGAGGGTGGGGGAAGGAATAAGCATTGACAGTCAAAATGCGAAAAAGATTAAATGCAATTTTTCTTCAAATGCCTGGAGACAAGACAGATCTCCCGGCTTCCTTCCCCTCCCTTGCCCTCCTGCCTGAAAAGAGAAGAGGTAGTTAACATAGGAAAGCCCCTCAAATAAGCCCTGACAGCCACATATTCAGAAACTGATGGCATTTCCCTAAACACTGTTTGTAAAATGGTAATTATCCAGCAGGCAGTGACAGCTGGCACTTAGCACTGAGAGAGAACATAAGCGGACAAGAAGAAAGGGATCCTGCCGTAACTGAACAAAGGGTAAAGAGATATATAAAACATAATCAGAAAAATACAAAAATTGCTGGCTGTGCTAATAGGTCACCTCAGCTTCTTGGTTCATCTTGATATGATTGAATTTGAATGCAGGTTCAGACTGACACCATTCAAATCATTCCGCTGTCAACAGCACCTTGGAGGGGTGCAGGAGCAGCAGCAAGCCCAAGGGGTTGAGCAGTTTCCAGTGAGCATAGGGGTGCAAATCTGATGGCCAGCTTTATCAACAAGTGTCTGGAGCTCCTGTTTTCCAACTCATGTCACAAGATCAGCCGTTGGGAATGAAAGCTTCTGGGTAAACCTTTTCTCCCTACTTCAGACCAACTCATCTATGCCACAACATGGTAAAATGGAGTCCTTCACTGGATGCATCTAGACTGGACAAAGCACCAGGCAATATGCTTGAGCTGGACAGGAACATGTCTAGGCAGATCTTCTACTCCTTTGCTGTTAAACAAAAAATCCACTTCTGGGATTCTTCTTAGGGCAATGGAGAAGCCAGTCAGTTCAGATATCAGGTCTGACATATCTCCTGTATGGCCTTGAGTAGGACTCTCCTTTCTTTGCCTTGAATCTTTGCCTACAAAACAGAATGTGTGTTGTTGTTTCTATGCCATATGTTCTAACCAAGGCCCTTTTCCAATTATGTCCTACCCAAAATTTAGGAAGGTAGGGTCTTGGACTGGACTTGTAGCCCTTAAACATGATCAGTAATACACATGAAGATATCTTCCCTCATATAAGAGTCACACTCTCACAACAGTCACAGAGAATAACTGAAGAAGAATGAAAATAAACTCATTAATGAACAGGGTGGTATCTTTGAGCCTGAGGGTTTCCACACTCATATTCTGAGGCCATTTTATTTGCTTTCTCATTACTTTAATTAGGATGTTACCTCCCTCCAGCCTAAAGGTGAGAATACTCTCACCCTCCCAGAAGGCTTCATGACTTACTTCTACCCTGATCCTTCCTGAAAAGGTTACTGCCAGGGTCCAGCAGGGTCGGGGTACCAGCTGGTTTCCCTGGGTCAGGATTGAAGGCACTTGAGATGGTAGTTCATGTTCAGACTCAAGTGTTTACTATCTCTTATTAGTAAAACAGTCTCACCACTGTGAGTTTGGCAGCTTTTCATTAGAAGGCACAAAATTACTAAAAATCTCTTGTTACAAGGTCTTTTAAGACTAAACTATCCAATTAAGAGCTGACACCTAGATTATTTTCCCTTTTAACCCAGTAACTGATCCCACAGAGCTTCAATGCAGACTTTTCTGCCCAGTTACAAAATGCCACCCAGACCCATGAAGAAGAAGGAAGAAGAAGCATGAAGAAGAAACCCAGGATGACACCCTGTGCCCTCCATCTTGCTTCCATCCACAACATACTAAAAATCCCAAAACCTAAATTTCTCACCAAGTGATACATCTACACTACTCTCTATTTCACACTTTTGTGGATTCTAGTCCATCTTGAAGTCTAGGAAACTTTTTCCATGAATGAGGGTCAAAGTCAGTGCTCCTCTGGGGGTCAGGGCACCCCAGAGCAGACAGAGAAATATTCCTGGTGCCCTGGGTTTCCACACAGCAGCATGTACCTTTGATCACAACCCATTATAGGTCCCTGAGTCACTGAGCAAGTAATGGGCTAGCAGTTCTAACAAATGATGCTCGGGTGAGTGTGGTCAGACAAGGACACTTGATGGAGTACTGGAATACAGGAAGGAGCTCTGCCTCTCTCCTTCTACCATATAGATAGTCCATGCCTGGGATAACATAGAAATTGCACCCAAATTTCATGTTGTCCCTTGCCATTCTTCTTTGCCATTCCTTCTCCTTTACCAAAAGACACTACCCCTGAGAAAGATCTAATTGTCCTGATTGGCCCATACAATTTTAGGAACTGAGGGCATAAGCTTCTGAATTTCTTCTAAGCACACCTTCCTCCTCTACCCTGTCTCAATTCTGTTTTATTAGGTGTTGCTATTACTTGGTCCATCACAGCAAATGACCTCTAAGGTTCTCTTTATGCCATATTCTCCTTGGTGCCAGGTTTGTATGTTAATAATTTTCTCAGCACACATGCACATTTAAAATAAGATAGATTTTCTCTGCTGCAGACAGATACATCTCTTCACAGTAATTCATTATGCTACTATCTCCAAAGCTGCTTCTTTGAGAAATATGCGTAGAGACTTGTATTAACAGTGTAGAGTTTTCATGATGATAACTGATGATTTGTTTGACTAAGTCTCTTACGTATCAATCTAACTATTTTGTAGTTTGCCTGTGATTTATTTTTGACTGTCTTAATAAAGTTCCAATATTACTTTCAGTAATCAATCTGCTTTCTCTAAACTACTGGTAAATTCTTTTTTGAATTGAGTGAGAGTTTGAGTAAAGAATTTATCCCATAAAACTACTGATCTGAAAGTTATCAATATATTTCTAAATGTCCAAGTACAAGTAAATTGAAAAGTGAGATTTTTACCATCAGTTGACATTTAAATATATGCGTGTTTTCAAGTACAAAGTAATTACTTTAAGCAGTAATAGAGCATTTCTCATAAGATATATTAAAGAAACACCAACAATGAAATTGCTAATGTTGCAATTTAATTATAAACCCTTCTATATGCCAGCACATCTTCACTATTACTTTTGCTGCCTGTCTTGATCTGTAGCATGCTGTTTAACACAATTTACTATGCATTTTTTTGTACAAATGACTTTCATAGCTTCTGTTTATCTGCCATGTATTGGAAAGCATGGATGCACAAAAGATGATACATAACAGTGATTAAGGTTGAAGAAAAAAATATGAGAGCAACACTGCATTCTGTGAAAACCTCTGTGGAGCCACACACTGAAAGGGGGGAACACAGACTTGCAGGAGACCAGCAGCAAGAGCAATAGTTCAACTGTAATTTTGGAAAGCAATTTTAGTGTAGCCATTATAAGGTAGGTCCAAATGATTTTGGAGTAAACATGAATATTCATTATCAATATTAATGCATTTACCACCGACTCCTTTGTTTCCATGCAAGGTTTCACATACAATCTAGCTTGGCTGTCCCCTGGTTTAAGCATACTGAAATTTAACAGTTTCTTAATATAACATTTAGCTACACTGTTACTAAAGATTAGAAAGGAAGAGCTTAGATCACCTAGGACTTCTCCCTGAGGGAAGCAGCGAGACATTTCACCCATAAATTCCCCATTTCTGATTCAAAAATTTATGAGTGAAGCAAAGAAAACACTTCAGAGAGACATGTGATGATGATTTGAAAACTGCAAGTGATGTAGAGCTGAACATATCCTTGGGTAATCTAATTTATTTTATGAACGAATACAGGCAATAAAGAGATTCCTGTACACACAGGTGTACACACCCATACACCCAAAATAAAAGCACCTTAATGATCCTGTCTGTCACAGTAACAACTAGTACTAGTCACTGGGCTTTGGTGACTGTCCAAGCATATTCACTGCTGATGGAAGAAACCTTTCCTGGTTTTGCCCTCTAAAATGCACCTGGCACTCAGCACAAGCACTTAACCCATATTAATTTCATAAAGCACTCCTAATGCTGCTGCGAGTTCAGGAGGATGCAGCAAATCACCATCAGCAAGGCTGCTGTCAGTATCTGTGAGTTTTTCCCGTTGTTGCTGTCAGATGGCCGTGATGGCTTGTTCAGCTCTTATGTGGGGCTTGCCGAGAAGTGGGTGCAAGGCAAGTCACAAGGAGGGGTGCAGGCCAACTCAAGCTTGTCCTGTGCACAGCCCTAGACTATCAGATGTGAAGCAGATCTGTCAACCACACAGCAGAGTAAATGCTCCACCTCTTGTCAGGGATCATATATCCATGGGACTGCTGTATTTCCAAAAACACTGACCTCTTTCAAACCCAAACTAGGTGATTCCCAGAAGTTCTGTTATAGGAAGGAAAATCCTCCTCCTGCCTCCCTTCTCCACTCACTGCTCTCACTGGAGGACAGGCAGGAGCAGAAAAGTGCAGTAAGCACGAAGAGGGGCATGTGTGCACATGCTCAGGCACAGGTGCAAAAGCATGAAAGCACTCACAAGTGAATGTGAAATGAAGACAAAAAGAGGCAAGAGGGCACACTGAAATAAAGGATCAGCAATCAGGAAGCAAATATGGAAATGTAGGAGAAATAGATCAAGAGGGAGTCAATTGGCAAGAAAGAGAGAGAAAGCGTTTGGAGGACTGACAATACAGACCAGTACACATAGGAACATTAGGAACTGAGCACAAACACACTCACAGAGTACCACACACTGGAATAAGCACAAGTGACAAATCACAGACTCATTTGGGTGAGAAAAGACCTCTGGTGCATCAGCCAGGCCATTGCTGCACATTGTGGCAGATCTGATTACACCTAAACCATCCCTGACAGATGGGTGACTCATCCCTGCCTTGAATATCTCCCATGTTGGTGGCTCTACAGCGTGCCTTGGCAGCCTGCTCTGTCACCAAACTGTTCCTAGAGTTATAAAGTTTTCCCTGATATTTTTTTACTAACTGTTCCCTGTTGTAGCTCAGGACCATTATCTCTTAGGCCTGTTTGTACCAACCACGGAGAAAAATGGATCCCCATCCTCTCAGTAGCATTTCTTTATGGATTTGCAGGCAGTGATTACCTCTCCCTTCACACATCTTTCCTCCTCAATGAATATATACAGTCTCCTTAATCTTCTCATTTATGCTACATTTTCCAAACCTATCATTTTTGTCACTCTTCCTGGAGCTTCCTTCAGCCCTGTGCAACTTTGGGGCTGAGAGAGGACAGCATTAATTCAGCTTCCTGCCTCTTAGCTGTGCCATGTCCAGTCATGAAAGGTTGAGGACTGGCTATATTTTCTTTCCTGGATACCATTTGCTTGCCTGAATACCTCTGGCTTTATTCTCCTGAAAGATTCTGTTATGTGCAGAGACAGACACACACAAACATGCATGTGAGCACAAACCTGCGCACCTATTTTATATGTTTATTCTTATTTTATATATTATATAGATTGATATAAGTTCGTCACCTAGTAGAGGTCCCAAGGTTAAGAGCTGGCTTAGAAGATAAGCTGGGCTAGCTGTGATGAGGAGCACCTAAATTAGAGAATGAGGAAGATGACAATGTAACATTACACACTGGAAGAAGCCCCATTTGATGGTGTCCTGATGGTGGACTGAACACTGGATATTATTCAAAGCTGTGCAGACCATATCCATTTCATAGTGCTCATTTGTCTTCCAGACCCCTGCACACTGCATCCGTCATTCTTCCCTCCTCCTTTAAAGCCTTCACTTACACGACTGGTTAGCTTGTACTCAACAGGTCTGCCCCCCTATTGTTAAAGTGATGTGCATGAACGGTTTCTACACAATGCAAAAATGCCTTTGGCACTATGATTTTAGCTGCAAATGGATAACCTACATGAGGAAGAAATCAAGAAAGGAAGGACTGAGTAGGTCATTTGAGATATTATGCAGCTGCCTCCAATTGCTCACTTCAGCTTCTGAAAAGCCTCTTAGGGATTGAATTAGAAGATGGACCTTTAAAAACATCTGGAGAGAATATCCACTTGAGCACCCAAGAATGCCATAGCATTTCCTTTATGGATTTCACAGAGAGAGCAAGTCCCAAGTAAAATGCATAACAAACACAACACATCAGGCCTTTGTGAAAAGACATTATGACAATAAAGTGACAATCATTTCAAAGAGTCCCTGATTTCCATCTACAATCAGCTAGTCACAAAAGCATGCCATTCCTATACCTAACAGCCTGACCTGAAGGTCAGCACTGTGACACACTCTACCAAGGCACCACTGGCCACTTGTTTGCCCTGTCACACCTCAGAACTAGAGGGTGTGATGAACAGATAAGACTTTGGCTCTAGGGATTGTGAGACAGAGGCCAGGCTCCAAGAAAGTCATCTGTAACCAGTTATAGCTACAGCCTTATTGCCCATGACAGCAAGTTATAGATGTGTCTGTGTGGCAGACTAATGGTCAATAATATTTCTTTTCAATACCCTACAGCAACATCAAGCCAAGCATGGTGTTTATTAAGTCTCATGGAATTTCCTGTCTGTTCTAGAATCTGTAAGGTTTTACCCAATTGCTCCAGTCTTAAAAGAAAATCTGAAAAATCAGTTAAGAAACGGAGAAGCATCTCATTCCTCACAATGAAAAGAATATGAGATGTAAAATGTCACCGCTTTGATGTGCTGGCAAACTTCCTGGAATCAGTCAACCAAAGATAACTATGTTTATAAATATTTGAGATATGAAGATACTGTATATAGATTGCATTTTTATTATTATTATAAAAGTGTTTGGGCTTTTTTTAAAAAAATTTGAAAGAAATAGCTCTGCAGTATATTCTAAATACATACATTAGAATATTTTGTGCTGTGCATAGCATGTTTTAATAAGGAAGAACTAGAATTCTACTTTCTCTCTACCCCTTGATCAGAGTAAAGTGGTTACTCCCTTCTCAACTTGTCCCAGCAAGAGGTGCTACGAGGCTGGTGGAACAGCACTGGAGCTGCCAGCAGCTATGGCAGCACAGGAGAGCAGCACTATGAAGATTCCTTTATCTTAAGGCTTTGTGCTGCCGACCCGTAACCCCCCTATCTAAGAATCTCCCATGTAAAATCAATAGCAATAACAAAATCCCTTGGAGAATTCATAGAGTCCCTTCAGATGATACAGCCAGGACTGAGTGGGAGAAATAGCTGGGGATGACTACAGCTTGTTTCTGTTGCTCCTGGCAGATTTTATTCAGGGCAAAGCCCAGGACTTGCTGCCCCTGGAACTCCACAATCCAGATAATTGCTTTTCTATTCTTTTTACAACTGACATTTCATTCTTAAGACAGGAAAATTGCTAAAGTGCAATAGAAGTGGCTCTCACAGCCATGTAAATTCTGTTCCTGCCCAGCTGGCCTCCACACTATGCCAGTCTGGGACTTTTCACACCCAGCTCTGCCAACCCCTCTGTAGCATTCCCAGCTTTTCCCGGCCTTAGGCAAGATCATCTGCACAGGTCTGCTTGGAGATGAACCTCAGCTGCACCCTACAACCACTCTCCATCCAAAGCCTGTCCCCTCTGCAGTCCCACTAATACACACTGATCCTGAGCAAAAGCCCATTCTGCTATTCCCATTCCCATGTAAATCCATTCCTCTTTAATTGCTGGCTCTTGCAGCTTTATTGACATCTACATTTTCATTTTTCATCTTTTCTTGATTCCCAGCCTTTTTCCCATTATTCCCTGTAACAACAGACAGCATGCCACAACCAATTTCACTTCCACTCAGCTTTCTAAACCTCTTCTGAAAAACAAGTATTACCCCACTAGAAAACCGACCTGAAATCTATTGAGCTGACTGTCAGCTGGCTCCATGAAACAGAGGTAAACAATTAAGGCACAGTGTTTGCAATAATCACCCTGCAGAGCATTAACTCCCTGTCATTTGAGTCCTAGATTAATGGTGCCAATTGGTGTCAACCCTGGCTGGCACATCAGCCCATTCTCACCCACCAGAAGGGTCTCTCCAAGCACAGGGAGGCTCTCTCTTACCATGGCTTTTCCCTTACTGTTTCCTTGACAAACAACCATTCACTCCACAGCCCAGGACTGCAGGGCCTGACTTTCCTCGCATTTAGTTACCAGCTTGTGGCAAATTCCAGTGAATTCCAGCATTCACCACCATTCAGTGCAGATGTAAGACTGACTGGATGTTTCACTAGAGAGTCAAAACCCCTCCCAAAGTAAGGGCAGAGAGTCTACACAGAAACAGCTGGAGGGTAACCTTGCATCATTTCTCTGTTATTAAATATGACTTGTGTTGCATTCTTTAAGAGGATGAAGGAAAATTGTGCTCACATTTATATACATGCTTATTTGTGTTTGGGGGAATCAGGATTGCCAGCATTCAAGATCAATCAGCCCTCAACAGGGTCCAAGGTTTGGAGAATCATGCCTCGTTTGCTTTCCCATTGTAAATGTTAACTAAACATAGCTCTGGGGAGAGGTGCCAGTTCAATAGCTCTGGAGATTACCCTGCCAAATTCTTTTTTCAGTCTCAGCACTGTAAACTCAGAGCAATTGCAACTACCATCAGCAGAGCTACTCCAGAATTGCTGTCAGGGTGGATTTTGGTACTGCAACTCTCTGTTCTCACCCCAACAAGAAGATGACCTAGTTTAACCCCACAGCATTGCTCCCAACGATCTCAGCAAGACCCACTTTTAATCCCACAACAGATACAGCACTGGCAGCGACAATGTTTGGTTCATCAAAGTGGAAGCTATCATACGTCCCCTGCACCACAAACGTGCCTCACCTTTTACCACAATCCCTGTTGGAAAGACCAACCCTGCTTCATAGCTTCTATAGAAAAAAGTCACATTTAGCACCAAGGAGATGGACTCATGCCTAGTCATGCCCATTCGAACAAATAGATTTCAATTGAAGGGTAATTGCAACAAAATCAAGCACTCTGAATAAAAATAAGAGCGGCAGAAAGAACTGGAGTACATGGATGGCCATGGGTGACCCTATGCAGTTGTCAACGATATAAGTTGTTGTTGTTATACACTATGCTGAAAAGGACTATGGCATTCCCTGCCTCTCCCAGTTCACTTCAGAGTTGCCTGAACCTATGCTGGAAGTTTCTAAACTGCAATTCTTGCTAGGATTTGACTGTCTCTGCTCAAGGCATCAGGATACCTGAAGAGCGCCAAGGTAGATCAGGTTTTCTCCAGACTTCTCTGTATCACAGCCGAGTCCACAAGCCCAAAAGAACATATTACCCTCATTTCCCAATTTTCCTTTTCATTGGAAATGCCAATATTTAACCAGATCAGAGTCATCTACAGAGAGAAAATCTAACTTTTGGAATCTGTTTTGAAATGAAGGAGTGAACTAGTTCACTGAACAATTTATTCTCTCTCTCCACACCTTCATCACTGTGGACTTTCTGCACTGCACATGTGATGATTTATGATGTTGATATCATCAAGAAGCTCTCTCACTATTTCACAAAAAGCCTTAAAAAGAGAGTGTTTTGGCTCAGTAGTGTTGGGTGAGATTCAGTATTAAAGCAGCATGTGTTTGGAGATGCAGCCATCATTTAGGATAAAGGATGGGTGTGTTTTGCCACCTGTGGTGTGGAGAGTAGGTGTTTCTGGACCATGGTGGCCTAAAAGTGAAGAGCGGGACTTGAAAATTTCTACTAAAAGCAGATGACTGTCACAACTCTCTTTGATGTCCCATCTTGTATCCGTAAGTTCCCAAAACCAGAGACTTTAATCACCATTGAACCTTTCTTCAGCCCCTTTTTTGTGTATGTAGAGTTGCCTGGAGGAGGGAGGGAATCAGTTTTCTCTGTTTGGAGCTCTCATGTGAGCACATGGAGGACATTATCTTCACTCCTGAATACCTCATTATGCAAAATATATTGACAAAAATGAACAACAGCAGAGGAGAGCAACAAAACAGTCAGATAATTAGAGCAGTCAAAGAATGAAAGGGTCAAATATGCCTGTTGTGGCTGTGAATAGGAGACAGGATATCAATATGAATAAAACAAAGGGAAAAAAGCAATCTCAGACCAGACCTGAGACAAACTTCCTGCCTTCCAGCAAGGTATGGCAGTAGGTTGTGGAATGCCTCCTAAAGAATTCAACTGGGTCCTGCTGCTAGAAAACATTTCAGAGGAAACCCAGCTCAGTGCCCAAGAGGCAGGCCTGCCCTGCAGCAGGGCCCAGCTACAGTCAGCACTCCTTGCACTTTCAAATGGATGTTTCCATCCGTGTTGCATGTCCCGAGCTCACAGGCAGCATGCCACTGTGCAGATGTTAAGCAGATGTCATCTCCCTCCCTCCGGTGGTTAAAGTGATTTCAGGATGAGATGGTAATTAGTCCCTGAAAGGCTGTGTGCAGAATGCAGGAGGGTGCAGTATCCTGCACTCTGCTGCAACTGAGAGCTCATCCAGGTAAAATGTTAAGCCGTGGTGATGATGCAGGCTGATTTCTCAATGCATTTGTGCACACTCACTCCTTCAGTCACTGCTGAGGAAGCTCAAGGAGAGGCTCCACTGAGCAGCACTGTCAGTGCCTGACTGTACTTGCCACGGCATTCCACCATCCCTTATCGTGTGTGGGACAGCAGTCAGCACCAGATGCTTCAGGGAAGGTACAAATGCACCATGTAGACAGATGTGGAACAGCTTGTCCCTCTATGCCAGGCTTTGTCCTGGGTTTTGAGAGCTAGAGAAGCCTTAAACCTTACTGACTGCATGCGGCTGGCTCTCCTTCCCAGAATGTATTTGCCTTGATTAGGACAACTCTGAATACTCTCAATGGATACAGGATCTTTTTCTTTTCTG
>NW_005054320.1:4272875-4273454 GCF_000277835.1 Geospiza fortis
CAGCCAACCTGCCTATTACAGGGAAAAAAATACTCCCACTTTTTCATCCTGTAGTGTCATCAAACATCTCCTTGTTCTTTCGTCTGAAAACTGAAGTGCTCTCCTATGAACATACAAACTTCTACATATCCCTTCTTCTTGGCAACATACAAGCTCTGTGGGTCCCAGACTTTCAAAGAACTTTATCTTTGCATGAGAATTCTCCCAGGCACATCATTATTCCCATCACTGTGCTCTCAGATATCTCTTGTCTGAGACAATGTGGCCAGTTCTGTGTGCATTTTTTGCAAGTGAGGTGCCAGCACTGGCAGTGTGGGATTGATCCATCCATATGAACATGCTGCCAAGCTGTCCCCACAGTCCCTGCCTCTCTCTGCTTTGAGAAGTAGCACAGCAGTGCTCTGGCAGTCTCTGTCTTTCCTTGTGGCCTTCTCAACCTCTGTGGTTTTTATTCAGGCCTTCCCTTCATATGCCCCACACTTGGTGCTAATGTGGTGTGCATTCAAGAATTGCATAAACAAAGGATGTAATTGCTGTGCCTCCATTTTGGGAATGGATATATAAGTGAGTGGCCTTTTC
>NW_005054320.1:4273480-4335836 GCF_000277835.1 Geospiza fortis
AGTCTTTTCCATTATAATCAATAAATCAGTTCCCTTTTTATATGGTGATGTTGGCTCAGCTGTGATTTTCTGATGACAAAATTCATTACTCAATTGTCTCATCGCTTCCTTTCTAAGTTCAAAAACATCCATTAGCACCACTATGTGAAGCCCCATTAATCTGCTTTCATTATAATAATGTTCTTATTCTTTCTTAGCATCTTTATTGCATCCCACTCATCCTTGTTGTCTCATAGGAGCTTTTAATTAATGCACTAAGAACTGATATAAAGAACCAGTTTTTTTTTTCCTTAGATCTAGCATTTTTGGTTACTGGACAGAAATTAACCGTATTTACTCAGGTGACCTTATTATAGAATGGAGAGAGCTGGCACATGATGTAGTTTGGATGCTTCAGAGCTGACTGGATTTTGCAGGGGAAAGTACAGTCAAAATAACTTTTTACAGGCTCCAAATACTCATTTGCTATTGTTCTACTACAGTCTCCTGAAAAACCTTTTTCAAAATGGGCAGGATCTATCACACCTATGCAATGCTGTGTCCAGACTTTGACTTGTTTCATAATGCAAATCAACAAATGTACCCTGCAGCAAAAGAAAATGCTGAAGGGCTTCAAACTAAGGTGAGAATGATTCCTCAGTTACTGAAGGCATCAAAATTGATGTCTTACTCCCCTCCTTTGCCCACAAACCTGAACCCTGCCTTGTCACTTACACCCATTCCTTGAGAAAAGAAAATGCGGCGCAGAATCACACAGATTTAGGGCCCCGGTTCCATTTCCCACCCCCTTAGTTTCTTCCCACCTGCAAGACTTAAGAAAAGAAAACAAACAAACACTTGCTGTTTCTAGAGCAGACACATACAGTGACTCATAGACAGGCTGTGGTAGTTGTAAGGCCCCTGGGCCTTGAGTCAAAAAATGTATTTTTTAGTCCTACATCCAACACATTTCCAAAGAGGCAAAAACACTTTTCTTGGGAGCAAGGGCTTGGAACTGGTTGCTGGCAATTTGACTGTGTATATCCTACTTGAGATTTCCCTTCTGTGAAGGAAGATGGTATGCATTTGGGTGAGGGATTAGAACCAGATGAAAATTATTTGCCCTGTCCTTCCACCAGCCTGTGTTAGCATAGGAGACAAGAAACAACAAATAAGGAATAATAAATTTCCTTCCTTTGCTCCTCACAAAGGGACAAACAAAATTGGTGAACAATGGTTTTCTGGACCTCTCTAATGAAATCACCCCTGCACCTTAAACATTGTTAGTAAATGGAAAATTGGCATGTTTACTTCCTTCTAGGAGACCAAATGTAGAACTGCCTAGAAAAACAGGCAAACAAAGGGATATGTTGTGAGCTGATATCTCTGACAAGTCAGAGGGAAGAAAAAAAATTGTACACATATTATAAAATTTATCATTAAAAAATAGAAAACCCAAACCCAAGAACTTTGCATGATACTTCAAAAGAAAAGAAGGAAAGGGGAGGTGGAAGGGGAGAACAAAAGGAAAAGAAAATCTGTCAAGAATTTCCTCACTGCATCCAAAATGCCTCAGTGAGCTGAGATACAGAAACAAGCTAATTACTGTCTTTCTTTTACTCTTCTAGTTCTGTACTCCACACACAACATTTTTCGTGATTATTAATAAAGGAACACTTTCATCTCTGTCTTATTAAGAGTTCTGGGGGTAGGAGAACAGTATCTGACAGATACCATATGGGATAGGGTGAAAACAGGAGGGAATGAAGGAAAATAGAAGCAAGGAGGTGACTTAGAAATCCCTCCATAGTTCTTGGGATGTACATCCAAACTACTGGAGCTTTCTATACAACTGGAGCAATTTCTGCTCTTCTATACTCTTCAATATTTATTTCCAAGGTTCTGAAACAGGACATGTCCTCTGCATGAAAAAAGTGTCTCTGTGTCCACGAAAAGGTGAGTCCAACCCTTGAAAAGCTAAGGAAGCTGTGGGACACACATGAACAGCATGGGTAAACTCTGCATCAAGGCCAGGAATGCAGTCAGAGCTGCCACACTGGCAGAGATGGTAAGGGGAGCCTGAGCTGGAGGGGGCACTGGCTGACCTGGTGTGGAAAGACCTGGTCTGGCTGCCAATCAAAACAGAGATCCACTGGTCTGAAGGGGCTTCATATGGCTCCCAATCATGCATGGTCCAACTCCAGCCTTTGCTTTCAGGTCCTTGCTTCCACAAACATCATGACACTGGCGTTGGAAAAACAACAGAAATCCGTACAGCACAGCCCCCCATCCCCTTTGGGGGACTGAGTATTTTCCTAGTTTGGAAGAGCAGCCTAGAAGAGCTCCTTTATTGAATAAGCCAATGCAGATGCCAGGAACCAGGATGCTCAGAGGAAGAACACCAGCTCACTGCCTCAATTCTGCCTGTATTGCACATGATCAGTTCAAGCACCTGACTAACTCTTCACAAACATAAAAGCTCTGTCTTTCTTTTCATAGTGCCATTGTCTGTCTTGCATACAGCCTTTGCATCCTGTCTTACCAGCACTGCAGACCAAGCCAAGCAGGACATGACATACTCTAGGCTACAGACCCCTAAACCTGTCTGACAGCTACTTGCTCATAGCAAAACAAACCCTTTTTCTTATCATTTATGAGACACAGGCCATGATTATGGTGGGGAGAGACACAGAATCTGTCAAGCATTTTTACCTGTGATCACATTGTCAATATTCAAACTCCCTCCAGGCTATAAATCCTCTTGAGTAAATGGAGATGCACAAAATATTGTATCATATATTTTCCCAGACAACGGGGAATTTCTGCACGCACCACTCAGCAGACCAGAGCTCTGTACCTAGAAGTCACTATTTGTTCAAATCAAACCCTTATCTGCTGGGGTTTCATCATTACACTTGCCCAGAGGCAAGAGCAGGTAATGCTTTGCCATTTAGTACAACATCTTCCAAGATATTGTTCATTACAGAGCAGAGCTTAATAACCACTGTTTTGCATAGAATGAAAAAAAAGCCTCACATTGAAATAAAATCTATCCTTCATACAAAACACTGTGGGCTTCTAAGACATGTTTTGTAGTATGCATAAGGATGTTTGGATTAGTTGTTCACATCTTTTCTCTCCACAGAAATAATAGATGTTGCATGACTTAAAGACACTAGTCTTGACAACGCAGCTGATCCCATCAAATCCATTGCAATCACTGAGATTCAGCTCTCCTCCTGGCATTTTGCTTTGTAGCTGCAGGAAAGTCACAAGGAGAACCTGTCCCAGGGCAGATTCCTGGTAGAAATGCTCACTGAAGTGCTATATGTCCTCTCTTTCTTTTTCTGCCAGAAAGATGTTGGTTGGATTTGGGAAAAGGGCTAGTAAGCACAAAAAAGAGAGTTGTCAGAGCATCTCATTGCCATGCCAATGTTGTGCTGCAGGATAGCTCATAAGAGGCCCGCCAGGAGGCTGCCATAATTTAAACATCCCTGGTTATCCTGAGAGAGGATGCTCAGAGGACTCAGAAGCACTACTCCAAAAACCTGGGTTGTTTTAAAGCACCTTCTTCCTCTAACTAGATCAGTTTGTAGCTTATGTTCCAAAACCAACAGCAAAGATAGGTGGGGAATCTACAAGTTTCGAAGCTGTTTTCCGTTGTAGTGAGCAAATAAAATAAAAACCCCACATTCCAAGCGTCAGACACAATTACTCTTCTACCCACCCATACTCATGAATCTCCTCATATTGAGTCTTCAGTATTGAAGGTGAACACTAGAGTTTTTCACAAGAGATTAAAAAATCTGGGCTATTCTGCTACCACCACCACTGCAAACACTCAGAGGAATCTCTGTAAAGGAAAGCTTCCTGAAAAATGACTGTTTATATTCTCTTTGGGTTAGGAGGGGCTAATCGGTGGCAGAACATCTCTTTCCAGAGTACAGAGCAATCACTGCTCTTACATAAAACAAGAGTTAATGATTCTGCTGATTTACAACCTATTTTCCACTAATTCATCCAGCAGTGAATTCTCAAGAGTCTTTCACCGTACGCGAATCTGGAATACAGGACAGTGATAAAGCTATGTTTAGCTTGAAGAAGATGAAAAAACAAATGCTAGGTAGGAGCCAAAATTTCAAATCTAGGTTAATTTGTTAATGCCTTGTAACATTTTTTTTCTTGTAAAAAAAGGGACACTTTGACTAATTTTCTTCAAGCTTTATGGAAAAAAATTCCCTCTTGCTTTCAAAGTAAACCCAATAGGGATCAAGGCACGTCAATTTTGCTAATGGAACCTGGTTGCAGCCTTAATTATTATTATCTCTTTGTGATAGATTAGCCATTTACCCAGATTATATAGACATAGTGAGATTAGATTAGATAGCCCAGGCTCCATATGCTTTTTCTATCTCCCTGCGCAATATAGCAGTCGACTAACTGAATCCCTGCTTGTGCTCCTGGTAATGAGATATCTTACTGCATTTACTTTAAACTCTGTTTTTAATAAAAATTGATCAAGTTTCAGAAAGAAGAGGTAGTGAAAGAGGTATTTAGATTTGAGGGTTACCCTAATTTCAAAAGCCTAATAGTGATGGGAGGTTGGACCATGCAGCATTCTTCAAGGTCAGCTGTTACTTTCACAGCAAGTGAGCAGGGGTGAAAAGAAAGACCCACAAATGCAAAAGAGACATTGCAGGTCTCCTGCAAAGGTGTATCTGCTGACAGGCTCCTACAAGGAAATGGGAACACTTTAGTTAGCAAGCTCTATGGGATACAATTCCTTTGTAAGAACAAACCCTGGGATTAAAAAAGCAAGTTTGGATAAATCCTGTGGGATTCTGAATGTATTTAACAGTGCAGCCAAGTTTTCCTAACTGAAAGGGCAAGGAAGAAAATCTCTGACCTTATTGAGCTTTCAAGGTTACCTCAACCCCCCAGTAGGCTTTACCATCATGGATGAGACAATAAGAAAAGAAGAAAAATTTTCTTCCTTTTTAACAATCTGAAGCTTGGAAATCAAGGATGGAAATGTTGCACAGACTTGGAATGGATACCCCTAAGCAAGGATCTGCTTTGCAGTCAGAATGTCCACCTTTTTTTTTTTTAACAAATAAATGCTTAATCTGCTGTATGAAAATATTAGAGCTTTCAAGATAATTTTAAAAGACAGGCCTTTTCCTCCAGAGCTTCTGTCCTACAGCATCCCTTCCTACAGTGTCCATTCCATATCAAACTGCAAACATGGATATAGCCTTGCTCAGAGAAACCTGCATTTTGAATGCTTTCTGTTGGGAAAGGTTGTAAGGCAATTCGGCATCAAAGGCTGGCAAGAAATATAAATCCCTTCATGGCATTTGTAAGGTCTTGATTCTGCCCTGAGGCTTCTTCCACAAAAAAATCAGGAGTAGTAAACAATAAGGACAGCACATCACCTCCCCATTCCAAGAACACCTGACCTAACACTAAGAGTAACTTTGCTCCAAATTCTTTTGTTCATTTTCATTTTTGAAAGCCACAAGAGTGTGGCCACCTAGAGCAGCTTTTATAGATGAAAATGCCATCACATACTTTACCCAGAAGTTTTTCAAGGTTTTTTGAAAATTCTGGTAAACAAGTTTCTTCAAATGCATCCTGCTAGCTCTCATGGATTCTCCTGTTTGCCCCTTATGCACCCTCTATTTTGCTTAAAGAAACAAAATTATGTTCCCCAGGTACTTTTCTGATAGCAATAAAATTCAGCAAGTTCTTTACATGGGAAAATTTGTCCAAAACTTGGAGAAATGCTTAAAAATGGCATTTATTCAGCACAGGCAATCAGGATGCTCTGAAAAAGCTAAGTAGTATGGACAGCTGGAGAAAGGTTAGAAAATCAAACTACATTGATATTGCTCTCTGGCTCTTTCTTCCAGGAGTCCCATGCTTGATGTTACACTGCACTTTTAAGTTGAGTGTAACATAAATAAGTGTTTGAGTTGGCTTGCTCCCTTCCTCTGTCCTGCCTCATTCCACCGCTTGCACGTACACCTGTCAGCTTAATTCCTTCAAAGATGGAAAAGACCAACATTGTTCCTTCTCCCTGGCTTGTAATAATGAAAAATTGCACAGGAAGACAGAGCAATGCATACAGGGAACTCTCTTACCCCCCCTTTCCATATGGCTCTGGAGTGTGGAGCTGGGGGCTGCCACCCACTCACTTGATTAAAGTGCTTCCTACTTTTGAGATTGCTTTTTTTTTTTTTTAAATTTTTTATTTTTTATTTCCCACGAGGTTGGGTGGAGCTCTGCTTTATTTCTTCCCTTCTTCGGGTCTGATTGTTTATATTTTTCTGTTCTGAAAGCTGTGTGAGTCACACTTTGATTTAGTCTGTCCCAGGAGAGCCAGGAGACCCTAATGAAAGAGCAGGCTGCAAGGGTAATTAATACCTACCAGACATTCAGCTGCACCATTAGTGAGCAGTATGTGCCTCTGTGTGTGCGTGAGCACTGGCAGCTGGAGATGCCCAGGCAGAGATGATGATAGCCACTCGTACAGCCCGGAGCACCCCCTTAGCCACAGCCACACCCGAGGGAAAGACACACACCCAAACGAAATTTCCCTCACAGAAAGCAAAGCTGGAAGGGGGCCGGGGTCATGGTGAGATGAGGTAACTGCAGGAAGCCAGGGAATGGGCTGCAACTGAGGGATACAGGAGGGAGGCTGGTGCAGAGCATTGATTGGGGATGCTGCGATGGAGAGAAGTCAGGAGGGTGATGGATCACTCTTGCTTAAAACAAACAAAAACCAGGCAGCTTGCCAGGAACGGCTCAGGCCAGTTTCATTAAAACTCTTCATTCATCATGCTGAAACGAGGCGGTATTTGTTATTGCAGCCGTGGTGTGCTGCTGCAGGAGCTATTACGAGAGTGGGTGGCAATACAAGGAGGGGGCAGTGGGAGGAGATGGGAGGGTAATGAAGGATGGAGGCAACTGGGAGGCGACAGGGCTCAAGTATCACTTACCATCCACTGAAGGGACAAAAATCACCCCCTATCTCCTGCATGGATCTGGGCTGAAAAGGCTTCACATCCATCCAGACAAATTTCCAGGATGGGAGAGGATTCCCTGCTTCCAGGTGTATTTATTCCCATCATTAGACCAAATAATGGCACCAAAACATGCTGGGGCTCGCTGTGGTGGCAGGCTCAGCTGCGGTCATGAATCCACTTAATGTTACCTCAGGAAATCCTAACAGCATGATGCTCAAATAAAAGCACTACACCTGCCTGGAGAGGGACTGGATGGATCTCTTACACCTTCTCCATCTCTGCAATCTGCATTAGATTCTGCTCTCACTGCCCAGGAATCCAGGGAAAGCAGAAACTGCCTCGCTACATGGCTGAGACTCCCTCACCCTTGAGTTTACTCTCACTTTCCACTTCATTGCATGTCCCAGGCAGCTCTGAGGACACAGCACCATCAACACAAAGCACACCACCATCCCCCAGCACAAGCTAGGGAGGGCATGGTGCTACCTGCAAGTGGCTTTGTGAGTGACCTTAATGCCAGCACCAAATCCCCTCCAAAGATGTAATCTTCCTGTCTACCTGCATCCACACAAGCCCATCACTGACCTTTTTCATCAGGATCCCAGGCAGTGACCCACACACCCTGCAGTTGCATGGCTGGCATTAAGGCCAGCCTTTGATTTTAAAGCCTGGTGACTGCAATTCCTCCAGAGAAATCAGTCTCCACATAAGTGTCCCTGTGAAGTGACATCCATGCTGGCTCGTGCACAGGGACTGCAGCTGTGTAATGTCTGTGTGCTGGTGTGTGCGGTGGGGGAAGAGAAGGTGAGAGCTCAGTTTGCCGTGAGGTGTTTTACTGAGCACCAAGAATCCCTGCTTGTACACTGGTAACAGAAATCCAGGAATACAACCATCGATGGATTGAGACGAAGGAAAAAAAGGAAAAAAATGTGTGTGTGACAGGGAACATTTACACTAATTTACTTATTATTTACTTATTTTCATGCACACACAATAAATGAGGCCTTGTGGTGTGCACATCCATGTGTCTAAGCTGTGTCACCAGCCTGGCTTGAAATCACAGGCCTTGAATTCCCCAGTCTGAGCTCCTGCTTGGAGTAAGAGCTGGTATAGTGCACTACCCTTCCAAGAGAAATGCTTTGTATGTCTGAGTGACCTCACAACCAACCTCAAAAGTAAGAAAGCTGTCTCTGGGGAGACATTTGAAACACTGAAATAGGTGCCCACAGGGCCCTCAGGGGAAACCTCAGCATCCCTCTCTGCTGTGGCGCTGGAGACAGGCTGGTAATGGTGCATCATGGTGCTCACCCTCCTCACACTCCAGATATAGAAACAGGTGTGGTCTCATCGTGAGAGCAGCAGACAAGTTACACCTGCAACATACCCAGCCCATCCCAGTCACAGCTAAGGGGTGGTTATTCTATGTTCTTTGGTGCCACAAAGTACAGGCTACAAACCAGCCCACTCACTGGCTGCGTTTGAAAGGATCTGCTGCAAGAACAGCAGCTGCATAATGGTAATCAGCACTGGCCCAAGATTTTGGAAAGGAACATTTTCTGGGAGAAAATTCAAGATGAACCGAAATGGCATGTTTTGCAGGAAAGTATCAATTGTGCTGAAATCTTCAAGGAAAAATGTCATGACAGCATCTCATTTGGATAAGGCTGAAAAAAAGTTGATATTGCATTATATGAACATAACACAAAGAGGAAGCTAAATGCCTTGGTAAGTTTGAAGTAAAACTGTTATGGATGTTTCCAATATTATAACTTTCCCCTCCATTTTCCCTTAGGTCACATGACAAAAATTGTGAAATCTTAGATTTTCCAAAGGTGAAAAACTGGTTTTCACTCACTTAGAATTTCCCCAGGAATATATATTTTTTTAGCATTTTTATCCATTTCCATCTAGTGAACAGAGAGATTAATGTATTCTCTCCCTAGAAACAGCACAAGTAATCTCTCAGTGTAGACAACCCCAAATCTGGGCACAGCTGTATCTGATCCAGGAGCTTTCCAAGCCAATGGCTGAGCAGCTCCCAACATTCATATTGCCCATGTCTTTACATATACAGGTCTGTTCTTAGGTAGCAGACCTATTTAGGCTGTGCACAGATTAGACTTGTCTACAGGGACTAAAAATGGTATCCCTCCACAGGACTGCTATGACTCAGGGTCAGAAGCAGGGACAGGATTTAAGCCTTACACCCCAACATTCCACTTCCCTGTTCTTCCAGACATACAACACTCATTTGGTTCCCAAAGTGCACGGCTGGTTTTCCAAAGTATGCCTTGCCTTAGCTGATTAATAACTCACCCACTAGAAACTTCTTCCTAATGCTTGACCTAAATATTCTCTGCACTTCCCCCGTTAGCTAGTAAGAATAATTGGTCTCTTCTCTTCTCAACATATTCCTTCATATATCAGCAGACAGGCCTCATGTCTTCCTTCTGCCTTCCCCGCTCCAGAATTCATTGGCCTTACACCAGGGGTGAGGGTGTAACTTGGCCCATTCACACACAGCTCTTTCAGCCTTCTGCTCAGAGGGCTTCCAGCATGAAGAATTAGTCTGGTTTTCTCCACTTTGATGGTACACAGGGTTGTTCTTGTTTCTCCAATGTGTGCATGACACAGCTGTGCCTCAGGAAACAGGATTTAAAGAGAATCATATTTGCCCATTTACGTCGATTGTGGGACTGAAAGGTTCTAACAAAGCCTATTCTGAAATCAATTTTTTCTGACTTAAAGTGGCCCTTCTGCATTCCAGTAATGAGAATAAAATACTGCATTTCACCAAAATCCTATTACACTGTCATGAATATCCCATCACACTGTCAAGAATCAGGTGATGATGCTCTATGGTGCCTTCCTTATTGATGGGCAATCATCCTGCTTAAAGGTTCAGTTTGAACAAGGTCTCATGAAGCCTGGATCTTTTCCTGCAGTGCACTGACACCCTGTAGTTCCTCCTGAGCTGCAGCCACCCCAGTGATCTCTGTCAGTGCAGATCCCCCTCCACTTTGCACCAAGTGGGCAACAAAATATCCTCATTATTTTTCACAAGGAGCCTATCCTCCTACAGGATGAGGTTCAGAAGAGAGAAGTGACACAGGTGGCTGCTTTCCTGTAGATGCCACTGTGCATGTTCAGGGACCAGGGCTGCAGCATTTCTTCTCAAGCACCAGATCTTTGGGCCATCTTGGTCCAATGTGTCATTTTGATCCATTTGCTCCATCTGGTAATTTTTACCAGGAGCCTCAGGAAGCTGAGGAATTCTCATTTAATGGACACACAGGGATATGCCAGTCCTCTCAGGTATGCATATTCTTACTTGCTTTCCATATTTCTGAAAGATCAATGTCCAGACATTTCAGCTTGGCCAAAGAGGGAAGGCAAAAAAGCAGAAATAAAATCTGAATCAAAACTTCTGAAAAGTTGTGAAGCATGAAAACTCTTGGGTCCAGATCCAGGAATAAATTTTACAGCTGGCACCTGTTTGCCTTCATTACGAATGAAATGCAAAGTTCTGATTACACCACAAGCTTCAAGGCACTTAAAAGCTAACTGCAGATCAAACTTCTTCTGATGAAGCCATGTTCCACCCAGTCAAATTAGTTCCTGCTTTCTCCAGATGGTATCTTCCTTCACTTATCAAAACTAAAATAAATGCGTAAAGGAATCCTTCTGGGTCGTCTTCCCATTTTTTATTTCAAGGATACTGCTATTTCTTCCACTCTTAGGAGAAATAAGAAAGGTAGGGCCCTGCAGCAGTACCTCTTTCACCAACAAAAGCCCCAGAAATTCCACCTAAATGTAGAAAAACACTTTTTAACTGGGGGAATGATCAAACACTGGAACAGGTTGCCCGGACAGGTTGTGGAGTCTCCATCTGTGGAAATGCTCAAAAGCCAACTGGACATGGTTCTGGACAGCCTGGTCCAGCTGGCCCTGCTTGTGCAATGGGGTCAAACTAAATGGTCTCAAGGAGTCCCTTCCAAACCCAACAGTTCTCATTCATTCAACATGTCAGGGCCCTGCTTTGCTGAAATAGGGGGTTATGCTGAGGTTTTCACAAAAAGTTATGGAATACAGAAAGTCTTTACTAAGAAAGGACCCACCCTTCAAAATTCATTTTAAAATAAAAGATAGGAAAAAAACCCCACCACTGAATGGATACACTGTAAATGTGATAGCTGCACAAGTATGCCAATGCAAGGAAATGCTAGAACTACATGGCACATATTCCTTAAATAACAAGATATATTGTGTCACTCACTTCTCTTCATAACTTATGCAGCATACAGATGAGTGAGGCAAGATTTCTCAGCTCCACAACTTATCTGTGCCTTATCAGACCTTAATATTCTGCTAGTGTAGTTTGCTCTTTCTTTCCTTTTTCCTTTTTTTTTCTCTTTCTCACTTTCTCACTCCAATAATTTTTTCCTTCTTTTCTTTCCCTCATTGTTCCTTTCTTTTACTCACTTCCATTTTTTTCTTTAAAAAACCCTAATAAAAATCAAATTAAAATGCTGATAAAAAGAATAAATTTACATTTTTGGAGACTGTAATTGAGATTTACAAGGCTGTAGGAAGGGCTTACATTTACGGCTCCCATTTATTTACTTGATAATTCCAAAAAAACCTCTCTGACTCTATTTACAGAACTAGGAGTGGATTTCCTTCTCCCCAGCCACATAAAAAACTTCTGGTCTTCTTTGGGAGAATGAGGCTCCAACCTGCCTTTATTGATATTTTCTTGTGTGTTGCAATTATGATCTTCTCCATGGTAAGAGATGACTCCACTAAGACCACACCTAGTTTGCAAAATGGGGAGGAGGAAGTTATTCAGGGAGCCCTTTTGATATCTAAATAATAATCAGCAATCATCCCAAAAGGTAGTGCCAGCTGTCCCCACATCAATAAATACCTCCCCTCCCTTGCTACTCACAAGCACAGATTTCCAAGTTTCTCCTGACAAAAAGGCTGTTCTTTCTGCTGAGGTGTGCCACCGTGACACACCAAACATCCACGGCTACACTCACAGACCTCCTGCAGGGCTTCCACAAATCTTTCAGCAGTGCCCAGTAAAAGAAGGGAAGAACAACCCACAGCTGCCATTCCTGACAGTTAACCAGAAACCTGAGAGCTGCTCCATAGAAAACTGGATTTTTTTGGGGTGCTGACAGTGACAGGCACTGCCAGACCTGACTCTTATCTGGTGGGCGTGGTTGATTTGTTCTGCCCACTGCCATCGCATGGGATTCCCCCTGCTCTGTGGCCAGATCCTGCAGGCTCAGAGGGGCTGATGGACTAATTGCCAAGTTCACATGTAGAGGGTCTCATCTGGAATTGGCTGGAACCAGGTGGGAAGAGTCGAGAGATGCAGCAAGCGGTGTGCTGGTAGCAGATAACCTGGGCCTGACAGCAGGGCTGGCACTGCCTGGCCTCAGAGAGGAGATGAGCACGTTATCTTCCAGCTGCACATGCCCAGCAGCCGCTCCCACTGCTCCGAGGGGAGATTTAGGCACATGCACGCACACACACTGTAGTACCTATCTTCTCAGTATTTTAAAACAAGTGAATTTATCTGCTCCCAAGAAGAGAAATAAAATGTGAGCTCACTGTGCTGCCACACATTCCTCAAAGAGGATGTCCCATCTGTGGTCAGGGTGTTTCACAGGGCTGCTCTCACATGGCTGTTCTTCAGCTGGGAGAACAAATGCATTTTTCTTTCCCAAAAATCCAATGAAAGAAAAGAGAGAGGGGATTCCTCTTGGATATAAGACCCTTTTGAATCTATCCTAGGTGCAAATATATGCTTGGATCTCTTGAAGTTTTTCATAGTTTTCAAGCACCAGATAAGATAATATTGGCTTCTTTGAGCATGAAGCATCATCACAAAATTCATAGACTCTTCTCTCACCTCCAGCACAGATATGCCACCCTCTAGAGCCCAGTACAGCTCACAGCTTTACTGAACCGTGCTGTGTAGATCCACCATAGAGCACTAAAACCTTTATTTCTTCCCCTTCTTCCCTCACTCCCTTCCTCCCTTTCACATATCATCCTCGACTGGACAGACACTCAGCCTCAGAAGGCACAAAAGCATGGAACATTTTGCTCAAATGCAGAGCCTTCACTCTACACACTTCCCTTCCCAAAAGCCTCACCTAAAATGAAGCAGGAGATATCCCAGCTCCTCACTTCCCACTTCCTGCCCTCATTACTTCACAGCCTGCAAGGATATGGTTACTAATATTGTGTACAACATCTGCTTTAAACTAAAAAAGCAGCAAGAAACATCACGCTTTGCTGGCTTTTAGGCAGAACTTATCTGCAAATAAAACAGACAATGTGCCTGTGTGCCCAATTGGGGTCTTTTGTTTCACTGCTGATTATTTAATTTCAAGTGCCCTGAGTGTCTCAGGCATTTACCACAAATGAATGAAGATGCAGCTCCTGTGTGTCAGGAATATACAAGCTCAATTCAACAGAATACAATGAGTGAAGGTCATGAACAAGCAGGGGGATAAGCAGAGGCACGAGTGGGTGGTTAAAGGCAGATCATTATTACTCAGCAAGGCCTGGACATAAAATAATGGCTTCTGTTCAGTCTGCTTTGGAGGAGCTTTATTACCTCTTTCTCTCCCCATAGGCAAAAGAGTGAGGATGACTTCACCCGGCTGATCTGACTGAGATCTGGCAAGTGGTGTCCTGAGCAAGCTTGGGGATGGTGCAGCAGGCAGTGAAGAGGGGACCCACATGCAATGAAAAGGTTAAGGAGAACATCCATGCTGTCACACAGCTCCTTGAAGCATCCAAGGACCAAACTGAATTTCTCTTGACTCTGCATACCACTCAGGGACAAAGAGAGGAAAAGTCAAAGCACAGACAGTCCAAGCCCAGACCCCAGTGCCTGCTGCGCTCAGGGTGCCGCAGAGAGAAGCAGGCAGGGCAAAGGTTGTGGGACTTGCAAACTGAGGGTGAGAAGCTGTTGCTGGAATTGCTGAGTTTGATTTGGTCTGGCTCCCAAAATCCATTCACGGCAATGGAAACGCTTCCGCCCTTTCCATAGGTGCTAAGGGAGCCCTCCATCAGTTCTGAAGCTCAGTCTGAATTTCCTTTATGACCTGATCTTGCACAAGGCTCCAGATGAGTCAGGTGTGCCCAGCTCATCCCTCATGGAGTAGCACAGCCCATGTTTTCTGAATAACACATGGTCTGCAACCACAGGCACTTGCTTAGCAAACAGGTTTCCTACTTAACCATGTTTCCTTCTTCTGAATCTCCAAGGCTATTTTGCTATGAATGTTACAGCTTCCAACAGTACATTTTGGTCCTTATCAGATAAAAAAAGAAAAAAGAAAAAATATATAATTTTCAAACCATTTTTGTCTAAATTTGACTGCCAGTCACAATTCTCAACTCAAAAAGCTCCTTGGCACAGCACTAGAAAAGCTATAAGCTCCAAAGCTTCATTATTTAGTTTTCTCAATCTCTAGATGTATTATTTAACTTCTTGGCAATAATGTCAGTGACATAATCCAATAGAAATGCAGAGAAACAAAAGAACCCAAAATTTCAGAACAGCTCAAAATGGTTTTCAGTGCTTTCTTTATAGAAAGTGGAGGGGGAAAAAAAGAACAGAGAAAAGGAAAGGAGGCATAACATTATCAGTGTAGAGATGACACAGCAGGCACACACTTTGGGAGGCAAACTGCTGCCTGTCCCCTCTATGATTCAACAACACTCACCCACTCACCTCCTTGCCAGGTTAAAAGCTACATTTTTCAAAGAGAAATTTATAGAGTGACCAATCTCATTTACATGCCCCACTACTCAGCTTCCCCAGGGCAGGATAAATTTCTTTTCACAGGTGTCCATGAGACTGACTTACCCAGAATGCACATCCCCATGGGTGAGATATCCTGAACATAAACCACCCATTGCCAGCACACTCCCTGGTTGTGTTTGCCATCTGAATCCTGCTTGTATTTCACCTCAGTTCTCTCTAGTATTCATTTGTTCTTGCTGCAAGATCACCAGGGTAGGAATGTTGCTCTGTTTTATAGAGGTAAAATGCCCACAAGGAATAACAAGAAGAAGGAGAATCAATGTTTATAGTTTACAGGGTGCCTTGAAATTCTGAGATTAAAGGTCCTTTGTGCTGTTATTCTAAAGTATGCTCTTAAACAAATAACCTGCTGTTCTCAGCTACCAGGATGCATCCCTTTTCCTACGTTATTATTATTATTCTAAAAATGTTAAATGGCCCTTCATTTTCTTCAAGGATCAAGAGTTTATGACAAATACCAATTTGTTCCTGACGCTGAGGGGCAAGCTGATGAAACCAAGTATACACAAGTCCATGGCTGAGACATGAAAATAGATGCCCCTGATCCCATCTGTCTGCACTGCCTTCCCTCTGAAATGCACTTTATCACCACACTAACTGCACATGGAGCATGCATTAAAGGTGGGGTGGCAAAGACTTCGAAATTGCAACGAACAAGACTGATTGGAGAAGGGGTGAGAGGATTTGCTGCAAGGGTGAAACATTACAGAGCAGATGATGCCAACAAGCAAAAATTTCTCTGACAGGCAGCATGTCTGCGTTCCTCTAGTCATGCTGAAAGGGAGGGGGGATAGTTCCCTGGCTGATGCTCAGTAGCTCAGAGGTTATATATTTACAACATTTTTTATATTCTCAGACCTTTAAGTTCATAAAATATGCTCTGTATGGTACAGCATTACAGTTAGATGTCTTGGGTTTCAGAAGGAGGTGTTTAGGAATAAAAACCCCTCCCCACACACTGAGCAAGCCCAAACCAACCTGCTTACTCAACAAGAAAAGCTCTGCAAAATGCGGCACAGTCATTTGGTATCAGAAGGGTCAAAGAGGTGCAGAAGACCACATATAACTTTAATACAACAATATTAACAGTAACCAGCTTTTTGTGAAGGTTTTAACAACTATGGGGATACAGGGCCGTGCCTGTCCCAGCACAACCAGTGTGTCTCAAGTAGATTTTTTGCCAGTTCAGTACTCTTCACATATTTGGTCCCAATACTATACTTTAAAGATGAAATTGTATTATAAAACTCAAACGGTCCAAAACCTTCCTGGGATTACTTTTGGATACTAAATGGAGTCTGGATTCATGGGGTTGTCATTTGAACGCAAAAGCAGAAAGCTTCAAGTGATATCTTTCTCACTGGTGCTGGTGGGATGGAAGAAGAGGATTTATTCGAACACTAGGCAAAAATTCTTAGCAAAATCTTGGAAAGTTGAGAAACATGTTCTTTAGGATCCAAAAGTTTTTGCAGTCTGGTCTGTGAGACTGCTCTCCAGACACCAGACCAGGCCAGATCAAGCCCTGTGAACAAAAAGTAAAAACAAATCCCAAGACCTCAAAAGCAGACACCAACCTACAGAGCTTTCCAGAGCATCCATGGAGGTCAAGGCTAGCACTCCAATTCAAGCCTTCTGCCTGCATGATGCCATAAAAGCAGGAGAGGAAGAGAGAAGTGATGGGGCTGCAGGAACAGAACACACTTGGGGAGCTGCTGCCAAACAGGTACTGCAGGATTGCCCAGGCATCCATGCAGTGTGCTGCCCCTCAACATAGGGGAGGAAGACCAGGAGGTCATGGAACTGCAGGAAACTGGGAAATGGCCCACAACTACAGCAGTCCTTTCTCCCTGGCAGCACAACAGTCACCCACACTTATTAACTAACTCATGGCTATTTTTTTTTTAAACTCATGGGAAGGGCAGCAGCTGAAGCAAAATTGTCACCTGATGATGCCCAGAAAGGTGTGGATTCAGGCCTCAGACTTCCTAGGGCTGCACATTGTGCCAGGTTTCTGGCATATCAGCCCCTAAAACTCAGGGAGCACTGCTGTAGGGAGACGGAGCCTTAAATGGGGAGCTGCCTTAGCCCCAAGACTATGAGCAAACTTCCTGAAGGGTAGGGTGGCAGAGAAAGCTGCAGATGGAGAGGAGAGTGCTTAAAAACCTCCACCATACCTGCCTTGCCCTCCAGGGACTCGCTCAGGCCTCTGAGCAAGGACGGGGGACTGTGGCAGTGCCAGGTCCTGGGGCACAGCTCCCAGGGCCAGTGCAGGTCAGCCGGGCAGGCAGCAGCAGGTTCCCTCTGCCCGGCCCAGGGGAGGCGACAGGGCGCTGCTCCCGGCCCTCTCTCCGGCGACGCAAATGCCATGGGAAGCGATGCCGCGCATCCCCATTTGTCACCGGAGCCGGCATTAACAGAATGTTTAAAAGTCATGATGTCATCGCTATTAATCAGGGCCCCGCTGGGCCACGCTCCAGTGCTGCATATTAATCACCAGCGGCCCCAGGACTTGCTTATCTGGAGAGGCTAAGTTTAGATCCATAAAACATGATTTATTTTTAAAAGTAGCATTATTAAAGATGAGCTACAGCCTTGTTCACACTCCCGCTGGAGTCTCCCTCAGGAAAAGGTTGGTATTTTGGAGTTGGTACGGACACAGTCTGTATTATTTTGAGCTTGAGAAAGCTGTCAGGTGTGATACTGGCCTTTGAATGTCTTGGATTTCTCCCCTATCAAGAGGAAGCACCCAGTGTCCCCTGTAGAGTCACTCACAGGAAATTAACTTGCAGGAAAAAATCCTATTAGAGGCACTTTGGACTACATATGGGACAAGGCTATTGTCTCAGCAAAGAGTGTTGCTGAAGTTAAAAGGCTGGTTAGATGCCAATCTAAATGTCAGTGGTAACAAATGGCATTGTCCCACACCACATGCCTGGTTATGGCCCTTACCAATGGGTGAGCCCGGTGAATACTTGCCCATAACCAACATCTAGCATATGAAATTATTTTTTGTGTTCTTCATAGTGCTCCTGTTGGATCAACACCATGATTGATCCACAAGAATGAGTTCATAAAAGCCTGCCTGCACTCAAATTTATATGAGTTTAACTCTAGTGACTTTAACAATCACTTCATCTCTGGTTCAATGAACACACAGGAGCTGTACAGGTTGAATAAAATCATTTTCTAAAATGGTCTGCTAAATTTGATTTGACTCCTTGCTCAACTGCTCGTAATTTGGATTAAAGAGGTTCTGGTGCCAGTTTGGTGTGCACAGGGGACATCAACATTAAGTTCCCCAATCCAAATCAAGAGACTCCACCAACCTGTTCCAGAAGATAACTAATTGTTCCTAAGCCAACCCAGTTAAAACCAGGGCAAATACTAAACCAAGAGATCTGGCAAACAGAGCAAGCGAGTGGAAAGTGCCACTGGGACAAAGCCAAGGATATTCATTCCATCGGCAAGGGAAGACTTCCTGCTTTATTGCCCACAAGAACCATCACCAATGGTCACAGGGCTGTCTTGCAGGAACCACAGGGTGATACCACATGGATGCAGGAGCTGACTTGCAGCTGTATCATCACCACACTGCCTGGTCCCAGTGGCCAGGCTGTCATGAAGGAAGAAGGTCCAAGACCAGCCCTACTCTTCTTGGTGACAACTGCCTGAGCCCTGATGTCCCACAGGCACTGTTCTGCTGCTCTCACCACCATGGCAGGTGAGTGCTGAGTCATTTGACAGCTTCACTGCTCCCAAGCAAGCAAAAGCTTCTCGACCTGCCTCCTCAGCCGCACCATCATCCCATGCAGGGCTGTGCAGTGAAGCTGATCCAAATGATCACGGGGCCTCTTACTCATATGCAGAGAGAGAGAGATGTAACATGGCAATCAGTCATGTTGACAAGCCTTGGGATCCCATCTGACAGCATCAGGGGATGCAGCAGCCCACAATGGTCATCAAAGTGCTTAAATATGAAACTGCTTGCCTATTCAGTGTCATCTCAAAGGAGCCAAAGTTTGGCCTGCCAGCCTGTAGTCAGTGGAAAAAGAACCTCTCATGACTAAGCTGCTCTTTCAATCTCTACCTCTCCCTTTGGGTCAGGCTTTTGATGAATGTGGACTCACACACAACTCTTCCCCATTGCCTGCCTCTGAATTCCCCAAGTCTGGAGACTTGACTCCCCACATTGCATTTCAGAACAGGCCCTCTGAAACCCAAGAGCCAGAGGCTCACGTGATGCTACAGCAGAGAGCTCCTGCCACCATATGTGCTGATAGCAGGGCCAGGGAAAGGGATGAAGACTCATGGAGCATCCTAAATGAGAAGGTAAAGTTGCAGTCACCTGTTACCTGTATCTCATGAAATGAATCTAGATGCTGCAAATAACAAACACAATTACCATAGTATTTACCAGCACATCCCTCTGGGAGGCAGGACCATAACACCTCAGAATTTCTGAAGCTGAGCTCATCTTGGAGGGCTTGCCTTGACTGATACAGCTAGGATTTTATGCAGTCTTTACAAAGTTCAAACTAGGAAAGTGGGGACATTAAATTTAAATAGGTGTGCTGAGCTTTTTGGATTTTGTCTTTCTTTTGGGTTGGCAAAGGATGGAGAATACAGGGGGGAAATCTGCAAAGAAACAGAATCCAAACCTTCAAAACTTTGATTTACCTTCAAGTGGAAGTGGGATTGAATATCCACCCAAGACAGACTGGCTCTGGCAGAGTGACACAAACAAAAGCAATAGCAACTCCAGAGATGTTTCTCTGGCAAAAGAAACAGGACCAGTACTTTCCTCACCAGGTTTGATTAGAGAACTCTCAAATGGGGCAAACCCAGGGCTTTGATTCAGCTTTTCCACCAGAAACCACTGAATCAACATCAATGCTTACATCCTTTTCCACATGTTATTGGCACTGGTGCCTTCTCTGGGGAGAGCTGTATGAGGGAGTTATCCCAAAAGAAACCACTCTTTCCACCATCCACTCCTGCACAGCTCCTCTTACCCATGCAAATTCCCTGGGAACCATGCTATTTAAAGCCCTATTTTACTGTAGTTGGCTCGTCATGTTCATCTGCTCATTAGGCTGGCAGCGCAAGCTCAGCAGCATTTGCACTTCAGCATGAGAATTTCTGCTGTGAGGTATGACTGTCATCCACTTGCCTGGACATGTTGCTCCTAAAAATAGCCTTATCCTTGTTTTCTCTCTCTCTAAAATATCAGTCAGTCTCTCTACTTTCTGAACCTTGATCACCAAATTCCCTTCTCAATTCCTCACAACCACTCTCTCAGTCTCCTCTTCTCTACAGAAATTATTACTCCAAAAACTCTTCCTTGCCAAGCCAGCAGCCCACCTCAAACTTTCCAATGAGTGGCTTCCTCCTCAGGTCCCTGAAGGTCAGAGGCTGAGCATCATTTACCCCACACCCTTGTTGGATTTCCTATGATGAACAGCTCAGCCACAGACTGTCACTGACATCGAGTGGTCACAGCTGGCTGGGGAACCAGATGAGGACATGTAATTTGGGTGCCATGATGCCCTAGCAGTATTCCCTACTCATGACTAGAATGGGCCTGCTAGGGAAAATCCCACCTCTTACAAAGCCAAATAACTTATTTTGTCTGAAGCAGACTCATCCTGCAACTCAGAGGGAGAGGAAACCATTATAATAGCTGTATCCCTCCTCATATTCAGGGATCTCAGCATAAGACATAGGCAACCTGGGGCTGTTTGTGTGCCTGTACCAACAGAGAAGCCACGATAAACAATGCATGTAGAACTGCAGCAGCGTGGATGTCACCTTCCTGCCCTCCTCATCTCATCCTTATAGGCTCCACTATATCCCACACTCACAGTGCCTCAGACACATCTACCACACAGAAAAAGGTAGAAGCAGATGAGAGGCTCAGCATGGGGGAGAAGCTTTCTGAGTTCAAGATGCCACCTGCAGCTGTGCCCTACTGCCGGTTCCCTCCACGTCTTGGACAATCCTAGCAAAACAGAAAGATTGCATGAACTCACCCTGCTATAAGGGGGAATTGGGACTTCATTATCTTCTGGAATTGACGATGAAACACAGTATCTCTGCACATCCCAAGGCTCCTGAGCAGAGCACAAACCAAAGCCTTGCTAACTGTTTATTATTAAGATCCAAAAATCTGTCGTGTGCCTTTGTAAATCCTTTTCTCGATTGATGAGAGGAGGGCCCTGAGGGAAGAGAAAACATTTTCCAGGGAAGCAGCTTTTAACATCAGAAGGCAGGAAACCAAACAGTGCTCCTTGTACCTCTGCCTTTAATGCTGGGTGCCTCATTTTCCTGTGCAAGTCTGGTGGAAGGAGCAGAGTGCCCAGCTTTCCCTGGGTGGGAAGGGAGAAAACAAGCTCTTTACTGAATGTTGGGCACTGTTTCTTATCACCTGGCATCCAGAATTCTAATTTCTAAATCTGGGCAAAGCAACTACTAAACAATCTCTTTCTGATTTGGTAATGATTTAAATACTTAATGCAAGCACAAATTGGCTGCAGTTGGCGTAAGTGAACTGAAAATCTTGCTTGTGTTAACTCTTCAAGAAGAACAACTTCTAGTGGTCCCAAAAGCAGCTTCAGTTTACACATGACCTTCTTTCTTTCCATCCTCTAATGACATTTAACTTTTCTCAAAATCAAAAACATAAGGCTAAGCTTGTCTGTGCTGTACCAGAAAGTTTTGACTATCTGGCCATGTCCCCACGCTCAGTCAATCTCCTGCTGGCATCCACTATGGACCCAATACTTCCATAGCTCCAGCACAGCACATCTGCACACTTTGCAGAATGGGTACAGAGCAATGCAGAAGTGCCAGCAAAGTGCTGCAATGTGTGAAGGGATCTGAATGTATAATGTATTGCACTGTGTTTTGATGCATTCTCCTGCTCAAATGGATGAAATTGTTTCTCTAGCTCAGCTTCAGGATGTGGATTCACAGACAAGCACTGTCTGTGCTCTCCCATGCCACCACACAGGGTGCCCTCAAGTTGTAATTAAGATTAAACCACAAAGAAGTGCACTGCTATGCTGCAATGCCTTCCAGGTGAAAATACTCTTCAGTTCTATGACTATCAAATCAGGGTTGTTATGAAATGTGAGACTGAATGATGGCAAAAGTGTGTACCTGCAATTGCTTCCTTGCTGAGAGACAAATCAGGAGAACATGGCTGTGACAGATCCAGCAGAAGGACCAGGTCAGAAGGGACCAAAAGAGCTGGAAGGATTTTTTCCACATTGTCACCTCACTCCACAAGTGAAAGAAGTTAAATCTTTACTTTGAATATTTTCCTTTGGTTTCTGGTTACATTTCTTTAGAAAGCAGATCTAATGAAAGCACAGGAGAGACTGTTCTCTGTGGCTATGAGGTTAATAAGAGTGGAACACAGGAGCAGCAGGAGCTGCAGGAAGAATAATTCCTTTTAAAGCTGGAGATCGGAAGCCCATAGGTGGTAAGTGTGACATTTCCACACGGAGGAGTCCAGCTTAATTACCTACAATTCAAAGGTAGAAAGTTATACATTAAGGCAGCAAAAAGAAAGTAGTAGGAGAGGACAGACTTTGGCCACTCATGAAGATTTAACATCATTATCTCTCCAGCTTCCAAGAATGTTCCCGTATTTTCACTGGCCAAACACCAATACAGCTAATTGCATTTGTGTTACCTGCAGTTCAGGGGGAAATTGCCTCTTTCTTATTGCCTGCACTGTTGTGTGGTACAGAAACACACAGCAATACCAAGCAGAGTGGCTCTCACTCATTTGGAGGTAGAACAATTCCTGTGTGCATGAAGCTTGGCTCAGCAAGACAGGCAGACAACACCAAGGGGCCAGAGCTGCTGTTACTCAGATGGCAGACAGTTCTGGCGTGGTGACAGGGACAGCATCCACAGGTGCTAAATGCCTGAAAGTTATTTGGCACAGCCTGCATGGCTGGGCAGTGCTGGTAATCGTAATATCTGGCCAATTGAATATGAGTCACCTATTCACCTACTCAGTATTTATATATGCTACCGACAGACATATGGTTTACAGCAAACTAGGGAACAGACACTGCTGCACACTCATTTCTTCATCTTTCCCAACATTTGCTGATGCATTCTCAGTTGAGACTAACACAGGCCAAACTTCCTTTCCAATATACCACTAAAAAGGCTATATTCTGACAGCTGTTGTTATTGCCTTAATCTTTTCTCTGTTGCTCATTCCTAAAATGAGGAACTGGTGGCCAACTCTGAATTACCAAGCTCCCAAAGTCAGACATGCTGAGAGGACCAAGACTGGTTTGCCAGATACATTTTCTTCTGCTATGAAGTCAGCGTAAAAGCTTCCCTTCACTCCACCCTCTTGTCTGAGTGCCATTTGCATCTGTTCAGTTGCACCAATACAGGTGACTGTGAGGACACATAAAATAAAATAGGTAGAATCAGTTCAAAAAAACCTGTAAAAAAATAGCATCATTTCCTCAAAAACACTGATGGAAGCCCCTTTCTCAAGCACTGCTGTCACACAGCAAAAAGGAGAGTACCATCATAAAAGCCCTTTCCCTTGGGTCTGCTCCCAACCAGACAAGAGTGGGGAACCATTGCCCAGCCTGGGCTTAGTCCATAAACATTTTTTTTCTATTTCAGACAGAAAGAGAGAAAGCAAAGAGAGAGAATCAACATTCACATGTGGATGCCAGAGAAAGCAAAACGTTACATGGAGTCACTTAATGCTTTCTTTGCAGGCCACTTGGCTGCTCTGAGATGAGCAGATGAAGGGAAACAGGCCCAACCCTCCTGTTCTTCCTGCACTTCTGCTGCTGGACACGAGTAACCTGCAGGAACAAACACTGCATACCCAGGATGTTCACTCCTCAGCTGCCACAGGAAAAACAGCCACCACCTGCAAGCTGCCAGGAGCCAGATCTGATCAAACCTGTTTCCTTTGACCTGCAACATTACAGTAAAGGCTGTTTCTGCCTGGATCTGCTCTGAGTGCCTCCCTCCATCACCAATTCCCAGCTGCTGCAAGACTCGGGCCAGGGGATCCCCTTGACCCTCCTGTGTCACTGTATTTGCTGGCTGGTAAAACCACCTGTAACCAATGTGACCAGAAGATCTCATGTACAAAGAAGCTGACATCTCTGAGACAACTGAGAATGGACACCTCTGATTTCTGAACACCCTTCCTCACCTCAGTCTTCATGCATTGATTTAAGATGATTAAAATGGCAGATCCTGGAAAGGCAGAAACTTCAAGACTTGCCATTATATTACAGAAGGGCTGGAGTCTCTTCAGAGCTGAGGTTGTAATCAGTTTCCACTCTCAGCTCTGACTTAAATAACTCTTCATATGCTTTCCTCTAACTTCATCTCATAATTGCAGGGTTTTGTACTGAAGGTAGAAAGATTGTTTTCCTCCCTTCCCTCCTCCTCACTGCAATTTGAAGAATTTGGACCTGCAATTCAAAGAGGAAGGCAATGCCAGACTGAACATTTGCAAGACTAAATGTTTCCTTACCTTCTTCCACTTGAGAAAACAAAGCAAAATACTCTCCCCCCCAAAAAAAACCCCACTCAACCAGGGTTTTTTTCATCTCTCTAAGTTACTCAAAATTCAAATCTCTTTGAAAACATGCACATAGGCAGCAGTTGAAGAAAACAAGGTGCAAGTCACAAATACAGTTGGGTATAGCAAACTAAGCATGTATGTAGTTGGCATTCTGCTAGCCAGTCCTAGCTGGAAAACCTTCCAAAAGCTGAAATCACTTGATCAAGGAGCTTTTCTAGTTTTAGACAAAACGAAAATCTCCTAAAACACAGAAGACTCTTTTCCACTGAAGACATGGAAATCATCAAAACACTCTCTACTTGCTCTGGAAGTAGCAAATTGCTGCATAGAGAAAACACAAAATTCATCCTGCGCTGTACTAAAGCAGATTAGACTTTTCCATTACTTTTGCTCTGCTTTTTTATTTCTAGAGGTTAAAATTTTGGCCCCAATTATATGTGACACTTAGTATTTTTGCTATTTGCATAAACCTTGTGTTTGCACTGGATTCAATATAAAATACAATGCAGGCAGTCAGTTTGCTCCTACAGAAGTGCCTCCACAAAAGTAAAAATTATCCATCTCTTCAAGCTGTTAGTCTTTTTTTTTTTATACTGATTGCTGTTTTCAAATTTCTGCAGGTGGCTAATTAATAAATTGTTTTAAAAAAATCATTAAAAAGACAGAAATTTTGCACTTTCTGTAGCAAAGAGCATCATGAGGCGAAGAGCTGGTTATCTCCATCTGTCCTTGACAACAGGGGGGACAAAAAGGATCCTCAAGCTCATCACAAATTAGCCTGTATAGAGTACCAGCAGAAATTTGGGCCCCACATAAAGAAATTTAAACCTTGCACAGGATTCATTATTTGAATTTAATGATCACCATGAGTTGCATCTGTAAATAGTTATGCACACATGTAGCTTGAGTCACACAGATCTTCTGATGCCAGTACGGATTCAAACTTCATAAAACTCACATATGCATATGGACACAGAAACCTCTGGATGCTGCTCTTGAACTTCCCTTCTAGACATCTAACAGCTGATAAATATGTAAGGGAAAAGGGAAGCCACTGTATCTTGCTGTATGAGGTCTGGCAAAATAAAAACTGACTCATTAAACACACTGGTGCATCTCCCAAAACACCCTAGTTCTGCCCACCTAGCGGGCAACAATCGCCCACTTCTGCAAGATGCACTTCTAACAACCACAGCCAGGCACTCAAAAAAATCACTGTCTGCAGGAAAACAAATTTATCGAAGGCATGACGTTTTGACATCCTTCCCACCTCCGGACAATTTAATCTGGCAGTAAGTAATGTACTGGTCTGGTTTGATGAAATGGACACCCTGACCCTTTCTTACACTTGCAGATTGATTGATTGTTTGTACCTGAACAATTACGCCTTAGCAAACCAGAAAAAAACAAAACAAACCTTTTGGCCACAACATTTAATTTCTGCTAGCAACATTTCACAGCTGTTACTTCCCTGTTTACTCAAAGGAACTTATATTTTGCTTTGTAAAATGCCTTACGCTCCCATCCTCATTTCTATACTCTGCTGTAGGTAAAAACCTACTTCCTTTGAGTTCCTTAATTGAAATACATCTAATTCCACTGGCATTTTCCAAGATTTGTTTACAGCACAGCTAGCCACTTAAAAAGCAACAATGTTTTTTAAAGGAACATATCCCCTAATTCTTATTGCAAACAATGACTTAGATTATCGTTAGGAGGAGTATTCTTATTCTTTCTCCCTCCCCCGATAGCTTTTTATCTCTTCTCAGCCTGGACAATGAAAATCAATGTGCCAGCTCTCCTTTTTCTCTCCAGTGAATTTAAGTATCAAGTGAAAAGGAAGCAGTTTTTAAGACAACCCTTTGCACTGGAACTTTTACAAAAGTGAATTTCTTAATGAAAATTACTTACTCTTGGCTTGTGTGGGGGAGAAAAACCAACAACCACCACCTTTTCTCCTTTTTTCTTTTTATTTTACCTTTTTAAACAAAGCAAAAAATCATCAGCCAAATAGGAATTGACAGCATTCCTTTAAAAAGCAAAATAAAGCTCGCCCCAGCTGGGCACTCACCAGGCTGCTATATTTATTTGTGTCTCACGTGCTGGGCCCATGTGCAATTCAGCTTCCCTTGATGTGAGCAGGCTTGCTGTGCTCTGCCTTCCCAAGTCCCCCAGGCACACTTAAGCTTTTTCTCTGGCTCCCGCTCTGTGTCACCCCTGTGCCCCAGTGGAACACAGCTGATCCAAGCCCCCAGGAGCAGCCCAGACTCCAGTGCTGGCTCCAGCCCCAAACTCAGACAAAGCTCAAGCCCATCCTTGTCCCAGACCTCCAGAGCTGCAAGCAGAAGCTGGAAATTGATACTCACCCTTCTAGAAATGCATCCTGGAGAAAACTCACAGGCTCTACTGAGGTTTCCCCAATCAATTGTTCTTTACCTTGGCTGGCATAAGAAGCTGAAAAATCTATAAGAATACTAAAAAGCACTTTCAGTTGTATTCTGACTCTTTTTCCTCAGCACTTGGTGATAGTTTTTGGGATGAGCCTGCTATGCAGCTAAGCATCCTAACTCAGAAAGAAGAAACACAACTGTTTTTTTCTTTTGAGCCCTAAAAATTCCTCCCACTACCTGGTTTTACAATTGAAACTGACCACTCCACTGTTAAAACATGCATTCTTGCTCCTCCCTGTGACCAAGCTTCTTCTGGTTTTTCCTGCTCTGTAAAGGCTCTGGCTGAGGAGTAAGGATGACAGCCATCACACTGACCCAAAATGCCCTGCCTCTGTCATAACGCAGAGAGACTTGAGATGCTCACAGGTAGCTCCTACAGCTCTGCACTTTGCAGCTTGGAATTTTAAGATGAATGGTCACAAATTTCTACGTGACTTAAACCACCAGAAGACAAATTTTAATCATTGAGGGTCTGCTCCTTGAGAAGCTCAAGCATCCAGGGAGGGACAGACATGAGGTTTTAGGATGCGCAGCATCACTTGGTATTAATATCTGACATGTTTGTTTTACTGGTAGAAGTTATTTCTCTTTCTCTGTTCCTTCTCTGCAGAAAATATTCCTCAGCCATGTGTGTGGGTGTCCATCTGCCCTCCTCTTCCCCTCAATCTCAGGTTATTCCCACTTGAAGCCGACAGCCCAAAACTTAACGAGCTTCCCTTATTACCCCAATCATTTGTAACAGCTTCTGAACACCAGCCACAATTTATGACTGCATTTTCAAATCAGCACAGGGCATTTCCATTTGCCTTCTTACTACAGAAAACTTGTTTTAACAAAATCCAAAATGAACAATCACCTACAAGTTAAGGACTTGTTTCTGAAACAGAAAATGAAGTAATGGGTCTCCTTGCTTTGCCTATATCAACACAGAGCTTTTCAGACACACTTAATTCTTATCATCATCAGAAAAGAAAGTCATCACCAGCAAATTGTTCCTATCGAAAGCACTGTCCTGAACAAAGGGTGATACAATTTAAAGGGAAGAGAGAAAACTTGTGGTAGAGTTTTTGGTTTTTTTCCCCCCTTAGGGCTCAGTTCAACTCCTTCTGAAGAGGGTTTTTGTTTGCTTGTTGCATTATTATATGTATGCAGGTCATCTGAGTGTTGCCAGGGGTTGGGAATTTCTGCTAAAAATCCTTTTTGACAATTGCTTTGTAGTTTCAATATTTGCAAACTGCTAAACAAATTAAGAATAGAAACAGAAAAAATACTTAGGTCTTCAGCAGTCATCTGACATCCTATTTTAAGCCTGTTTCTAAAGACATGCCCTCTGACATTTTTTTATAATGTCAGTGACTTTTAAAATTAGAGTTCAATCAACTAATTTTCAGTGCTCTTGTGCATTATATTCAACAAGATGAGTCTACTAGAGTAGCTTTTTAATCTCTGATTTGTTTTTGCATTGTTTGGCTTTGGTTTTTTTTTTTTGTTCTTGTGCCATTAAGTGGCAAAGTGAATTAAAGGACATTTTTTCCATGTAAAAAATTCTACCTTCAGGTAGCTATAGGCAGCAATCCAGGGAATCCTGTTCATTTCTTAGTAGGTAAAAGCCTCTTACTCAAGGTTTCACATGGTCTGTCTTTTGGGGACGGTTTTATTCCTTTGTTTATCTATCTCATAAGGCAAACATCTGTTCAAAATCAGGTAAACTCCAGTTGAAACTTTAACTACAGAAGAGCTACATTCATTTCAGAATAACTTAACTTAGTAGAATTCATTCATCAGAGTCCTTGCAAAAATGATTTACCATCGGCAGAATACTACAAGCAGAAAACTACAAACCACAAATTTATTTTACAGAAGTAAACACTAGTTAAAATTTGTAACACAACTTTAAGATTGAAATGTAAAATAGTTTCCATATAAAACGACATGGAAGCAAAACTACGCATTGGTTACGTTTTGTGTTTTTATAATTTACTACTTTTGCACAGTTGTGGCAATGGAACCGGAGATTAGAAAAGAAAAGAATAAAAAAAGAAAAATGTGAAAGCAAGACACTTAAGAAGCCACTTCTGTTGGAGAGGATATCTTAATGTGGACTTGAATCAACTGTAGGAGTGACCAGATTTGACACGGTCACACAATCAGGTTCTTCCTGGTACTGGTAGGTAAATCAAAGCAGAGCTGCAAGAAGTGGCTGTTCGACTTCAATGAGCATTAAATGAGAAAAAAACAAACGCTAAACATCCATGAAGTTCATGCAATGTGAGGCAAGCCCAAAGGAATACAAAAGCCCAAGTAAACAAAACTGCTAACCAGTGACCCAGTGGGAGAAGGGCAGCTCTGCAGCAGCTCTGATCCTGTCCTTCTGCAGCTCAGCCACTGCTTACAAGCTTTGCTGCTCGACCTACATCAACTTGGGGACAGACAAGGAGAAGGAAAAAGTGAGAGGGAAACACCATTGCCACAGCAAAAAGCTCTGGAGCAGAAAGAGTCGCAGTCCCAAAGACAGAATCTCTCTGGTGATACAAGTTCGCTTAATACCTGGAACCAAGGTGAACTGGGACTGGGAAAGCAGAAGGCAACTTTGGTGAGAGTGAACAAGCAACGATAAGAGTTCAGACCCCATACAAAGAGTAAGAAGTAAAACAAGAACACAAAAGCAGGAACTTTATTAAAGCAGAGAATACACACTGAAAACAGATGGGCAGGTTCCAATGGAAGTGATTCTAAAGGAAACAAGGAAAGCTGACAATTTCTCAGAGAAACAGCACTGAGACACGCAGTGTCCTATTGCAGCACATAGGAAGGCAGGAGGACATGACTAAATCATGAGCACTTCCTTTGATCTTGTATGAAGGGAGCACAGACCCAAGGTCCAGCTACTAGATTGGGGGAGGATATAAATGATGCACAGATTCAATCAAAAAGCAACAAGCATCCCCTTTATTCACTAGCGGAGAGGAGAACAAAAAGAAAGTGTTAATGAAAAGGGACAGATGACAGTCTAAAGGCTGAATAATTTCTGGAGGACAGTTCATTAAGTAGGTCAAGTGCAAGCATCTAACACTATGCTATTAATGCCAATGGCTTGAAAACCAAGAAAAAAACCCACAGGAATGTGTATTCAAGCTGGCTGGTCCTGACAAACCTCTTGCTTTGAATACTTAAGAGAAGCAGCTGAAGCAATTCCAGTTCATAGAGTACATGAATCATAGAGAACAGAAAAGACTTAAGAAGTCTGGAAAGGAGAAACATGGTGCCTAGCTTAAAAAAATTATGCTAGAGAATTACAGAGCACTGAGTTGAACTTCATGCCAAGAAAAAATATTGAAACAAATAATCGAACTGTATGTAGAAAGCTAAAAGGATAAGTATGAAGAGATGAGTAACAGACCCTGTTGAATTGTCAGAAAGAAATTGTGTCAAGCCAATTTAATTTCTTTGTGTGACAGGTAATGGGCCTTGGGCAAAAGGTGACAAGCAGTAGATGCCATATATCTTGACTTTTAGTAGGATTTGTGACTCGTGCCTGTGATATTCTCTTCAGCAATCTCAGAAAACACAGACTAGTAGCTACTCAAGGGTAAGAATAAAACCAGTGTCACAGGCTGACTCAGAGGGCCTCTCTCAGTGGTTTCTGTCAACAAGGGAAACTGCACTGAGAGAGATGCTCAGGGCTCTCTCCCAGGACAAATGTGCTGAACATATTATCCTCTAACCAAACAATGGTACGGAGTAGAGATCTGGTTCATAAATTATGTAGATGATACCTGACCACTGAAAGCTAATGTAGAATTGAAATGGATCTTTATAATGTGGAGAAAAATTCTTAAACACTGAATGAATACAACAAAGATCTATTAAAGCCTTTAACAGGGAGATACAACCACACGGACGAGATAAGGGAACAATTAAATAGTCAAAAGTTCTTCAAAAAGAAAATAATCTGAAGTGGGCAGAATGCAGTGATTTGCCAGCTGGACTTATCTGAGCAGTATTATAACACTGAGAAAAAGACAAATACCATGCAGACATAGGGATCTGGACACATAATATGATCTTTCCACTCTACCAAGCTCTGAGTGGCTTCTGCTGGAATACTGTGTCCTGTTTCGGGCATGACACTTTAAGAAAGATGTGGGCCCAAGAAAAGAGCTTAGAGGAAAGCAAACAAGAATATTTATGCTTCTACAAAACACCTCTTTCAGGGTAAATTGAAGGTCAGTGGAAGAGAAGACTGGAGGAGGTATGACAAGAATCTTCATGTATATAAAATACTGTTTAAAAAGGGGAAAAATCATTTGTTCTCCATGTCCACTGCATACAGAGCAAGGAGTAACTGACTTAAATTTCAGAAAGAAGGATGCACGCTAACTAGCAAGCAGAATGAAAGCTCTATTGGTAAGCTTGGGAAAGTATTAGAAAGTCTGCTTGGGAAGGGCATAGTCTTTCTGGTACTGGACAGCTTTCAAATAAATCATATGTCAGGAATAATAGATGTACCAGTGACTGCATCAAGGTAGACAGATTAGCTTGTTTTTAAGGACCCTTTGAGTTCCTATTTTAAGACTCTTTGGAATTGTTCACTTTAAATGCTGGCATCAACCTTGCTTTCCCCTAAAAATGATGTTTGAGAGATGCAATCAGAAAAAGAAATGCTTCAGGTGCAATTCCTAATATGTGTTTCATACTCTGCAGGATGAAATCTCCAACCCTCTGCCTTCTGAGCTTCAGGGAGAGACTGTATCATAGCAAGGGTTACATTGGCATCAAGTCAAAGATAGTATTTATTACAGAAAACTATAACCTTCATTGTGACTCAAAGCCTGTTAGCATGTGCTCTTATAAAGTCTCAAGCATCTGGGCAACATTTTCCTAGAGAAGAGGCATAAGCTGGTTTAGGTAAAACAAGAGACACTGTGTGGGACTTAGATTGAATGTGATATCTCAGATTTCCATTGTACAGACTGTCTTCGAATGTGTTGGTGGGTAAAGAGACATGCTGAGATCTTAAGGGAATACTTTTAAGCACAATCTTGAAGTAATTGAATTAAATCACTCCCCCACACACCAAGTTTTTACAGAGAAAGCTAACAATAAATACACAAATATCTATATAAGGGCTTCATTAAGATCACTTACATTTGGAGTTTTATTTTTTTCACTCATCTCCAAATGCCACTGATTTTCTACAGCAAGCCTTTCCAACTTCTTGACAACCAGGACAGCAGATTCTGCTAAGGCAGTTTATTTGGGAGGCTGAATGGTAAAAATACCTTACAGAACTACGTACTGGCAGAAAAACTACCTTGTGGTAGCAGGAACTGTCCCTGTGACCAAAGTGCAACCTACCTAGAAGCTACCAAGAGAACAGCCCTGAGCTCAGAGACATGGATTCCATTTTTAGGGATGGAGAGCAGAAACAAACACCCAGATTCCAAAAGCTTTCCTGGGCTCTTCAGGACATCCCTGCCGTTATGAATCTGGCTTCATATGACTTTAGTGCAGTTATATGAGAAGGCAAAGCATAGCTGGACCCACTGTCACCAAGATATCAAAGGAGAGACGGTTTCAATTAGCCCTGACACAGAAACAGTGATTTTCCAACTACTCCGTCCATCCATCTATCCAAATTTCAGAAATGTAGCCAAAAGGACAGAGGGCCAGTGATGGCCTCCCCTTCCAGAAAAGGAAAGACTATGAGTTCCCAGACATCAAGGAAGCCCCAAGGCTTGGTGTCATTACAACTGTCCTAGCCACATGGGACAGTGGACCACACAACAAATGAGAGTACATCTTATCCACTGCTCTAGGAATTATGTGTGATTTTAGCATGGTTAAAAGCAATTTTAGGCAATTATCACTGCCATATTTGAAAAGACTCTGGTTTCCAAAGGAAGCTAAACCACTGCCAAGTGGTTGGAAAGCATGACAAGAGCCATGGGTGTGATCCATCCTGGAGGCAAGGCTATGCCCTGTTCCTCCCCACAGCCCACTCTAAGGGGCAAGGAAAGCAAGTGTCTGGGGTTTGTATGGCCAGGTTTTGGTAGCAGAGCAGGGACTACAGGGGTGGCTTCTGTGAGAAACTGCCAGAATCTTCCTCTATGTCCAGCAGAGCCAGTGCCAGCTGGCTCCAAGGTGGACCTGCTGCTGGCCAAGGCTAAGCCAATCAGAGATGCTGGTAGTGCCACTGTGATAATATTTTAAGAAGGGGGAAAACATTATTGTGAAGCTGTAATTGCAGCTAGAGAAGAGAGGAGTGACTCTTCCTCCTGAGCAGCAGCAGGAGCAACATGAGATGAGCTGACCACAACCCCATTCCCTGTCTCCCCGTGCCACTGGAGGGGAGGAAGTAATGCTTGGGAATGAGGGAGGGTTCGGGAAAAGGTGTTTTTAGATTTATTTTGCTTTCCATTATCCTGCTACCATTTTGATTGGTAATAAATTCAATTAATATCCCAAATTTGAGTCTGTTTTGCCCATGATGATATTTGATGAGTGGTCTCTCTTGGTCCGTATATCAAGCCATGAACCATTTGTTGGATTTTGCCTTCCCTGTCTGCTTGTGCAGGGCAGGGATAGAGTGGCTTTGGTGGGCATCCAGCCAGGGTTAGACCTCTACAGCAAGGCAGGCAGAGGTATCCCCCCACCCTCCCCACAGCTCCCACGCCATGAACTTCAAGGGCCACGGCTGAGGCTGCTGGCTTCTGGGCATGGCTGGCAGCTGAGGCGGTGATTCAGTGGGAGCTGTTCTAATCCTGTCGAGAGCAAAGCCCTGACCTGCCCCATCCTGTGCAACCATCCTGCATTTCCTGAGAGCAGCCCCTGTAGAAGGGGGAACACCAGAGATGTTACGCCCGACTCCTTCCTATGAGCACAAGGATCTCTGAGGACTGCTCACATCTACTCGCAAGCCTTTCTGAGTACCCAAAGGGACCACTGTTCCCTGCCACTTCTCTCTGGAACTCCAGTGTGTTCCCAGGATGTCTCTACACCGCTGTGTTAGGAGCACTTGATCAGGATGGACATAGAGGGCTTCAAGGTTTCACCAAGAACAGGCCACAGTGATCTTCAGTACCCAGAGCCTGGCTGGTGGCAAAGAGCTACAGCACATGGCGCATGCAACAGCCCCACTGCAGCACTGCCGACCAGGCCATAGAACAAGCAGGGAGTCAGAGGCTTGCAGAACCCTGCAGGTGAAAAGGGGTCACTTAAGGTTTCTAGTCCAACCCTCTGTTCAAGGTGTGGCCAGATAAGACCAGTATTGACCCAGACTTGCCTCAGAAAGCCAAGGTGTTTTTTGGCTCTAATCCTCTGCATCTCTCCTGTGCTCAGAGTGCTTATTTTTCTGCTTGCTTGCAATGTGAATGCTATTCTACCTGGACTGCTATCTAGCTTGCATCAGCACTTCTCTATTCTGAAATCTGTGAGAGCAGAGGTTGCCTGAAATGCCATAGAAGGAAGAAGGTCCCATGATTTGCCTGGAATCCCTGGAGCAGTTTCATTTCCTTCTCTGCCAGAGATTTCCTGCAGTCAAAGATACCTCCCATGGATACCCATCGTACAGAGCAGGATTCATCTAGTCTAACATCCTACCTTCAAGATGAACTTCTATCATAAGCTCCCTTTACAAGCTACAAAGAAAGACCACAGGTCCAGACAACACTGCATTCCACCTTAAACTGGGTATTTCATTTGGGTGGTTTGACCCATCTTCAGTCTTCCCCTTTCTGAGCCTCTCACACGAAAGGAAAAAGTAATTCCTATTTTTCACAGAGGTGTTAAACATAGTAAGTATTTTCAGGCCTGCAAATATTAACCAAAACAAAGAACATGGGAGAACCAGACAAAAAATTTCTGTGAGAACTTTTGCTCTTTCTTATTCATCCTGATCACCAGAGCTGGAAATATTATTTGCAGCCAAAATTTGGCAATGTTTCTTCATGAAATTTTGGCACATAGACACTTTTGATTAATTTGTTCCTTATGCAAATGTACTCAAAACAAAATTGATGAGAACATATTTCAGCCCATGGACTAAACATAAAAATTTCCCCATGGCTAGAGCAAATTAAAAATTTCAGATGTGAAATGAAATGTGTTTATTTTTGGCAAGGAAAGGGACAAAACAACAGCATCCTCACACATTTCTATTTGAATAAGTTGAAACACAATGTCCTATCATAACTCTTCCAAGAATTCATATGCTCTTCAAAAGCTGGTTAGTAAATCATTTGGTATGACAAAGGGAAATAAAATAATACTGATAATTCTCCTTGGTTGGATGAGCTCAGCCTGACAGGACTTTTATAAGCACATACATTTTTTCATTGCTTATTTCTGTGATTCCGTAATTGTAAACAAAATTCATCCAAGAAACACTTCTGAAAGAAAAATAAGCACAATACTGAAAATGAGGCTTGCCAATATGCAGGGAGAGAGACAAGAAACCCCACACTAGAGTGAGAAGACCTCTAAAATACTGCAAGCAGAGGGTGCCTGAGTGGGTTAGGAGAGCCAGGGATAACGCAAGGCAGCAATGGTGGCCTGTCAGGCTTATAAAAAAGATTAGAGGCAGCATGATAAAGCCTGTACAAAGAAACATCTCCCTGCCTGCTGTAGCAAGAGTTACTTAGGTTTACTACTCAGGTTTAATCTCAGGGCCCTGTCGAAGGTGCAGAAGTAAACCAGCTCTGAGCGCCATCCTGCTGGGAGAGCTCGGTGCAAGGTCTGCAACCACCCTGTTGCACTGCTGTTCCTGGGGAAACAAACATTAGCAAACGCTTTTTTCATGGAATTCATTTACCACAGCACATCCTGAAGACAGGCTGCTGGGGAGCAGAGTTATGACATCCAGAAATTGACAACAAGAGCAATAAAACCTGACATATATCATGAAAGCCAAGCTATGGTACTACGTGTAATTAACAGAGAGTGTAATTATTCACCTTGAGAAAGACTTTGATGGATGCCTCACAGTTAATTCTTTTTTCCTGTGTTTCATCTTCCCTTGTTCATGGCAGCTAGGAAGTCTAGCTTGCAACTTTCAGCTTTTTGCCCTGTTTCTTATCCAACATTGTATCTTTACGGCTCATAGACAGAGCTGGTTCAATCCCAGGCTGGATGCTTTGTCTAACCCTGGATGTGTTTAGTTTCAGGCCTAGCTTTTGGAGCTAACAAGGCCTTAACATTAACACAGGATGGACTGTAATAATAGCATGTGTATTAAAATCCCAAACATGCCCAGTATCACTCAGATGTCTCCAGGATCCAAGTATACCCTTATGTAAAAGAGCATAATCTTCCTTTTCATGGCAATGGTGTCGCTCTCCCTTGATGCCCACTGAACCCGGACACAAGTTAGAGATGGGAGTGTTTATTTCCCCCAAATTCTCTGAATTGTCAAGAAATCTGAACAGAAAAGGGAGCATCAGGAAGAGTTTGAACAGTTGCCCAGTCCCAATAAGCTGCAGAGGAGGCTCTTATAAAGCTGCAGTACCATACACACAGTGGACTCGGTGGTGTTTGTTGGCACGCACTGCTTTTGCTGGGGAGGAGAAGCAACTGGGGAGGATTTGGCTCAGGCTCTGAAAATCAGAGAGAGAAGCTGCTACTATACAAAATGTGATCATTTAAAAACATTGCAACCATGGGTAATTGATCTAGCTGATGCACTGGGGACTGGATAGACATTTAAGCTCAGTCACATGAATTTGAAGAGCTCCACAAGCCTTAAATGAAAGAGAAATTTGTAGCCTTGGGACAAAATGACTGAAGCCTTATTTAAAACCCATTGAAGGCAACTAGGATGATTCCACAGGCTTTTGGGGCCATTGGATCAGACCCCAGATGGATGCAAACCTGTGAAGAAGAGGGTATATAATCTTCACTCAGGAACAGAGACACTTTAAAAGGCAGTGGAATGCACAGTTGGGCTTTGTGTGACTCCGTGATGAATGAGTGTCCATACTGCATCATTTTAGAAAGCTGGAGATTACAGGAATCCAAAAAAGAATCCAGAAGGGAAATAAAAGTAACTCTGATAATCACAATACCCTAGCCACAAACATATAAATATATAAATGCGAAGACAAAAAAAAATAAATTCAGAGTTGCAGCAGATAAATTTAAACCAGGAGAGTCTGCACATTTAGAGAACAAAAAGAAAATGGCAGAGATATTTCTGTAGACACAGAGTGCAAAATAAATGGCTCAGACAGGCACGCACAGCTAAACATTAATGGCATGGTTGTATTATTTTAAATTGGGTGACTGCAATGTGTTCCAGGGAAAACACTGGGACTTGAAAATGACACAGTCCAAGTTGGTAAAAAGGGATGTGTGTTATAAGCACTACAGAATCCTAAACAGACTATGCAATCTTCACATCTCCAAACACCACTTTGATAAATTAATTGCTCCCATGTGATGCCCATCAAGAAAAAGGCACTGTTTGCCCTAATGAGCAGGAAAACTGAATTTAATCATAGAAAAAAAAGCAAGCATTTATTGGTACAGAAGAACAATTTATAGTTTGAAAGAATTACATGGTTGTAACTGAGAAGTCAAATATGTTATGGATATGTATTGATTCACATAACCGAAATGAAGCCATAAAGTCTGTACAGTATCTGATCAAAATCACTAAATAAAGGACAGCTAAGATCTTGGTGGAAAAATAAAAATATTCTAAATAATTAGTGTAACAGTCATTTTTGAAGGAAAAAAAGGTTAGCTTGGCCTCTAAGCTAGTGATTTTTAATACACCATTTGGATACTATACAGCGAATTTAAGGAAAGGCCATTTGGTAAAAGTTCTGATCCCAAGGTATTACAAAGAGTAATTGCACAGATCTTTGAGGGATTATGAGATGTCAGACTTTTAATGGATGATGTTTTAATTTGGGTACAGGGAAGATAAGGCAAAGGAAGACTTTGGCAAGTATTGCAGGAAACCAGAAAGAGATGTTGATCCAGCAAGTAAAATACCTGGGGTCTAACACATTGTGGCCAGAGTTTGGGCAAAGATGACTTAACTGGGGCTCCAGGTAAAACAAATGCAACAGCAGGATATCCACCTTACAATGTAAATCAGATCTATAGAAATTAATGAATATGATAAACTGTATTCCATTGCTCATTCCAGTTCTAACTAGGGTCAATATCTCCTCAAGGAATTATTGGAAAATTAAGCTACCTTGTATTGGGGAGATTATTATGAATAATATGAACATGGAAATAAACAGTTAAAGACAGCGACAGTAATCCACCAGCTTAAAAATACCATAATGATATTTTCTGAAAAGCTGTAATACGTGCTCATCTTGCCTGTTTAGACTGAGATTTCTAAGCAGAAGAGACAGGTTCCGGGTTGACAAAGAAGTGCTAGTAATTTTATTTGCTCCTCTAAACTTGCTTCAATCTAGATAAATGTGAAAGATATGGAGAAAAGAGACTACAAAGCACTTCAAAGTGGTTGTAAAAAATCTTTTGCCTAATTTTCACAGATACTAAGCATTAGCTTGAGTTGGAAATGCAGACGGTAAGCACCTTGCAAAATCAGTCCATTTGTCTTTGGCATCATCTACAGCTTCATAGATAAAGCTGATGATCTTTTACCAGGGAAAAAGAATTCAAAGGCACAAATTGCTGTTTGATGCTCAGTGTCTAGCGCACAATGGTCCTAGCTTCAACTGCAAGTTGAAGGTATAAAAAATTATTTTATTTTCATTTGGATTGTAATTGGATTAAAAAGTGCACAGCAAACATTGCTATCATGGCAGTGAAAAGTGGATAGCATTAACACACCAAACTGTGTTTTCTGATACATTCTAAACACATGCAGCAAAGATCGTATCAGCAAAAACTGAAATGTGGCTGTGGTAAGGAAAGAAGCAACTGCTCTGCAGAGCTGAAGCAGTCTGGAAAAGAAAAGGAGAAGAGACAGAAATTTTATTGCAAAGAGAAGAAATTCAGAAAGTAGTATAAAATTACTTGTATTGGAATTCGGTGAAATTGATGTTAACTTCCCTGCTTTTATAGGAAATATCACATGATCTCTAATGGCAAAAAATTATCCACACTCTATTTTATATCCATCCAAAGGATTATTCCTCCATCAGTACTGGGATGCACACGCTGCAACAGGGCACCTGATCAGTCTTGGCTCACAGAATTTGCCTTGATGGAGTTCCCACCTGGAGGTTCTCAAGCTTCTCAGTTTTGGGCAGCTGACCCCACTTTACACTCCTTGTGTTGGAGAGATCTATCACCATCCCCCTACTAGGGGATATGGCTTTGTGGCATATCATATTGTGCCTCTCTTTGGAGGTAGGTGAAGGGAAGCAGTTACCAAGGTTCCAAGTTGGCAGTGTTCGCAAGAAACATGAATTTAGCAGCTTTCAACAAATGTCCATATCACAAAAGACAGAAAGCGTGATACCTGCTTGTCAGACTCACAGGACTGTGATAACAAGTCAAGATTCAGTGTATAAAGTATTCTCTGTGTGAAGCCCAGCACTAGTATGCCAGAGGATCTAACAGAATGGGATAAAATTAGCAGGCCTGTAGGAAATGTAGAAGGACGTAAAGCACGCCAGTCATTAGATCTGAAATACCTTGGGAAAGCTGGTGAAGGGAGCCACAGGCTGGGAAAGCTGGGGGTGAAGGGTGTTGGGCAGAAGAGGACCTTGGTAGAGTTTTTCAGCATGTGCTTGCTTCTAATCAGCTCTGTTCATCCTGCAGTTTCATAGGCTGTGCACTATGGGGGCATCTAGAAGAGCAGACAGGAGCCTTACAGCCCCAACTACTCAGCTTTGATATCTGTGGAGCCTTTATGGAAGTCCCTTTAAGAAGTCATTTATGAGATTAATGGACGAAGACTGCTGAGCTACTTCATGTGGCTGAGGGGCACCGAGGAGCAGCAAGCCCTGTGCCAGGGACAGAGGTGTGCAGATCCTGCAGCAAAAGCCTATAGCCCCCCACTTCCTGCTGTGACACTGCTTTTTTGATATTTTGCTTCTCCTACCCACTCATTCCCAGCCACGGGTTTCTGAGGCTTTTCCTGATCGTCATGGAAAAGGTATTGCAAGAGTGTGCAGGTTCAAACCGTCTGTTTTGTGGCCTTTCTGCAGTTTTGTTTCCCTTTCTGCACCCACCTCTCCATCCTTTTTCTTTCCTTCCATTTCCCCATTATTGTGGTAAGAGAAGGAAAAGAAACACTTCAGAAATGAAAGATTAGTTTGCTGTATCATAAAGATGAGCTTTGTAATCACTTTCCTTTAAGCAAAGAATTAAAAGATAATAAAAGCCCTAATTAAGGACCTCGTTAGCTTAACTAGATTTTCATATGCAAAGTGATGTTCACCACGTGCTGCTGCCGTCTGAAAAAGCTGCCTGGCACTACATGGGAAGCACCTGTGCCAACTCCCCAACTGTATTTCCCTTCTTCATTTCAGTTACCTTTCCATCTTTCCCCCTCCTTTCCCCTCTGCGCCAGGGCACACTCAGGCTTGGGCTGATTCGAGGCTGCCTTGTGCTGGGCACACAAAAGACAGACTTGGCACTACCTTGTGAGCCACGTGATAGAATGAGGGAGAGATGAGACCAAAGGGCAAGGAAAGATGGGCGAGAGCAGATAGGACTGATGAGGGCTGAGCACATACAGACCCAAGGGGAAGGCAGAGGCAGCACATACGAAGCTCTCAGGCCAGACTGGTTCCATGACAGGTGGAGATTATCCAGGTGGAGGATCTGTCTGAGTCAAGCTGAGCACAGGAATGCTTTGGGTGAGCTTGGATGCCACAGGGAAGAGCTGGAGGGAGGAGATGCTGGATGGCCCCCATCTTGGCCCCTGTACAGAACTTAGCTATGATTTAGGCAAAGACTTGCATTAAGGGTTTGGCTTCACCCTTGACTGGAAACAAAAATTGAATCCTTAGAGATACAGTCCAAGGGGCCTTCCAGGGCTCTGTTTTCAATCCCACATGGCCCCCAGTACAGTCTGGCAGGTGGACAGGTAGCTGTTTAGGGATGTGCTTAATAGAAGCAATTAGGAAATCATTATACCACAGTAATGCGAGCAGATGAGTGAACAAAATGACTGCTCGCTGCCGTGTGAGAAATCAGCCTGGCCTGGCTGAGCAGAGAGCACTCGGCTCTCTGCAGCACAGCCAGCAGGCACTGCCCAGCAGAGGCCACGGCAGAGCCAGGAGCCGGAGCCTGCCCGGCTGGAACAATCTGATAAATTCCTACAGCTGGGAACTCAGCACGAGATGGGAATCAGGATTTTCATCCTCGTTAAAACTGTAATTGGAGCCTCATTCTACTTCATTTAGAGCCTGCTGTGAACGTGAGCAGAAGCTGCAGGGTGCTAAGCAGGGAGGTCACCCCGGGGCCGTGGCAAGCAGCTGGCCAGGACCAGTGGGAGGCTGGAGGGAGCACACCGAGGCAGAGGCCAGGCTGGCTTGTGTGCATCTCCTGTAGGTATGGAAAGGCCCCTGTTGTGAGATCCCCAGTTTTCAACTGGCTTTTTTTAATTTTTGTTTGTTTGTTTATTTTAATTTAGAGAATAGGAAAGCAAACATGGCATTTATGACCATAGATGGCTTGAAATGGAACCTCATGGCTCAGCCTTCAGCTGGGCACTTTGAGCTAAAACCTAGTGGACCTCAGATCCCCATCTCAACCACCACACAATCCAATAGCCCCTACCTCAGCTCTCAGACCAGGGCAAGACTTAAGAAAACCTGATACAACATTATTAGGCTGGGGACTGTGTTGATCCATTTATTAGCTGAGAATTTTCTTTGTTTAAAAGAAATAACAGAATTGATTCTTGCCTTTTCTCTGCACAACATGGGACTGGCTCGATACAGGGTATTCATTTAGTTTGCAAATGAATGAAGAGATGAAGAGCTGTAAACCAAATCCAGATGCTGCACCCAGCACTCACACCAGCTCCTGCCTGGGCCCACCTCCAATCATCACATGTATTTGTGCAGTAGAGGAAATGCCTGATGTACCTTAAATATAGTTTAAAAATAATCAGCAATAGTCCGATTACTTCTGCTACATTATCAGTTGTGAGTAGGGCAATTCATTAGTGAGAGTCAGACAAACTACTTTAATTTGGCCTTCTACCACTTTCCACCTCGTGGACCAACAAGTGTATCGTAACTATTAGAACAACTTCAGTGAATGTTACAATTACTCATGTCAAATGAAAATGTAATGCAGTTAACATGCATGCTGGCTCCCTGCTGCTACTGCTGATGATTATTGCTATTAGAGCATGACCAAACAGTCATTCAAATATAAACAGCAGATTTGTTTTGATTGTGTTTGTGGCCTGTTTTACTCGCTTTCTGTGAACATTAGCACAAATGGCTTTGGTTTGCAAGACTGTCCCCATGGAGAGAAACAAAGTCAGGAGTACCGTGGTGCTGACTTTGTGTATCAGTTAAACCACCTGCACTGGAAGATTTTGTACGGCTCTCTGGACAACTTGACAGCCACCTCATCAGAGAGAAAAAGCAGAGCTAGGTAAGTCTGAGTGCTGGTTGTGTAAGATGAGTACACAGAACCTAAACAAAAAGTCATAGCAATCCACTGGACAGGCAGTGCTCGCATTCCTACCAGTCATTCAGTAAATTCCCAGGAATGACAGTAACATAAAAATGGAGTACCCAACTCTTTGGCCAGAGTTTCTGATCCAAAGCCTGCTAAAGGAAAAGGTGCCATTGACTTAAATGGTTTGTGTGTCATAGAGTAAGACAGAACTAAATTCATGAAAAGCTCTGCTTGCTGTGAAAAGATTCTCTGATTAAGAAGATTAATTGTTATTATTATTGCTCACACTTTTGTGTCACCCTTTAGTGGAATTCCTTATCTCTAAATCCATTTCCAAGACAGGAGCTCTTGCTCTCTCCATCTTGTCTGAGCTGCTTACCTCCCTTGTAAAGCCAAGAGCTAATCCTGATGGCCACTGATGCGATTATGTTGTGCAGCTGACTGCAGAACTTCTCCTTTGCAAAAGGACAGATGCGGAGGGTGGCAATCCCAGGATGCCAGGGATCCAACTAATTACCTGACTGCATCAAGGCCGTGACTCTCGCCAGATGCTTTGGTTACAGCTCCCGTTTATCTCTTCTCCAGAAGCACATGCCCGGGAATATGCACACTGAGGAATGACTTAAGAGTCTTGCACAGCACAGGACTGACCTTGAGGCCAGGCCAGAGACTCCCAGCTTGCATTAATTTGGACAGGTTTGTGAGATGTCAGCCTCCTCTGAGGAGCACGGTGCTCTGTGAGGGGAGCTGCTGCTTGGTGCAGAGGACAGGAAAGGGCCAGAATGAGGAAAAAATAGTAAGAATGCAGGAAATGCAGTCGACACATGTTCTTCAAAAGCCATTTTAGTGGCAAGTTAGATATGGGATAGCAAAATCTCTGTATATAAAAGACCACAGATGACTTCTTGTTTGGATGTGACTATGGAGCTTTGAGGAGTTACTCACAGGTTGATTTCTAGCACCAGTTTGAAGAAAAAGTTACTGTCTGAAACATGCTAAGAGCTAAGGATATTTGGAGTGCCTCCTCCTGCTTATTCTTGTTTGCGTGTTTCTTCACACAGAAAAACACAGGTTTCTTCAGGCTAGAGCTTGGATGATGGAGAAGAAATGTGACATAGAAACACAAAATCATGAGCACCGTACATCAAGTGAATAAAAAAGATCTTTCGCTATGTCTTCCAGTGGGAACAATGGAAACTCAATGAAGCAGACAGGTGATGATCAAATGCAAAATAGAGCAGGTAGAGCAGAGTTCAGCTGTGGAACTCATTGCCACAGGACACTGCAGAACCTCAAAAAGCTGTGAGGCAAAGCACAAAGTGAACACTACTGGCTCAGGAGGTCCCTGGGCTACAAATCACTGGAGGCTCAGTGAGTGTAACAGAGCGGCATCATTAGTTACATCATATACTTACAGCACTCGTACATTTTCCTCTTGGCATCTACTATAGGTCACTGCTGGAGACATATGGGGGAGAGGCAGCTAGACAGATTCTTGGTTCTGCCTGCTATGGCAGTTCTTATGTTACTGACTAATTGGGTGAGCTGTATGGCTCAGATCCTTAAGCAGGAAGTTAGGCATGTCTGTGCTTAGAGAGCTATGAAATTGTGTGTTTCTTTCTCTCTTTCTTTTTTATTTTTTCCCCATTGTATTTCCTGTTCCACAGGCCCAAAGACCATCCCAAAGAATGAGCAGGAGCTCCTGGCAAAGCCTGAGAAAAAGCAGTCTCACATCTACATATGATCAAGATGAGGTGTGATAAGGGGACATCATCATCACCCACATCTACGCCCACTCATTGATTACCAGCAGGAGAGGGTGTGTGAGCAGCAATCCTGTTCTACATAAATTCAGGAGTTGAAAGTGCCAGCACAGCATGGCAAGGTACTCGGAGGATGATCTTCCTATATGTCAATGTGAGTGTAAGATAGTACAGGCATGCACAGCAAGTGTGAGATAAAAATATGGAAGTGCACAAAAGGAAGAGAGAGGAGAGAGGAACATGTTTGCAAACATTTTTTTACCATGCACATATTTTAGTGTTTATCAGAATCCACCCATCCATGCACTCTACAGGAAAGTGCAGCCTGCAAGGCAGCAGTTTGTCTGAAATCAGGTGAGTGTGAGAGTATCTTCCAGGACTGTGCAAAGGTATATGCATACCAAAATACCAAGCAAGCAGCAGAGAGCAGCAGAAGGGCAAATTTCATAGGGGTGGGGAGCAAGGTCACTCCCTGGGTGGAGCAGAGGAGTATCTAGGAAGCAATCCTCAAGGATACTTTTCCTATACAGGCAGAGTGAAGTTAATTGCAGTTATAGTGTTTCTATGAGCAAAGTGAGGTATTCCAGGCACACAGAAGAGGAAGGCATCTGTCCCACTCAGAGAGCAAAGAGTCGAGCAGCTGAAAATACTTGTGTCAAATCCCCACTTAGGCATCTCTTCCAGCTCCAGCCCTTGTCCTCCCTCCCCTCCCTTTCCCATTCATTTCTCATTCTGCAGCTCTTCAGCACTAGGCCCTTCTCCTGATTAACATTTCAAACCCATTGATAGTTTGTGCTGGCTTAGACAAACTAATCATCATTAGCACTCCAAAAACCTGTCCAGCTTTCCCTCCCAGAGTCACAGGTGCCACCCTCAGCTGCCTGGAGAAAAAGGAAAAAATACACCAGCCACAACATGTTCTTGGCAAGCCCATCAGGAGGTACCAGCTCACAGCTCTGGCAGGCAAGCAGATCACAGTTCCCAGGCTCTACACTCCCATGCATGCAGGCTGCAGATAAAGCACTGGGCCACCTAGGATGCAGGCAGTGGGCTGCATCTTCTCCTCTCTAGGTCTTACAGCCATGTGCTCTTGCACACTGGAACCTGTGCTGGAAGCACTTCTCACTTCCCAGGGAAGAGCAGAGCCCGTGTGCTATATGCACCTGCCTGGCCAAGCTAGAGAGATGTTCATAGCTGGGGTTTGAGTGGGATTTGCTGGGTCTGCTGTGGATACAATCCGCATACAAAAGTCTAGGTGCTTTTCCCAGTGACCCATTGACCTGTACCTCTTCTGTTTATAGAGCACAAAAAGGCAGAAAGTAAATACATAACCCAAGGGGACCAGGAATGATGCAAGAATAGGTGTCTGGTGAGCTGCCCATGTCTGGTCTGAGCTGCACCCAAGAGATACAAAGGCCACAGATAAATGAGGACTAACAGAAGGAAAAGAGCGATGGGCTGGAAGATACTCTCTGTGACACTTGCAGACAAATCTACTACTGAACTGCCAGGAAGGCTTGGATGTGCTTCTTTACCTTTTTCCTGGAGGCACCTAAATCCTCCCCATCAGGCAGGGTCATTCCACACAGCACCTCTTTTCAAAGAATGACATTGTGCCCTCTGCAGTGGGGACCAGGTGGCAGTAACACTGCCCTGGGGATGAAGGCTGTAACGGTGCCCATAAGATTTCTACCTCACCTCAGCTAATGCCATCTGGGCCCTGGAGAGAGCTCAGGACTGCTCCAGAGACAAAACTCTCCTGACAGCAGCTGAAAAGAAGCAGGTTTGCTCAGCAGACCTGTTTTTCATCTGTGATGGAAGCACAGGGGTCAACATAACTCTGAAGCACACATCCTCTTAGGTCTGCCTTGGATTCAAAATTTCATTTCAGTCAGACTGATATTAAAATAATGACTGGGCGACCACTGGGAAATTCCACACCACTGGAATCATTGTAGCTTGGGCAGCTCTCTGGGCCTTCATATGAAATATTTGTTGAGTACACATCCATGAGGAGGCTCTGAAATGCCACTAAGCCTGTGTGCATTGGAGTCATGGAAAAGCCACCACCTCTCATGTAGCTGCTTAGCAGCACACACAGAGCCTGCACAGAGGTCATATTGGAGAGAAAGAGATTATTTATAAGGTGACTATAACCTTCCTACTAAAGCCCAGAACTAATGCTCAACAGCCAAATAATGGAAGAAAAAGCTGTCCTATGCCTCTGGAACCGAGGCCTGAGGAATATAATTCCTCAAGCAAAAACCATCCAGGCAGACTGGTTGGGTGATAACACACACCCACAAAACTGCACAACTCCCCATTCTCTGCGGCACAGGACGTAGTGATCACCCCTGAGGCACATCTGCTTCTCCCCCACCTGCTCTGCTGACATCCTCTCCACCTAACACTCACTTCAGCGAATGCTAGGATAAGGCTTATCTAGTAGTTTTGCATCACCATTATCTGACAGCAATGGCAAACCTTGCTGGCGTGTGAGGTAGAAAGGGCTAGGGTAGGGTCGGGTAGGGTAGGGGTAGGGTAGGCTAGGCTAGGCTAGGCTAGGCTAGAGTAGGAGGTCAGTGCAATCACAGCTATTGCTTTAGAGGCTCCATACTGTTCTGCTATCCGCCAGGAGACTGGGCCTGCAGGTGCATCCTGCATTCGTGTTCCTGTGAGGCAAACACTCAGGCACTGACAACATTTAGGACAGCAGCAGATTTTCACAAGTGAATCTGCAGGCAAAAATATGTAGCCATCTTCCAAGGCCTGTTCAGACACTGACAGTCACCCCTTGGCTATGTGACTCCCTTATTTCCGCATATATCCATTCCTCCCACACCCCCACCAGGTTCCCTGCCCCAGACCACTATCTTCTGGCCTGAAATAAAACACCCCTGTTTGTGGCACAGTCGTGTGCCTCTACAGCTGAGCCCAGAGGCTTTTGTCATAACTCCTACCGTCCCTGCCTGTGAGCAGCAAGAGGTTGGGGAGAGGCTGTGACAGCATCTGTGGAGCCACACGGGCCCGAGGCAGCAGCTCCGGTCTGTTGCAGGATGCTGTCAGAAGGGGGCAAAATCCATCTGCAGTCAGCGCTTGTTCCCTGCTTTTGCTGCGCTTGCTTTCTCTGTCTCCCTTGCATCCCTGCAGCCCTGAGCCCTCTGGCACACTCCGGCCGGGCGGGCTGCCCCTACCGAGGGGACACTGCGGCACTGCCACGGCCCCCGGCAGGGGCGGCTGCCGGCACAGGCTGCAGCCTGGCCTGGGGCGCTCCCCGGGCCCCAGACAGCCCGCGACAGCTCGCCCCATGCCACCGGCCTCCAAGGGGCCTGCGGAGTGGCCTCAGGACACGAGGGCCGCCGGATGAGGGTCAGAATTGTGTGCTGTGGGCAGGGCCGGGCTGAGCCTGATCTCTGTGTGCTTACTGCTGAGAGGGCTGCGGGCGCTGAGAGCAGCAGAAAAGCTCATGGGAATTGCAAGGAGGTTCTCCAGGAATGGGTGAGGAAAAGGGGGAAACAGAGGTGACAAACTGCCTTGTGTGGAATGGGGTCAGATTCTCCTTCACCTTGTACATTCTGTAGCTCAAGGGATCACAGGTAGAGAACATGTCAGAGGTGGGATGGCAGAGTCCCACGGACCCCGGTGCCAGGCAGTGGGCACGCAGGGCCCACCCACACACAAGATTTGGGGCAGGAAACCACAAAAGGGGTGGTTTTGGAATTCAGGGAGCACAGAAGGCTTCCAAACAACAGCTTTAAATCCTTCTCCACACTACTTCTGGAGTCAGTTTTCACTTTTAGAAAAACCACAGTGCAAGGGACACCATCATCTAGGGGCACTGTAACTTTCAAGTTCCTGTGAGCTAGTCATCTAGGGGTGCTTGTGGGGTGACTTGCACCAATTAAAAAAGTCTGGAAAAACAGGAACATGAAGGAATAAGAAAGCAGACAATTCCTCTCAAATACTAAAAAAACACACCACCACCACCCCCTTCTTTTTTTCCTGTGAGTAAGCAAGATTTTTTTCCCTCAACTCCTCAGCTGGCCTGCTGAATTCTATTTCTGTATACATCAGTGAGTCCCTTCTCCTTACATCATCTGACATGCCTACAGCTAGCTCCTGTGAATTTCCTGCAAGTCTTACTATAGCTGGCAGCTGCCCTTGAAACCCCTCAGATAACAGACTCGCAAAGTTCACTGAGAAAGAGCTTTCACTTCCCTCCTCCCTGTCTTCTAAGCTTTGCATTTGAGGAGGGCAGGGGAGGAACGGAACAGAAACAGGGACATCCCTAAGCCCCAGTCTGGCTTAACTATTTCTTCTACACCTGTGGCACAGCACAGAATGAGAGATATTATCCTTATCTCCAGTTTCTGAGTTACAGCATGGTCCCAGTATGACACAGGATCTTTTGGGGCTGCCACCCATACTGACAGTGGGATTATTCTCCTTTACCTGCCAGAAAGGTGCACTGACCTCTGGGCAGCCCTGGCAGCAGCCATACCACTGCCTAGGAGAGAAAGTGAAGAACTGATTGGTATCTAACAGAAATGGCAAAGGTGGGCAGGATGAACTGATAGCCACCATACACCAGGACCATCACATGTAGTGTAGTAGACTTGCCGTGGGATCTCAAGAGGGCATGGGCTCAGTTTGAATATTTCAGCTTGCAGCACTCTCCTGACATGAGACCTAGGGACCAGTCAGATGCAAATCCATGAGGAATCTCAGCTAGGATCTCTCCTCCTCTCTCAGCAGCTCTAAGGCTCTGATCAGGATGAAGGAAGGCATATTTTTTGCCTGTCCCTTGGGACAACCCCCTGCTGAAGCTCTCAGGCTGGGCAGGAGAGAGGTTAGCAGAGATACTGCTAGATCAAAACACCAACAGAAAGTTGGGAAGGCTTAGACATCCCCAGCCATGAAGCCACCTGCTTCACAAGGCTGGGCCATGGCTGGGAACTCCTGCATTAAGGTACCTTAGCAGGCCTGTACAGCAGATGCGTGCCGAAGAGAAGTGTGTGCAAGCTTAACAGATAGACAACCTGAGGTCTTTTTTGTTTCTTGCACATGGGATGTGCTGGAGCAAGGAGATTTTGCACACTTTGTTGACGTAGTCTGCAGCCTATTTCTGATGATCTGAAATTTTCCTCTCTTTAAAACATTCCTCGAGCAGACAGCAGCCCCCATGTAAAACAACTGTTCACAGCAATTACAGCAGTCAGAGAAGGAAAAACATTTCATACCTTCAAAATGAAAAAACCTTTAAGGAAATCTGTGTTTTTCCCTGAGCACACCAAAAGAGGGAAAAAGAGGCGCTGGCCTGTGGATGAAGATGGAAAAGCTTGGCAATATTTTCTTAGCCCCACAAACCACCCTACATAGTGACAATATGGGGGCAGGCAGTATGTGACAAAAGATCTCTGTCTGTCTGACTCTGTCCTTACAATGTAAGAATGCTTACATTGTAAAAACTTGGCAAGCATCTTGTTGGCCAAAATTTTAAGAACAATTTCCTGAAGAAATTCCTTGCAAATAGTTACATACAACTGTGCTATCACACAATATCTGATTCCTGATGTGCCCTACTAAGTTGCTGGTCACTCATTAGTCTTATTGTCAACTATACAAATCTAAAAAGATACATGGATTAAACTGTTGCTTTGGGGATTTCCCCCCCTCATTTCCAGGAACGATCCAAATTTTTCATTTAGACTTTAGTTAGCTATCCTGCTGAGAAACTGCAGGTCTCTCTTCTGGAGCTCTGTGGGACACAGGAGAAAAATGGCAAAAAACTTTTTTTTTTCATCTGAAAGCGAGCAAAACTGACCTGGAGTCATAAAGAAATCAGAGCAACAGAGGAGGAAGAGGCTATTTTTGTCAAGTAACTTTTTCTTTCTTTTTTTTTCTTTTTTTTTTCTTTTTTTTTTAGGCAAGAGCCACATTTTAAGCTGCTAGTCCCTATTTTTCTCTAAATTCTCTGAGGAGCTGGCAACGGATGGCAGGGCCTGACCTCCAAAAAGAAGTAAAAGCAATTAAGAGGATAACAAATCCAGGGTCATCCAGGAATCTTGCAGCTGTCACTGTTTTGCAGCACATCAAGGCCTCCCCAGACCTCACAGTGGGGGTGAGGACCGGATTTTTGTTGCTCTGTTTGCAGCTCCCCTGCCGCCGGAATGGAAGGAGGTGCTCCACCAGCCACCAGCTGTAGAGGAGCTGTAAAAGAGGCTTGGCATTCCACAGCTGCATCCAGGGGAGAGGGGGGGAAAGATGAAGGATGTTAGGTGATGAAAGACTGGTTAGGTTAGGATGGCTGTCTAAAATGTTTCAAAGAAATTAAAGAAAGGAGAAATTAAGAAAGATGTTGAACCATAAGCCTAATTAGTGTAGCAGTGTAGTTATAGTCATGATAGCCTAAGGATACAATTAGACATGTCTAGAGAGGGAGGCTGCTCTTGTTGTTAAACCATATAGGTAGGGGATAGGATAATATCGGTTGCACTCTGGTGCTGGCTCCTGGATGATTATGATGTGTTGCAGGGATGCCTCCTGACTCCAGCAGGAAACTTCCAGTCTCCTGATGCCTTGGTTTCAATGTTTCCAAGTGTTTCTAAATTAGCACGGGGAATTCCAAAGACCAAGCTGAGGCATTTTTATGGTGTTCAACCATCAGAGTCCTGTTTAGAACACCTTGGACTTGCAATTAGAGATCTTAGGGCAAAAGCTGCTAAGAGAAAGAAAAGCTGGCTGCCAAAAAGAGCCAGGAATATAACGCCAAAAGAAGATGCCCTAAATTAGCATAACACATCCAAACCAGCTGTTTTCCATTCTCAGGAAATCACATCTCAGTTTTGTGGAAGAGATACTGAAGGAGACACCGCCTTTCACTTTGATGTTACAGAGCGACATTCCTGAGCACCCTGACTTTGATGATGCTCAGTCTGGGCCTTGGCAAAAGAAGCAAAGGAGTCACGGTGTGCAGGCATCGTTCAACCCTCGGCTCTGAGGCCCCAGCTGTTTGTCAGTCCCTCTCTACCCAACACTGCTGCCCTCTTCACTCTGCATTCGCAGGAAGGAGTCGTGACAGGGCAAACAGGACAAGATAAATTGGAGATTGAGGCTGACACAAGCTATGTCTCTACAAACCTCAGCAGCTGGGTGCCAGGAGCTCAGCCCACCCTGCATGCAGGGCCAGCAGCAGCCTCGCCCAGCAAGCCTCAGCAGCGCAGCACTGTCTCAGCCCACGCTTGGCACAGCTCTAGCAGTGTCCTCCCTGCCTCCACCAGCAACTGCTGTGGGGGACCATGCTTTTTTCTCCCCAAAACACAGCGGTGAAACTTTTCTAGCATATGGAAGTGAGAACTTGTGGGATGCAAGAGGAGATGCTGGCAGAGCCCTGCTGCAGAGAGCCAGGAGAGATGTCTGACTCAGTAACACCTGACAGAAATGAAGTCCTGTGGCTTATGCGGACATAACCCAAGGCTTCTCAGGGATATTCTCAGGTGCATCACAGACATGCTGACAAAGGATTTGCCTTGAAATCAGATACCACCCAGCGACCCAGACAGGTAAAAAGCATGTGGATTGGTGCCACCCCTAGATATGTGGGCATGGGCAGAAATCCTGAAGAGGCCCTGGACTTTGATCCAGCCCTGAGGGGTCTCAGCAGGAGGCAATATTTACTATACCACTTCAGTGCCAGTTCTACATTGTCCATGGCATGAAATGACTGACATGCTGGTGCACAAAGGTAAAAAAGGACAGATTGATTTATTGATCAGGGAAAGACACAGTCTCCTTGACAGAGATGCGCTGTCAAATGATGGCAGGACGTGCTGCTAAAAGCCCTCCAGATTGATTACTTTACCTGCCACCTGATCCTTCATTGCCCTGGGCGTTGGCAGGTGAAGAGCAAGGAAAGATTTACACGTGGCTGGGAGTCAGAACAGGAAAACATGCAGGAATGAAAGCTCCAGGGGTCTGGCCAGGACACACTGGCCCCACTCTCCTCCACCTGCCACAGGGCTGAAAGGTCCCTCAGCCCATGGGCCAGCCAAGGTGGCAGAAAAACCAGCGAAACGTCATTGTGCAGCCAACCGAAAGTGGCACTGTGGCAGGTAACACCTGCACATCCTGAAACGCTGCCATTTCCCTTCCCCATCTGTTCCCTTCTCTAGGATTAAACCACTCCTGTCTGTACAATTATACGGCCTGTGTGTGCCCCAGGGATTGTGAGAGTGCAGCCAGGCACTTGGCCTGGTACTGCTGTCAAAACCTGCAATGCAGGCACTCAGCCCGCTGCAGGAGGTAATGCCACAGCCCACATCCCAGCACGGGACATCAAGCTGGGGCACCCATGGAAAATGGCCACTTCATCAGCTGCAGCAGGCTGGTGCCAGTCCACGAGAGAGCTCTGTTCTGGGGCTGCTTGCTGTCCTTTGTCTCTGCCTGTGCATCCTGGGGCATCCAGAGTGGCTCTCTCTTAGTGTGGGCTAATGACAATAAATCTAACCTAAGGAGAGAAGAACATTGGAAAAACCATTTTCTTGAACTTCTAGGGCCCAATTTACTATTTTTGCACTGGTTCCCTCTCAAGATACACTCCTGCTTAAATAGGATCCTCCCCTACTTGACAAGAAGTGCGACTGAGCCAGCTTGCTCAGGAGACAGCCTGAGCCACGTTAGGGAAGAGGCAGGGCCCTATCACAGCAGCAATTCAAGGCAGCCTGCTTGTGACATGACATGAATGCACCACTCAGCACCACATAAAACCCCAAAGTTATTCAGGTGGCCAGGTCCCAACTTCAATGCACAAACATGTTGAACCAAGCATGTCACAAATTTTTAACAAGCTTGTTTAGAGAGATGTAGCATGAGGTAGGCAGTAGAGGAAAGACATAACAAAGAGTGTCCCTTAAATGATTCAGTGCTGGCCAATTTACCAGGCACAGCATGTTGGGGAAATGCCACTCCAGAGCTGCTCTCATACCTGTTAAAGGGCTTGATATTCCCAATACATGGCAGCTCTATCTTAATTCTGTGGATAATCTGACCAGCTTTGGCTGCGCACCAAATCCAGATGGCTTGCCACCTCTCTTGTGGAAAGTGTAAATAATACAGCAGACCAACCACAGGAAAAACGGTGATCCCAAAAAGGCAGAGATGTGAGAAGCTAATTTGACTTCTGAACAAGCATCTAAATTAACATCCTCCCAACAGCCTCTTTTTTGGACTGCAGCAAATGCCATGAATGATTGAAGAATGCCCAACCCAGACACACTGGGAAAGGCAGGAGTACAAGAGGAGGTGGCACGAGGAGCATCTGGGCACTAGACAAGGCAGGATAACATTTTGATGGGCACAACTGATGTCATCTATCTTTACTTCTGTAATGCCTTTGACATGGTTGAGGCCAACATCCCTGTTGATAAATTGGAACAATATGGGTTTGATTGATGGAGTAGTAGATGGAAAAGGAAAAAGGATGGATGGAATAAGTTGTACTCAATGGCTTAGTGGTCCAAATGGAGATGAGTAACAAGTGATGTTCCTCAAGGGGCCATATCAGGCCTGGTACTGTTTGACACCTTTATTAATGACTTAGTAAGGTCGAGTCCACCTCAGAGAGTTTGTACATGACAGGAAGGTGAGGGACTCTATCCACAAGGACCTTGACAGGTTTGTGAAGTGGTCCGTGAGAGTCTTATGAAGCTGAACAACACCAAGTGTAAGGTCCTGCACCTGCATCGGGGCAATCCCTAGTATGAATACAGATTGGAGAATGAATTGATTGAGAGCAGCCCTGTGGAAAAGAACGTGGGGACATGGTGAAAAAAATACTAGATGTGAGCCAGTAGTGTTCTTTCCCAGCTCATAAACCCAATTGCATTCTGAGCTGCATCAAAAAATGCATCACTAGCAGGGCAGGGGAGGTGATTTTCCCCCTCAACTCTGTTCTCACGAGACTCCAACTGGAGTACTGCAGCCACCTCTGAGGTCCTTAGCACAGAAAGACATGAGCCTATAAGACTGAGTCCAGAGGATGGCCACAAGAAGGGCTGGAGCACCTCTCCTATGAAGAATGGCTGAGAGACTTAAATTTGTTTAGCCTGGAAAAGAGAAGGTTCCAAGGACACTTTATTGTGGCCTTTCAATATATAAAGGGTGCTTATAAGAAAGATGAAGAGCAACATTTCACCAGGGTCTGTAGTGACAGGACAAGTGGCAACAGTTTTAACCTAAATAATGGTCCCATCCAACCCAAGCCATTCTGTGACTCTGTGGAGTTCTCTAATCCCTTATGCTGGAGTTCAGTTTGGCCCTGAGAGCTGAGATCATCTCCAAGCCCTGGGATTGAGCAAAGCAGCGAAAAGGAATAGTATCAATAAAAAGAATCATAATTCTATTTCTTCTTTCACTGGCACTTCTATTCACAGAACTTGAAATCTTTTTAAAGTAGTGTGAGATTAATCTCATTCATCACCTCATCTCATTCCCTCCACATGTCACAACCCAATTTCACCCTGAGCTCATACATATGTACAGTTGAGCAACAACCAATTTTATGGAAAGAAGATGGTGATTTGAGTGTTTCTGGTTTTGGAGGGTACCTGGATATCTGGAACAGCTGCTGCATCCCAAAGCTAGGGCCCCATGTTTGCAATACAGCATCTCAGCATTTTATGGCAGAAAGAGGTATGATTTCCTGCCTTGGCCAAAAAAACTGGACCCACATCTTCTTTCTCAAAAATTGCTGTACTCAAATGTATTTTGGATTCTGCATCCCTTTGACTCTAGAGCTGGAGAAAGATGTAACAAAAGGAAGTGAGCTAGAAGTCTGCTTACATTGACAAGAGCAATAGAAGGGGAAAAAATATGGCAAAATTTCCCTGCAACAAAGTTATGTTTTGCCTGTGACGGGATTTCCATTGATAATCTTGGAGATGGGAGAACAGGAACACAGGGAGACATCTGTCATCATATTTAATGGTGCTTCTTGTTGTACAGTTTAAATAATTAAAGAAGATTCATCCAAGTAGAAAGAAAGATAGGATTAAGAAAAAAAAAAAGGAAAATGGAAAAAAAGATCCTAGGCAGTTGTGTAACTATTTTCCCCCTGGGCCTGGGAAATGTTTCCACTAAGCAATCCAAGACACTGCTTAAGATTCAAACTATTGCTTGCTAGAGGAAAGGGAGGGAGGGCAGAGGGAGAATACTGCAAAAACATTTGACTACATCTGCTACCCACTCATTATTGTAATAGAGAGAGGTAGGGATAAATCTGACTGCATGTGTGAGGGCAGCAATTGGTTGTTAGGTTTCAAAGATGCTATTACACCCTGGAAGAGCAGGGACATACACAGGTGACATTCACCAATTTCAATGGGGCGGAGGGAAATCACATATTGGAATGAAGTTAATAAGCAATGCAGAGGGCAGGGTCCATGATTGCCAACCTGATTTCTATAATTGGTGTGATTACTACTATTGTAACTTAAACACAACAGCAAATCACTTGCTTAATTGAATTTTTTTTCTATGTGTGGCTGGGAAGGGGGAGGACACAGAGGAGGATGCAAATTTCTCCCACAGCTGTGTGTGTCTTCTCAGCCATGAAACAAGCAGAGGGGTCATGGGGTTGGGGGGCAGCCCCAGGGACAGAAGGGGAGGTTAGAGGGACCTAAGGCAAAGCAGGGCAGCTTCACATGCCTGTTTTTCATGGAGGAGAATGCTCTGTGTTTCTAAACAGTGCCAACACCATCACTGCACTGAAAGTGATGATTTTGCACAGGACTTAGTTAATGCCTCACAGCACACCATGAGATGATAAAGCTTCTCACAGGGGCAGGCAAATGGCCATGCTGCATCCAGCACTCCCACTCTCAAATACATCCCCTTCCACCATCAGCAAAAGCCAGAAAGGAATATCTTTTAGATCAGCCTGTGGGATCTGCTTATTCTCTGCAGCATTTTTTTTCCCTAGAAGACATTTGCAACAGCCAGGAGACTTAAAAGAAAAAAACAAAACCAAAACCAAAACCAAACAAACAAACAAAAAACCAAAAACCAAAACCAAAAACAACAACAACAAAAAACCCAAAAAACCCAAACCACCAAAAAGAAACCCGACCCAAAAAAAAAAAAAAACCCAAAATAAAAAACCAAAACAGATTGGCCCCTGAAATGCCAGAAAAAAGCCCCATGACCTAAACATATGTGCTATCTCTGTGTTGTGGCATTCAATGTCTGCTATATCTTACTTGGAGATTCACACCGGGATGACAGAAAAACAGAGCTGCTCATGCCCTCTATATCTGGTCTGGAGGGGACACCTACCTGCCTCTTTGACTGTTTTCAGCTGATAACTCATCTGTTTTCAAATGCTGTTTTGAACCTGTCATTACAGACAGACCCATCAGTTGAACAGGTTTTTAACTGGACCAAGCAGTATCTTGTATTTGCAGATTTTGTGCAGGGTGTCCTGTTGAGGTACAGTGTAGATTTAAAGTGTGTATTCAACACTTTTAGGTCACCCTGTCTCCTCTGTGAGACTGTACAAAAATATCTGCTGAAATGATTAAATTCAGTGCACTTGAAATTTTCCTAATTCCCTGGATGAGAAACCCTCAAGTCTGCTCCAGAAAAAAAAATAACAGAAACAAACAGAACACAAATGAGCAGCAAATTTTGCTATGCCCAAGAGGCAATACCACAATACTTTCCTTAGAGGTTTTCATGCATGCATTTTACAGCATGCTACACAAATTGAGAAGCATTGCTTTTTGACAGGGAACCTGAGATGTGCACAGGTGCACAACCCAAAACTGCAGGCAGGGCTGTGAGCAACACACCATTCTTCTGACCATACTCAGACCTTGGGCATCTGTATAACTTATTAAGAGCCAAATTTGATGCACTTGTCTCATGGGAGCCTTATTCATGACTATGTTGAGTACAGTAAGCCAAGAATGACTTGAAGCATCAATGAAGCCTTGCAGGGGTCTTTCCATGACTGTTTGGGTGGAATTTTTGGAACTTCCATAACTCCAGCCCTACAAGTCATTGTTTATTTTTCCCTCTAAACTTGCCTTAATCTAGCACAGAAAACCAAGGAAGGGGGAGGGACTCTGGGAAAACATGATCCCTGATCCCTTAAATAATGCATCTCCCCTACAGCTGCACAAAAATAAAATATTAATTTATCTGATTTGAAACAGAAAGAAGGATGGAGGGGGAAGAATGGACTGGGGCTATGCAATGCTTTCCATCATATATTTATGTTTATGTTCATACATAATGCTTCCATGTATCATCTGTTACCTTCCACTCCTATATCTGCTTGTCACTCCACATTTCCTTCCTTGAGAAAGGAGACAACAAAAACTGAGCTGTGGCCAGAGCACTAGTGGTAAAAATTATTTTTCCCTGAGAGCCTTAGGTTGTATTTTCATGGACTTCATCAGAGTTCTTACCTATCTGATTGTCACATCAAGCCTTCTTCATGCCCTGAGCTTCTAAGAGGACTGAAAGTGAGGATATATGACAGTTCTTTGTTACCTAGAGAAGGCATGATGAGTCTTGGAAAATAAGCCACTTTCACACCATCCCAGCTCAAGGAAAAATGTTAATATGTCTTGATGGGATACTAAAGTCTTTATGATGGTATAAAAGCACTAGGAAGAGACATAAGTATGAAGCATGTCTTTCAGATCAGATTTGGGAAATGGGCCTCCAGTAATGTTAGCATTTCAGTTGGGAATTGTGCAAATACAGGCCATTTATCATCTTCAGGTTTTTCACTCTGTCCAAATAGATATCTGTCTAAAATAACATGTTCTAAACCCCAGCACTCTCCACTCCACAGGAGAAAATCTCTGTCATTCTATGGAGTCAGCCCAGTTTATCCCCAAGGTTATGGGGAAAAGTACCTATTTTTCTTTATTTATCTCAATTTTGAAATAGGAAAAGAGCCCCAAGGAAGTCCCACTATTAACAAATAGGGCAACAAAAAGGTAACAAAACTAATGCAAAAACATTTTTCTTCCCCCAGAGACTTAGCTCTCCTGTATAAAAATTATCAGCCTGCCCATCTATTCCCATCGGAGAGAATCCCACTCCAGCTGCACTAGCAGTCAACAAATGGCCTGTCAAACAGATGGGCTTTAAAACAAGCTCGTTAGGTCTTTCTTTTTAAAGACAGCACTACTACATGGCTAAGTTTGGCTTCTGTTTCACCTAGTTTTCAGAAGGGCACATGCATGCAAATATATCTACAGTACAAAAAAACCTCATCATTGCTAAAACATCAAGACTGAGAAATCAAGCTTAGAAGTCAAGCCATTCCATATGTTAAAGTTGCTCCTGCACCATTGATTCTAGGCCATTGTACATCCTATTTATCACACGTTATATATGAAATTGTACATTTCACAGGTAAAATAAGAACAGACAACCTATTTATATTCTAGTGTGCGATGCAATCAAGTTAATGTTGCAGAAAAAAACCAAGCTCTTGGAATATTCTCAATTCTATCTTAGATTTATATTCTTAATATTACATTGCATTGTTACCTTATGCTTCCACCTATATCTTTGTTGTATCTATTTCTTATCTTTTCCCCATTTTATGCATAGTGTCTGCAAAGCCTTACACAGACACTGAATTTGTGTGCACTGTAAGAAATCCAACAGAGGGCCAATGCTCAACATTTTCACTGTAAACTTGCAGGTTCTGAAACTCTCCTTATTGTGTATTATTAGAGGGCTCTGTAATCTGGGTTCCTGACTAATATTTGGGAACTGTATTTTCCACAACAGCAATTTTAATCAGTTAAAATGGAAACACACTGCTAAGCAGATTCTTAATGCTTTGTAGGATCTGGACTTTAGATCACAAGCTTTCTGGGGACAGGAACTTTTATTTGATATATTTTTGTACACTGCTAATAATGACACCAAGGCTTCTAAGTGTCATTACAAGACACACAGTAAGTCAGTGCTTCAGCTAGGGACAGGTGACAGACTGCATTTAGATTCTACTTTTCTTCTTTATAATGACAAGAAGAAAAAAAGAGTCAAAACAATTTTTCTGTTTCCATAACCTGAGGCCTTCAGCAGCAGAAGAGCTTTAAAACTGTACAGTGTTTACCACAATTTTCTATCCCAGTTACTTCAGCCTCTTGATTATTGACATGCCAAGGGTGATGCTCAAGTTAAGAGTGAAGGTCAGGCCCCATAGAGCGTCCAAGATCTTCAAGAGCGGAGCCGCTGAGCACTTTGGCCTTGAGAACTTGTGGCTCTCATCATGCACAGCTAATTGCCCTGAGTTTCAGCTGCATACAGAGCAATTTAGTCTCCATAGGTAACCAGTCCTGGTAGATTCAGCAGTATAATTCTCCACCTGACTGCATGGCTAAAATAGCCTGGCAGTAGAAGGTCAAGATGTTCACCTGTACATTGCTTTGGTGTCAAGTCAGCCACTTTTCCACATACTGGGATGACTCTTTTAATACTTCTGAATAATGAAAATGCCAACATCTTTCTTAATCACAAGTAAGATGTTTGAATTGGGAAGCTGTGCAAGCCAGGATTCTGACATGCTGCTGGTACTGTGTGTAATTGCAGAAGTGAGCTGTCCTATGCCATCAGGAAACAGTGACACACCGCAAGTCACGCCTGGATCTTCCAGCAGCAAGGCTAAATATCTCAACCAGCTTCACCTGAATTTTACATTCAAGAACACTGCAGACAGAAAGAAGAAAAGAAAAATAATCTCTATGAAAGAGAGCCAGTGAATCTCTACCTGAACTGAGACACAAGAAAGCAAATGCCCACAACAGAGAAGGAATTTCCTGTCAGAAAAGATGCAGAAAGCAGAGAGCTGGTGGCAAGGAAGACAGATGCTGAAAGCCTACACTAACGGGTGCCTTAAGAAATGTAATGCTGATGGATGGGTAGACAGATGCTAAATATGTAATCTCCTTGCAGATGGACAGTAACATGCAAAAGAAACGCTATCAAGAAGGAAATGCTGCATGTTTGAGCAGATATCTGTAAGCACAGGGAATCAATGAATGGCTGTATCTTTGGCTTTTTCCATTTGTGTCATGTTTAGCCTGAAACAGAGACCTGACTTGAGTTACCCAGTTCATGCTCTCTTTCAGTCATTCCTTTACCACAGACTTTCCTGTTCATGTCTGATAGTAAGTGCTAAAGAGCATGGATCTGCAGACATTTACAGATTACCAGGGTGATTCAGGTGAAAAACAGAAAAAAAGAACCAACCATCTGTGAACCTTCTTGTTCCAAACAAGAGGCAAACCCAAACCTGATTACTTCTACCTTTCATGACTTCCATCCTCATTCTCAAACACTTATGCAGTTTTAAGCCACATAGAGAAGTTGATTTCTGACTAATACTAATGGAAATCTCCCAGGAAAGTGTGTTCTCTGATGATTTCCAGAGACAGGAGATGTCTTGATAAATGCTGATATTTGGCAATGTGTCAACCAACCTCTGAACTTTGAGGGCAGACGGCAATCACTGTGATATCCTTCAGCCACAAAGAGCCCAGACAAACATGTGCAAACCATCAAGACTCTCTAACACATCTTTTGAAAAGATAGCAGATGCAACCAATCCAGTTTGCAGCACTTCCTCAGAGCTTTTCCTCTGACACACACAGAAACTAGATGTATGGCAGAGGAAAAGCATGTGCAACAGCCAGCCTAGCAGAAAGATAAACCAAACAGCAGCTGCAGGACCATTTGTACTTCTGGGAGTTAAAATGTGTGGCTCATTGCCATCCACAAGCAAAACTCATCAATGTCATTAGCAAGCACAGCTCTGCTCAGTCAGATTGTGCCCATTCCAGTGGATTCTTTAGTCACTTTTCTTGTACACAATTATGTGGCCAGCAGACCCTAAACTTCCCAGCATACAAGGCTTTGTCTTGCCATGAAACTTTGTCTGTACATTTTGTGGTGATGGGAGCTCAGGATGAGGACAGCTGTGGTCTGTTCCTATCTTGAAGTTAATGACAGATATCAGCCACTGTCTGTACCAGCTGGTGAATGCCCATGTGTCAGCAGAGCTGAATGTTCTGGAGCTGCAATGATTTTTAAAAACAGATGGTTTCGAGACAGAGCCCCTGCAGTGGTGGTGCCAGTGTCCTGCAGGATGTGCTACCACTGCCCATGGACCAAGCCATGAAGTGTCACAGGCCTGGGAAAAAGCATTTCAAAACAGCCAGGGAGGTACTGATATGCCCATGTAACCTCACTTTCCCTAGCGGGTAGTCTTCTCCAAATGACCCCCTAAGAGCAGGCAGTTAAAATATGCAGCTGATGGAGGAAGAGACTGCTATCAGTTTGCCCAGCAACATAATCCCAAAATGTAAGGGAAAAAGATGCAGAAAGATCTGGAATTTTAATTCAGATCTTTATTTGCCTTTCTTCTCCTGGGACATCTCCTGACGTGGCCTAAGAAAGTGAAGGTGGGTGAGCATGATCTACTGGCTGTCCATCTGTCTTGGAAATGGAAGAAACCTCTTGTAGCCCTTCCCAACTCAGGACATAAGCCAGAAAGAGATTGAAAAAAAAAAACAACCTGAAGACATAAGACAATGACTGAGGAAAATATTAGTTACAGGAAAAAAAAAGATAGTGGAGAAATGCAGGAGAAAACTAAGGACCAGAAAATGCAGAACTATCTGTGTGACAAGAATATTGGCAGAAACAACAGTAAAGACAACACTTGTTTTTCCAGATATTTTAAAAGACTTGGAGACTCTAGTGTGTGGGCCCAATAAGTCTTTCAAACAATCTTAAACCATTTATTTTTGTTATTTTCCTGCTTCTTTCTCTATCCCTTTCCTCCTTCTGTAGGTTTTGGAGCCTTTTTAAATGTTATTTTTATTTCTGGGTTTTTTAATGAATCTTTTCCTTCCTCCTTCTCCCTTCCACAACACTTTCCCCCTTTTTTTCCAAGCACATGCTGCCCATTGTCTCACCCTCCCTGCCCATCAGAGGAATACTTGTAGGAAGGCTGGGGAACACATCTGATCTGAACTTGTCAGAGGAAATTTGATAAATGTCACGAGAATGAAAGACGATAGAAATTTAAG
>NW_005054320.1:4335846-4356109 GCF_000277835.1 Geospiza fortis
TCAGTAACTGCGCCTGAGGAGCCATAGCCCCCCACTGCAGAGCTGACAAGCTAAACAGAGCTGAGAAACGAACTGTCACTGTTTGGATGGGAGAAACTGCAAATAACAGTGTTAGTGACTCAGAAACTCAGCAGTGCTGCCACAGAATTCTAAGAGGGACATGCTGGGTGCAGATTTGAAGGGTTCCCTCCATGAGCTACCAACCCTTATGCTATGTTTTAAAAAAATGACAGGCAATTGATAATGCTGATTTCAATGAGTGGGTCTTTGGGTTTGCCTGCATGGGAAAGTTTTGCCACTCACATTTAAGGTGAGAATTTGAGAAGATATCCCTGCAGCCATTAACCCCATTAACTCATCCTCCCTCCCAAGCAGCATCATTCACCTGAGCTCCTCCTGAGCAGCTTTCCAAACAGGCTGGGTAATCCCAATCCATCACCGCAATGACAGCCACTAAAATCCACATCTCTCATTACAGCTGCAGACCTACCTACACAGACTAACCCTTAGGCTCTAAGGTCACTCTCAACACCAATCCAAGAAATGAATTTTCCGGTGTCATGGATGTGATGTACTCCCTCTGCTGTACGTTGTACTTGTACACAACCTACCCAGCCACTCCTGGTGGAGGCAGAGGCAGCTGTATGTTGGTTTAGCTGATGCGGTGGGAGGAAATTCTCACTCTGTTAAACACCTGTTATATTCTGTCGCAGAGGAGGCTGCACTTCGGTACCGGTACAAATGTCACGCACGTCTGCTGTAAGGAACTTTGGGATCAATGAAATGAAATGAGCTACTGAAATATATGCTAATATTCCAACTAGATACATAAACCAGAAGACTGGGTGGTTTGAAATGTGGTTTATGAATATGCAACACTCAATTTAAAATAATTGTGCAGTTCAACAAATACAAAAAGGGAAAATTTGGGGACAGACTCTGTTTGGTAGTCTTGTTTAATTGGCTATAATTTCTATTTCACAGCAGTATGGATTTTAAAATGTGTCATAACCAGAGTTGGGAAAGTTATAGAATCTGTATTACAGGAGAATTTTCCCAGCTAAAACATGGTTGCTCTCACTATCAAAACTCTCTCTCTTTTGCATTTGCTTTCTGCACTCACGTTCAGCAGTTGGGAGCTGTTCCCATTAAACGCTGGCACAAAGCCATTTCCAGCTTGCCAGCCCACGTAACGGTAAAGGGCAGAGAACAAAGAAGAAGCTCAAACATATGCACACATTCACATGGGAAGTTGTACTTTATATGGCACGAGGCACCTCTGGTCACAGCAAAAAACAAAGAGCTCCCAAATTCTCCTGCTGCAGCTCTGGTTCCAAAGCAATCAGAGGAGTCTAATCACAGTTCCTAACTGTGGAAAATATTCGTGTGCACAGATGTAACTGGGCATGCACAAGCTACCTCTAAACTCCCACACAGCCAAAGAGATGCAGAGATGCTCAAATTTCCTAGGAGTAATACTTGGGCACAAACCTGGGGAGAGGAAAAACCTTTAAGCAAGATCCAGAGTCTTATGTTTTTCTGTGTTCTATTTTCATAAATTGATTCCTCTTCCAAAGGGAGTGAAAACCACTGGTTTCTTCATAGCACCCTCTGGCTACAGGAAATATCCTCAGCAAATCATGAAAACAAGGGAAGAGAGTGTGGTCTACCACAGCAAAGGTAGATCCAATGGCAAACCTCTGAAACTTTCTGTTCAACTGACTTAAAAAAAAAAGGAGAGGAAAAAACAGGGAGAAAGAAAGAAGGGGGGAAAAAGGAAAGCAAAAATACAAAAAGAGCCATACAAGTAAGCAAACAATCATTCCTTGAGTAAAGTCAAGGAAACTGTCCTTGGCTCACAGACATTTGTAATAGATGATGCAAAACTGCAGAGCCTGTGAATCTCTGTGAATTATCCTTCCAAGTCTAACCATCAACTTAATGTTTTTCAAGGAAACATAGACCACCTTGTTTACAAAAAAATGGTATAAGGTGAGTGGGGGACAAAAGGTAGCAGGCAAAGGGAGGAGAGGAGGTGATGATAGGCAGATTACTTTCAATGCCTAAGAACTGGGCTTTCATTTGTGCTGCCTCAGAGGACTTGGACAGGTGGATCCATGGCTCTGTTGCTGATGGAGAAGCAGCCCCTGCAGCATCTGGGGTGTTTTTACAGCATGTTGGTTTGATAGGCTGCCTTCTGCCTCATTCTTCCACTTGTTTACCTCCCTCTTTCCATGATGCCACAGGTGTTCTAATGGCATCGGGGTTCTCCAGAGCAGACAGAACACTAGGCAGGGAGCAAGGAGAAGAGCTGCAGCCTCTGATGCACCTCAGAGTCACCACAGCCCTTCCAAAAGTCTTTGTCACCTATCTGAGCCCATGATTGTCCGGCTACAGCAGGGACACAGGGCCAAACTCCAAGGATGCTAGGGAGACAGGTCAGGAAATAATACTAAATGTCCTGGCTGCTGCAGGAGAAAGGGAAAAGATGACAATAATTAAATAAATACATCCCTGCTTTAGTTTAGCACCTTCTGACTTCACATTTCACAGTAATTCCATCGTGTTCTTCCACAGGATTGCTATTCAACCTGCCATTCCTTGGCTCATATACACGTACTTCATTATCCCTGACAAAGTGCAGCTCTTTGCACATGCTCTCCCTGAATTTCAGACACAACTTTTTCAGGCAATTTAAGCATTTTGTTCTAGCCCATTCCACAAGCAGTCCTGCAATCCCATCAACATTAAAAATAAGAGCTTCTTTGTTATCCCTATCATCAAACTCAGGAAAGAAAATACTGAGCAGTGACTGCTGTAGGACTGAGCCCTGCCACTCCACACACTTTCCATTTTGACAGAGAACTGTCGGTAGCTCCTCTCTGAGCACAAGAGATGTTGCAACTACCCTTTGGTAATTCAGCTGACCTTCTCTGATTTGCTTATTGGGATGCCACAAAAGTGTCAAAAGCCTTATTAAAGTGAAAGCATATCAGATATCTGGATGGTTACAATGGCATCATTTTAGCCAGCTCTGCCTTGGGGCACAAGGATGCACTCCTCTTGATGTCATTTCCACCCTCTGAGCTGACCCTCCAGCACAAAGATCTCAGGGTAGCAGTGCCTCAATGCAGCACTGTACCAGATTACACGGACAGGACGGGTTTGCCTGAGGCATGGCAGCTGGGTGAGGAAGGGGTGCCTTTGACATGCAGGGAGAGCCAGGAGACCCACAAGGCTGATGGAGGTTTGCAATGAGGTTTGTGAAACAGAGTCAAGTGCCATGTGTTTGAGATTTCCAGAAAGATTCAAAATGCTAAAAGTGCAAGTTCCCACTGTACATATTATTTGCTGGAGATAACTCGGCATTGCTATTAACAGGAAAGTGATCTTCTCAGTCCTCTGCCATCATGTATCAGCGACTAAAGAGGCATTTGCTGAAGACTTCTCTCTTCCTGCCTACCTACCTACCTACCTACCTACCTACCTACCTACCTACCTACCTACCTACCTACCTATCCTTCCCTTTGGAGGATCCTGCCTTTGACTGGCATACATAGCAAAGTTTTTTTATTGAGGAGAATGGGGTTGGAGAGGAGATTCCTATCTATTACTGAGCTGTTAAGAGCATGAATGAATATGTGCTATTAGTCTATTTTAACCTAATTTACTGTTGAACATACAATAACTGTCAGAATAAATCATTTGTAAAGGCCAACAAAACTCCCCTGTATCTTAGAGAACCATGTTGCTGAAAAACACTGGCAGCTTGTGCATTGGTGGCGTTAATTTTAAGCCTCCCTCCCCAAAAATCCCAAAGAAAAAGAAATCCACCCTTGCAAATGCATCTTCTTCTAAAGACTATTTTGGGTGTCAAAATCTTCCGTGTCCCCTAGTTTACACAGCCTGTTTCTGATCTGCCAGTTATGAAGTACAGAAGGATTTTCAAGGGTTTCAGCTGCTCTGCCAACCTTCTGCTCAACCAACCTTCTCTGCACCAACATCTCCATCTCCTGCAACAATCCCTAATATCAAGTGGCCCCTTGATCTGGACTATACTCCAGGCAACCCCTCACAGGGGAGGCATCAGTCCCTGTAAAGTGCAGGTGGGCATTGATCCCGTTCCCCACACACTGAGCTGTCATCAGAGCAGGGCTCGTTCCCTGGGGCTCACTCTCTGATTCTCCCATTGTCCTGCCAACGCTTGGGCAGCTCCACAGCCTTGCTCAGGAAAACCAATGGCAGAGCACTGAGCACAGGAACATGAGGGCAGGGACAGGGAACAAGGAAACCACAACTGCCAGAGTGGAGGAGGAAGCCAAGCAAATCAGATGATGAAAGAGAAAAACTTTCTCTAAGTAGGAGAAAAATGTCCCTAAACTTTCATTTGCTGGGCTTTTTGGTTTGTGTTATTTTATTTTTTTTCTCTTGTTTTTAATCTTGTGTGTTTTCAATTTCAATCTCTCTTTCACTCCTTTTCTCCCTTTTCTGAATATATATATTTGTATTAGTGCCACAAGAAGCAGTAGAGATCTCTAGCAGAGTAAACTGTTCAGCACAGCAACCTGATAGCTGAGGACATCAGCAGATGGGAAATGCCATTGCCTTGAATATTCTAACCTTAGTTGCCAAAATCTGGGCTGCAGTTTTAAAAAGGCAGCATACATTCAAAACCAGAATATTGCTTTATCAGTAAGAATTCTTACCTCTTATCCTGGTGGAATTTGAGACAGCAGCATTTTTGGCCACAGCTTAATGGTGGGACATTTTGTGCTAATGATTTAATTGCAGGCACAAAATTGATGACCAGGCAGACACTGATCAGGGAGTATAAAAATTGTAAAAAATGCATCTGAAAGCAAGGTGGGACCAGGTTTTTTTGGGAGTTTTTTTGGGTTTTGTTGTTTTGGTGGGGGGTTTTTGTGGGTTTTTTTTTTGTTTAGTTTTGTTGGTTTTGGATTTTATTTTTTTTTTGTTAAATACAGAAGAAGTAGGAACACAAAATTGAAGAGTAAAGCATGAGCCCAAATGAGAGTTTCTGCCTCCCCTACTTCTAGAAATATATCAGTGAATAACATCATTTCATTACTGGGTAAAGGCAACAGGGCTCTCTGGTACAACACCCCCATAAAGCTAAAACTGAACATCTCATATGATGCAAAATAACAAATCCTGCACTGGGATGCCAAGATCAGCACCTGCAGAGGGATGTTTGCACACCATTGTGCTACTGTTGGTCTCCAAAGGCAGCAGTAGCTGAAGGAGCCAGGCTGTGTGCATGGCAGTGTGCAAACATATGGAAAAATGCTCTGGTTGCCCCAAATGCTTCTAAGGGCAGGCACCTAGCACCTTACATTGAGGAGACTGCAATCAATAAAAAGCGTGACTCACAGTGCACTTTTATTTCCTTCCGTTTCCTAAGCACTTATCTGACTGCCCTTCGGCCAATATTCAATTAAGGCTTAATTGCTTGTTAGTGGTAACTAAGTTGGGACACCAGGGAAAAAAAAAAAAAAAGGCACTTTACTGCTGTGCTTTCCAATACAGCAGCAGGATGAGGGCCATGGATGGCCTGCTCTCACCTTGTCCCATCTGCTGACTCCTCAGCTATAATCAGGCCACCAAGAGCTGTCCAGTTCTCCCAGTTCCCCAAATGGCCTTGCTCTCCAGAAGCTTGCAAACCATAGAGAAGATTACAAACCACCCTTACCTTGGACTGCTCAGATCCCCACTGCAGTCCTACAGCACAAGTGGAGGCACAAAAAGAGACCAAACCAGGCAGGAACTTGAGCCCAAGCACATGGCAGCTTCCTGCCAGATGAGGATGCTCCTAATCCTCCTATTCCCATATCATCTCCTCAAATTAGCTCTTCTTCCATCCTCTACTCCCCAGTTTGATGTGCAAGTAAACCCTGACCTGCAGCCACACCAGTTTATTAAGCTCCTTTCCAGTAAAAATCAATCCATCTGTTTTCTTCTGCTGCAGCGTAAGCCCTGTCTGTGTCAGTGGTGCCCTAATACAGATGTAACAGATACAGTGTTTCTTCCTGCATTTTTTCACATTTGGATTTTCAAAACAGATTGGACACCTGCAACACCTACCATTTTATCAGACACAGTTAAAAGATGCATTACAGACACATGCTATTTTCTCTTCTGAGAACTTTGGTTTTGTTCTTTCTTGTTCTGTTGCTTTTCTTTGATTAAATAAAAGCATCCAGAACAGAAGCGCAGGTCTGCTCTTTGTGCTTGAACACAGACAAACAGCAATGTTGCCATGGATTTTTTTAAACTCCAAATGAAAATAAACAAACATATCTTGGCAGTGTTTGGAATAGAAGCTAGTGAATAATTCACAATGAATAATTGATTTGTTGAATTTAGCTTGGTGGGTTGGTTTGTTTTTTTTTTGTTCTGCTGGTAGAATGTGCACTACCAGATGGTGAGTTCAATAAATGTATTTGTTTTTCCAATTTATTTGTTGGATTCCCCCCCACCAAGTCTCCCTCCCCCTCTAAGGTGAAGTCTGAAATTCCAGATGGTTTGACTACTGGCCAGATAAGTCACAATGTATTGTTTCAGCCTCCTCTTTAGAAAGGTGGCAAGAATGATAACAGGAGTGGAAAAATGCATACAGGAAACAGAAATAAAAGGAGGGGGGGGATGTTTGTGTCAAGGAGAAGACAAATAAGAGGAGGTGTGATAACGTCTATGAAATAGTGAGTATTACAGAGAATAGAGGTGAAGAACTAGTTTCCTTTCTTTATAATGCAAGAAAAAATGAGCAGTTAATGAAGCTGAAAGGTGGTGATTACAAATTTACTAGGGATTTTTTTTTAACAGAACACTGAACTTCGGCAAGAGAATTCACTGGCAAATTACATTAAAGCCAAGAGTTTAGCAAAGTGGAGCAAAGAATTGCATATTTACCTGGAGAACCAAAACATCAAAATATTAACTACCAGCGCTGATGACATGGACTATACTACCTTATGCTTTAGGGAATAAATGAATCATTATTATTGATAAATATGTGATATTATCCACCACCTACAGTGCTTCCCTTACTTTTCAATTGAAAATCTGATGCTGCTTATTCTGATAAGTCAAATCAGGGCTCAGGGGACTTCAAGACTGATTCTCTTTGACAATTGCTAAGGTTGTCCAAATGAACAAATCCTTCTATGTTGAATATTCTCTGTGGAATTTAAACAATTCAGTTTCTATGAATATTTCCACAATGCTGAACTTCATTTTTTTTTCTTTTTTTCTTGGCCATACAATTAAATTGGCCAAATATGTGCAGCGAGGGGGTGTTAAGGTGGAACTAAATGCAGCCAAAGCATAGACACTGACAAATTTGATCTGATTTTCATAAAAGTACAGTTTGCCTTATTTACCAGCAAGTGCTACATGCTGGGAGAAAGCAGTTAGCATTTTGCACAGGATGAAATCTCACTAATTACATTGATATTCATAGTAGAAGGGTGTTCTCTGACTTCAGAAAGAACTCCTTTGGGGGAATAAAACTTAATTTTGTAAATGTTTATACAGGAGAGTCTGTGGTGTACAGTTCAAACCTGCAGTAAGACATAAGCACCTGATGGTCTCAAAGTGAGCATTGTTTAGGAACAGTAAGTAAAGGCAAATCGAACAATTTATGCTATGTAAAAAACACAAAATCACAACAGAGCAGCAGTAGCAAAGAAAATTACATAATAGTTTAAAAATGTGTTTGTTCACTTATGGGCCTGAATCTCATCCATCTGAAGCTCATGGAAACTTCCCTTCTACTATGAATGAACACAGCATCATGTCTGAAAAATTCCCAAAAGAAAATCCTATCCTATCATATACTAAAAGTATCTCAAGTGTCATGCTGGAATTTGGCTTAAGTCTGCAAAGAAGCAACTGAAGTGAACCATATTATTCATCTCCACAAGTTCACAAATCACTGTTTTCAATGAGCCAGTATCAAGGCCTCTATAAACCTCTGCTGTCCTTCTGCTCTGCTTCTGCTGACTCAAGCTTCTCTACCTGTTCTCCTATGGGAGCTCCATTCACTCACATTTTTTATATTTCATTCATATTAGAAAACAGAAATACAGTCTTATAAAATATATATATTTCTTTCATTTTTATGTTTATATTTTTTACCTCAGCAGTTTCTGTGTAAACTCAGAGTGATCTAATGGGCATGCAGTGTGCAAACAGAATGGAGGAGGGAGACGGGGATATTGTTATATAGGCTCTATCAATCCCACCAAACACTATTTGCTCCAAACCCAACTCCTCAATAGCCTGTAAACAAGCTTGCTGTCTTCTCCCCTGAGGTCCTGCAGCATTCCACCACTGCTGTCTTGCTTTCATCCTCATTTCCTACTCCAGTTTGTGAAAACTAACACTGAAGACCTGGCTGTGTGTGAGGGCACCAAAGATGGGACCGATTTAGTGGAGATTTATCCCCTGCTGTTTTATGTGCCTTCATCTCACACTTTAAGTGCCTCTCACAATGAGATCCTCACAATCCCAAACCTGGGCTGTTCCAGGGCACTGGTTAGCCCCACTCTAGGGGCACTGCATCCAGGCACATCTCCACACTAGAACTCAGGAGCTGCTTCCCATTGTACTGAGCCACCCTGTGTCCCTTCCCTTACAGAACTTGGAGATCTCTGTAAATGCTCTACACCTCCCTGACTGGCAGAATTCTTCCCAAAAAAGGGGTTAGAGCAAAGAAAGATGTGTGCACAGACCCCTCCTGGAAAGCTCACTGAAGACCCAGCCTGGGGCACACAGCAGAAACCAGCCCTCCTAAGCACAAGACCTGCTTTTGAGCAGATGAGCCATAGACAATCTGTGTTAAACTTTCTCCTTGGGGACATCTGAGCTCCAGTAAATGCCTGGCTCACAGATGACATGAGTTTTCTTGGCTCAGTAATCTGGAAGGGTACTGCTACAGGGCAGAATTAGGAAGCACAGCCAGAGCCATGTGTCTTGAGTTTGGAAGAAAAAGACAAGTCTCCTTCTAGCCCCAGACAGGTCAACAAGGTCCAGGCATCAAGGCCCTTGTTCTCCCAGCTCCTTCAAGCTGACACCACTCTCATCAGCTGGCAGACTACATCGCTCAGTTCCCACAGCAGTTTTACATGTCAGCTCCTAAGAAAAAGCTGCTTGTGTGCTCTGCTGTCACCCCCCCAAGTCCCCAAAGCACTTTGGCTGCCTTGGACAAAAATTAAATAAATAAGAGAAGGATAGGAGAGAAGCCCTTCAAAGACAGGCACGTGAGCAGCCGAGTTGTCAGGGGACTCCCTGTGCTGCCACCCTCCCTCGCTTCCCCCTCCACCCTCTTTCATTTCCCTCAGCCAGCAAGGATGGCGTGGCGGGACTGGAAGAAACCTGGCAAGGTCATGCTGTTTGATTTCGGTGCCAGTTCCAATTACATCCTGGCTTTTATAACCTGATCAAAAAAACCAAAAAAGGGTAAGGAAAAAAAAAAGGGTGGGAGAGAGACAGGCAAGGCAGCAGCATCCAGCTGCAGGCTGGGAAATGACATTTCAATTTGTCCATTGATCCTTACCCCCATGCCCTCCTTTTTTTTTCCTTTCTCATTTTCTCCTGTAAATTAATTAGCCTGTTTATCATGTGGAAAGACTGCAAACAGGGTAGCCCAGATATGGGCTGAGCTGCAAAAAAACCTTATTTCTCCTTGGATATGGGCACCAAAGACGTAGCCACAAAGCACTGACAGCCAGGTAGAAGAAACGTCTTCATGTGCTGAATTCTTAGGTTTCAGGTTGTCCCAGAGAGATCACATATGCATTTTCCAGAGCATCTATGCACATGAAAAGTAAGTAGCTACCTTTCTTTGCCAGCTTAGACTTTTGTCCAAGCTTAGGAAATAAGGACTACAAAGGCATTCAGCTAAATGAAAAGCTGAATTCAAAGGTGCTGAAATACCTTTTTACTGCATTTTCCCCCCTCTCCACATGTTACATTATTAGACTTTGGGACTGGAAGCTAAAGGAAATAATTGAAAGGAAGACTCTCACAGCATTCCAGAAGGGGCAGAAATGAGACACATCACAACATCCAGAATTGTGACAATAACTGATAGCATATTTTTGAAGATATATTAAGGCTCCAGAAAGTAAATTAGCTCCTCACTCTCATTGCTAGGGATGAGACTTACCACAGGATCAGATTACCCAAATGCACCACCTTCCTCCTTTTCCCTAATGTATCTCCTCCCAACCATCATGACAGCTGGGTTTCTGAATCAAATGAGTATCAGATCCAACCCAAACCTCCACATCAGACCTCCCAGCCTATGTACTACCAGTTGCAACACGGAGGAAGTGAAATGCCTTGAGGTCTTTTTAAGATCTTTTCAGCTTCTGGCAAAGGCTGCCGTGATAGTCCTAGGTGTGATTCAAAAATGCAGATACTGCTGCAAAGAGGAAGCTACATAGTCCAGCTTGAATCTTTGATTCTGGCCTGTGGCTCAGTTCCTCCAGAGCTGAGGATGACTGCAAAATTGAGAACTCTGAGAATTTCCTACCATTTGTCTGCAGCCCAGGAAATTTCACGATGACAGGCTTCTTCTCAGGTTTCCTCAAATTTTAATTATCACAAGCAATGTGTGTTTTCCAAAGTCTCTAGGAGAGCACTGCCCTACTATCACCCTGCTAAGCACCAAGGGATCTCTGCAGTAGTGACATACCTCTAGCACACTGAACACTAATTCTCTCCTCTCACACCCTAATGAGAAAGAACATCCTCAAATGAGACACCTGGGGAGTTAGACAAAATAAGTAATGTGATTTAAAAGCAAAACAAGGGGCTAAGAACAGAGTGGATGCAAATGAATACAACTCTCCTGAAGTCTAGACAGTTTTCTCAGTCATACATTCAGCTCCATACATTTTCAGGTATTCAGTATTCAAGAATTCTTCTCCCAATCTTCTCTTCTTTTTATCCATCCATATCTATGCAAATCTCATTTCTTCAATCCAGATCACCACAATAAGTATCTCTGTCACACACATAAAGCCTAAATTTTATCAAGCATTTTATTTACTTCTGTCCCAGTGGAGAGGAGAAAAAATAGAGAGATATAGAAAAAGAGAGAGGAGATTACGACTGCCTCTTTTTTTTTTTTCATAATTGGCAGGTACTAAGACATTTCCGTTATTGGCACAAACAAACAAATAAACAAATAAACAAAAAATCCATGGCAGATCAACCCAGCAGCAGCAGCAGCAGCTCCAGGTGTGGACTCCAGATGACAACACTAGCCACGGGCAGTGGTGCCTCTGTATGCAGCTGACAAAATGCAGACTGCAGACTCAGCAGAAATGGAGGCAGAAACCATCATTATCCACTCAGATCCTAACAGGGGGCCCAGCCCTCACTGTGCTGTGCTGGGTATGCACATTAAGTTAAAGAAAGACCCCAAAGAACTCATCCACAGTGTGCAAGGACAGACAAAACTGGCAGGGAGAGGAGGAGGGAATGAGGGAAGGCAGAGTGCCTGCCAGATGTCTCACTGTGCTTCAGTGTTTGCTCTGCTGGGAAGCAGGAGAGGGGCAGGTTGGTACGAAGGCCTGTGAAGGAGCTCTATTGTGGCCTAAGGAAGAAGTACAGACAGCAAAAAAAAACCTCAATTGCATTTGAAATAGTCCCCACACACTTTCTAATTCTGTATTCATGGCCAGGCAGTGGGGAGCTGTGAACCCTCTCTCATTCCCCACACAGCCTTTGCACTGCAGCGATGGATGGGATGTTGTTACTTACACTCCTGCACCCCACACAGTCAAAAGCTGAGCATTAGGACTGCAAGCTTACTGGGACCTGTAGTGTGGCGTCCATCCTTGCAGCTACTCAGCTCTCCTATAGCTACACTTTTTTCCCCCCAAAAAGCACAATACAAGCACCATACTTCCTTCATTCTTCATTAAACGCTGCCTGGTGCTGCCCAAGACAAGCAGTGTTTAAAACCTCTCCAGTGGAAATGATGCCACCAGCGAGCTGAAGTTACAAATCCCCATTGGGAAGCTCAGTTACTCGTGGACTCATGTGTGGCCAGCACACCAGGGCTCATTCCCAAAACTGCAGTTCTCCCCACCTACTGCAGAAGACGTACTTTGTGCTCCCAGCCTTAGCAGAAGTGCCACTACTGCACTGCACTGCACTGCACAGCCAGGTTTGTTACCCAGGTACTCGTCCCGCAGCACACCAATGAGACGAGCTCAGGAAGGGTTATTGCCAGCATGTTGTAGCCATAGGATAGCAAGGTGGGCGCCATTCCTTTCTCACACTGCATCCCAGTTACTCCCCCCAGACCTTGCCACCCTATCCAGTCATTCCATGACTCATTTTCCCAGGAGTACAATGCAGATGATGGTGTTTGCAGTCTCAGCTTGGGCTACAAGCCTCTTTGATCTGTTGTTCATATGACTGGCAGTCACAAGGCAGTGTCTCTCCTCTTTCTTGCAACTGAAGTTTCATATCCAACCCTGGAGTCATCCAGTGCTTTGAGAAAATACAATGTGCTCCAAAGCAAGACAGCAATAGTGAGGAATTCTCAATAAAACTCAAAGTTAACACTTTTTTATCTTGACTTGATCAAAACACAATACATACTTAAATAGCTTTTCCCCTAAATGTGAAAACCTTCTGAAAGACATTTTCAGACCAAAAGAGGCTGTTTAGCATAAAAAGATGTCTCTCTCCACCACTGCACACAGATGTCATTTTACTGTGAACTTTTATGTTTAATGCCAAAACATATAATTTGCTAAAGGTCAAAAAAAAAAAAAAAAAGTGACAAAAAACCTCCAACTAAATAAATACCCAAAACAAGGAGATGAAAATTTAGACATACATTTGCTCAGAATGTACCTCTCATTGTGTGGACATGACTCTACACCTGAGTCCTGCTACATCTTTCAAAGACAAGGACAGAAAAGCCATTGCAGAAATTTTTTTCCTCTTCTTGCACCACAACATTAATGAATTAAAGGATGTTCCTGGCCCAAGACATCTAATCTCACTGAGACACTTTCAGTGTTCCTTCTTGTCTCAGAGGACTCATTTGCAGGACTGTTGAGCATTCATAAGAGACCAACAGAAGGTGTCTGGTCTGAGGATCCACTGGACTTTGATCTCCTGTGTGTTTCAATCCTCCAGTTTTCCAGGTCCTTCCTTCTCCTCAGCTTCCTGAGGAGAGTTAAGAAAACTGGAGAAACTGTACTTCCCTCTAGAGCTGAATTCTGACACTTCTTCCTCAGAAGATTTTCCCCTCCTTTGGATGGGGTAAGACAGGAGACTATCACAAAATATGCTGAGTTGGAAGGGACCCACAAGGATCATTGAGTCCAACTCTGCCCTGCATAGGACCACCCTCAAGAATCACACCATGTGCCTGAGAGCATTGTCCAAACACTTCTTAAGCTCTGTCAGGCTGTGAACACTTCCCTGGAAATCTCATTCCAGTCCATTTTCCCATGCCCTGTCACTGGTCACCTCAGAGGAGAGATCAGTGTCTGCCCCTCTCTTTCTCCTCATGAGGATGTTATAGACTGCAATGAGGTCTTCCTTCAGTCTTCTCTTCTCTTCCAGGTGCTTTTCAGTACCTCCCAAAGTAATCTTCTCCATAACTTTATCGGACACTGAAGTGAGACTAACAGGTTTGCAGTTACCGTGATCCTTCTTTTTTGCCCTTCTTGAAAATCAGGACAATGTTCACCACCTTCCAGGCAGCCAGGACCTCTCTGGGCTTCCAATACTGCTCAAAAATCATTGAGAGAGGCTTTGTGATGACATCAGGAGCTCTTTGAGGATTCTTGGATGAATTCCATCAAGCCCCATAGATTTGCAGAGATTCAGCTAGAGCAGCAGAACCTGCATGAATCTCTCATACTTACTTGGATCCTTGTTGATCCTTTTGGTGTCACTCAATCTGCAGACATGGAGTTCTAAGAGGATCTACATTATCCAGCATAATGATGAAGCCATTTCCAAACTTTATACTCATTTCTTCACATGTGAATACTCCAACTTACACCCATTAATGCAAATGGAGAATGAAGGGACATGAGTTGTACAGGTGTCTCAGCTACATCTCTGAATGTGACAGATGCAGCACAGACCAGAGACTATAGGATTACTGTATGGTTCACAGAATCATTAAAAACCTTCTGGTGTTTATATGAACTTGAAAAATTTTTAAGCTTTCTCTCAGACCAGCAATAACAGACCTACCTAACTACACTGACAAATATCAACAAGACTCCTCAGCCCTTTCATTTTTGTAATAAAAGAGAGTTCCTCTCTTCCTTCTTAATTAAATTTTTTGTCTTCTCTTATTACCCTGGGCTGTTGCTTTGTGTCTAATGCAGTTCTGTTGTGGACCATGGAAACAATAAAAGAATATGTACTCCAAGCCCATGCAAGGCCTCTGAACTGTCAGAGCTCTGCTAATAAAAGCTAAAAACAAAACAAAAAAAAAAAAGTACCAAGATCAGCCTGCTTCTACTTCAGACTTCAAGAGAGTCCAGATCATTATAAATGGGGTGGAGAAGGAAAAACAGCTCAGAGCATAGCAGTAGCTTATCTGTCTACTGGAGACCTCAAAGCACTGTCTAATACTAATGAATGAGTCTTTCTAGCGCCTTCTGAGATGAACCAGCACTGTTATTGCTCCAGAAGGGACGAGGAAACCGAGGCATTTGAGGGGGATGCAATCCATGCACAGCTTGACCATAGTACAGTGCAGAGCCTGAGCCAATGGCCTGTCCTGAGCCACAGACCATCCCTCTCCCCTAAAATGGACTCTTTGAAACCAGAAAAAACTTACTCCCAACTAAAGCAGGCCAACACCATATACAGGCTGTGAAGAAATCTACTGAACCAATTAACCTCTGTGCATGATCAGAGCCTCCAGGAAACAGGTACATGAAGTAGAGAATTGAAGGGAGGGGGAAAAAAAATCCGGCACAAAAGTCTTGAGTGGGCCAGCTTGTCTGCAGGTGCATGGCTAAATTTCCTCTCAGTCCACTGCTCATTGAATGGAAACCACATACAACTTACTACTTCACCTCTGGAATTATGAAAGCATTCCCTTCCTCAGCCTGTTTCTTCAGGGATAACAAGAGTTATTAGGGCCAAGGGAATGTGAGGGATCTTTTGAGGACAAATGTTAATGAAAGGATGACAAAGTTTGTTTTACAGCTCTTGGCATACACTCTGCACTAAGAATAAAAAATTACCCTTCCAAATGGTTGATTTGACCCTTTTCAGAGGCATGATTCTAAGGGGAAAAAAAAAAGGACTAAAAAAGGCCACAAAATATATGCATCAAATGGTCTACAGCAGTAGTCCTGGCACCAGCACATAAAACATTTGTTCTGCCACTGGACAAAGTATAAATCCCATTCCTCTTTCAAAAAGAAAAAAAAAAAAGAAGAGATGAAAATCTCCTAAATGATTCGATATTTTATACACACTCTGTGTACTGCAGCCTTGAAAGAGATGCCGCAGCATGACGGGCTTTGGATACTTTATCTTGCTGCAGCAACTGAAGAAGAGCAGTTTTAACACTGACATAATAGTCAGGCATGTGTTTGTTTGGTGGTTATCCACAGCCAGCATTAGGGTGCTGGGGAATGTGTTCTTGGCAGTTTTGCATATGCGCAGGTTTCGTTCCTAATGGGCTGTACTCCATGAACGCATATGTTCCAGGATATGCCTGGGTGTAATCCACTCCTGCTGTGTGCATGCTTGTGGCATTGCCTGTGAGCATGCAAGCTGCATGTGTGCATGTGTGTGCATGGGTGTGCATGGGTGTGCATGGGTGTGCACGTGTGCTGGGCTCTGAGGTTCTGGTTCTGGCTGTGTACAGAAGCGCACTTTGAGCGCCTTGACTCTGCAGCATTTGCTAAGGCGTGCTGTCATTCTTTTCCCAGCTGACCCCGGTGATAACCACCAAGACACACCTTCCACTCCCGCCCCACACTAAAGGATTTACCCTTTCTTCTTCCAGAGAGCTACCATTTAATGCAACAATGTCTCCTGTACCAGACAAGGATTGCCCCTGCACTGCACACACCGAGTCCAACTGCCCCTCAAACAATGCCCACTCAGACTGAACATCAGTTTAGTCCCTCCTCAGGCCCAATTTCAGAAACAAACACTTTCCTGGGCATGTCATGCCCTCAGGCACTTGGGTACAGCCTGGGGAAGACAGCACTGACCAAGGGACCACAAGATGAATAATCAGCTGAAGAATCTCCCCTGACTCATGCTGAACAAAGATGCTGTTAGCAAGAAACTGCCATAAGCTATTGCTAGATGGCTCTGCTTCATGGAAGGACTCAACATCTCCTAGATTCCCACATGGACCATCTCCCTGCCACACCTTAAGGAAAGCCACAGAATCCCTTTGTCATGACTAGAAAGATGAAGCTCCTGCTGAGGGAAGCAGCCAGGAAACCTTGCTCAGGTTATCAGCTCTGGCAGAACAGTGGTACAAGCAATGCAAGTTTTGATATGGTGGTATGAGATATAGCCTTGAGGTAGGAAAAATATTCAAACTACAACATAAAACTCAAAAAATTAGTTTCTGATGTGCAATTCTTGCCTTTTTCTTTCTTTCTTTTGTATCTCCTCCACTATTCCAAATCAGGTTATGACTCTTACATATCATGGTAGTCGTTAAACTGAACTGGGATCAGAGGAAATACCTCCCACTCCGGGTCATCCAGTAAATCCTACCAAATCCATCTTCTATATCACAACACAGAGTAAAGATCAGCATTCAGTACAGGAAAATAGGTATGCTTTCCTATGCAGAAAAACAGTCTCTTGTAACACACTCTGTTTAGTTTATATGGCAAGGCTGAGAGGGAAAGGAGGCTACAGAAGTGCCTTCTGTGAGAAGACAGCAGGACCTGCTCCCATCTTGGACTGAGCCTGCTTTAGCTGGCTCCAAAATGCCATTCCAAACCTGTCACAGTCCAAAGCTGAGTCAACCAGTGATGTAGGTAGTGCCTCTTTGATAACATAATTAAGAAAAAGTGAAGAATAACTGTTCAGCATCTGCAGGGGGGGAGATAATGTAAGAAAAAAAGCCCTGAACACACCAAGGTCAGTGAAGAGGGAGGGGAGAAGGTGCTCCAAATGTAGGAGTGGATTCCTCTGCAGCTTTGGGAGGACTCACAATGCAGGAGGTAGATGTGCCTTGGAGGAAGCTGCAGCCCTTGAAAAGCCCCTGCTGGAGCAGGCTCTTAGCAGGAGCTGTGACCAGAGTGTGGTGCCTACACAGCAGCAAGCCTTCCTTCAGAAGCTACAACCCATGGGACAATCTGTTCCTAAAAATTGTTCCCCATGTGAAGAACCCACATTGAAGTGGTTCCTGAAGAACTGTCTCCTGTGGGAGGGACTGCACGCTGCAGCACGGGAAGAGCACAGGGAGGAATGAGCACCAAAGTGTTATGGACAGACTGCAACACATATTCCCCGTTCCCCTGTGTAGCACGTGGGGGAGGAAGAAGAGCTGGCAGTGAAGCTTAGCCTGGGAAGAAGGGAGGGGTGGGGAAGATGTTTTTAGTTTCATTCTAATTTATCACTATCCTACTCTCTTATTAATTGCCAACAAATTAAATTAATTTTCTCAAGTTTAATCTGTTGTGCCAGTGACAGTAGTTGTCAAGTTATCTTCTCTTGTCCTACTTAGGAGGAATGATAGAGCACCTTGGTGGGCATGCAGCAGCCAGCCAAGGTCAGTCCATCCCCACCCCCAAAAAAATAATGCCAAGGGAAAAACAGAGAGAAACATTCTTAAGCAACTGGTAATACTGCTGCAGGTGGGGCACACCAAAGCATTCCAGCTGTGTGTAGCTGCTCTGCCAGTCCTGAGGGCATGGTTATAGAAAGGACAAGGAACTAGTTTTCAGGAAGATGAACATACTTGTTCCTAGGGACTTCAGACAGAGGAGTAGGTAGACTGCACTTCTGAAAAATCAAACCCTCACTCCTCGGGCAAATGAATAAATAATACATCATGCTGTAATCAACAATAGCTCCCTTAATAATGTGTGCTTCAACCAAAGGCTGGGATGCAAGAAGACACCTCCTTTTGCCTAGGACACAGAGTGAGGCTGTGGCTGGGACTCCCTTTCCAGGGGCATTCCCAGGCCTAAAGTGTCACCAGCAAAAAGAGTGATCTGATTTCTTGGCAGCACAAACTGCCACAGGCTCATGAGCCACTTCCTTCCCTAGGACGTGATGCCATGGGCAGCTCTGCTCATGCTGCCTGCCAGTGTCTGCTGTCATCCCCACTCCTCCATACGGCCCCCTCCTCCCTCTGCTACTCATTCCTTTGCTCAACGAGGCTGGCATTTAAGAAACACTTATTCCAATCCATTTCTACCCTTGTACAGCAATCGGGTGTCATTTAGTTTGATTTAGCCAATTTAGTCCTATGAATTAATTGGTTAATAAGCCATCTGTATGCATCAGGTGACAGAGTCGCGCTCTCGCACACAGACACAGACAAGCTACTCGCTTGTCCTTGTTTAATAACAGGCTGCAGGAGCGGGAGAGGCGTCAGGGGCAATGTCATTCCCATGGGGAAGAGCCAACAGAGGGACATGGCCATGCCTACACCGACCTTGACCTCTGAGCAGGGGAACTGCCAGTTTAGGGTAATTCAGGAACAACCTACACCGCAGTTGGAGAGGAGTGCTGGCTACAGAACAGCCGCGGGAACCATGGGCGTGCTTAACATTGTAGGTTGGGGTTTTTTAAAAGAGCCTGGAAAAGAGGTTTAGTTTGTTCTTACCAGACAGTAGGAAATGTTCAGCAGCATTCCCAAACAGCTGAACTTTGTATGTGTGTAGGAGGGGGAGAGGGGTGGGAAGTAGGGGAATAGGAGGGGAGTGAGGTCTAAAGCATTTGATTTAGGTACAATCTCTAATTACGAGAAAAATGTCTCATCTATTTTGATTTCTTTTTAAATGCCAGGAAAAAAGCACCCCTTGCAGGCCCCAACCATTTCAATGTTATATACAACCCCCCAAGCTATTCAACAAACAACAATACAGCAAACCAAAATCAAATCCAGCAACATATCCCAACCCACACAACAGAAAAACATCAACTGTTCAGATAGAAAAACAACACTCCCTCCCCTGGCTGCCCATCCATCTCAGGCAGCCCTGAGCGCCCCAGAAAGCAGACAAGTTTCTCTGTAAACCCTGAAGATTGACAGAGGATTTTCAGACTGAGGGGGAACTGAATTACAGGGTATGGGACCCTTGGGGAAAAGCCCTGCCAGTAGCTCCCTCTCTTATGCCCTGAGAAGTAGCCTCCATCTCAGCCACTGCAACTGAAACAACATCATATGGCGAAGGGATCCCTTGCTGGTGTGGGGAGCTCCTGAGTGATCTGGTGCAGTAAATGCCAGCACTTGAGCCAGAACCTACAAACCCCAAGCCAAATGGCAGCACTTTGGTGTGACATGCTGGGCAACATGCTCCCATTAAAGAATTGCATCACAAGCTTGTGTACAAAGTAATTTCCAGTTGAAGGTGCAGACTGCAGTAGGATGCGTGGTCCAGCTATCCTAGAACAAACAACAGGCAGCAGAAAGAGGCCGTGGCCATCTCCACTGCAGGGAAGATGGGGCTCAGACTGTGCTGCGTGGTGCAGAGCAGCAATGCATCCACAAGGGCTCCTCCAGGGCTCGCCTGGCTCCCAGCATTTTTCATTATCTGGGAGAGAAATGAACATGCTGCAGACTTTGAGAGAGAGACAGAATGAGCAGCGGGGATGTAGCTCCGAGGAGAAAGTGCTTTCCTCCCCCCTCCCTAAGGAAAATGAAATTACAGTGGAGTTGTCTTCAAACATATCCCATTAACACAACAGGCACCACAGGAAGAGTAACATCCTGTGTGTGCTTAAGTGAGGTGCTGGCAGGAGAAGTGAAGCAGGCTGGAACAGCCCCTTCCAGAGAGGAAAGGTGAGAGCGTGCCCTGCCAGCCCACACACAGCAGGCAGGGCAGAGCTTCTTCACTGCCTTTGTGGGGAGCCTTCCAGTGCCTCACTGGGGGTTAATCCCTGAAAAAAACCCATTCATTTGCTCTCACCAGAATGTGAGAGTGTGTTTCCAGACACTAAAAAACTATCAAAACTTAGAGGGAATCTGCCCTGCTCGAACAACTGGATGCCCTGGCAAAGGCACCTCTGTTCCCTCTGCAGCAGG
>NW_005054320.1:4356157-4366134 GCF_000277835.1 Geospiza fortis
AGGAATGCCTGCAGAATCAATGAATGAACATACCAACCCGTCCATAACAAACAATTTCACTTGATCAGTGACCACAAAAACCAAAATGTCCCAGCCTGAACCGAGCAAGTGGTGATGCAGCTTTACAGCTTGTTTAATAGCTGTGGAGCATATGAACCCCACTGCTACTCTTCCTTGGTTAGGCAGCTCACATGCAAAATGCAGTTATATCACATTTCACAAGAAGTCTGATTTTTGCCAATTGCTAAGAACTCCAAGCCCAAAATGTGTAAAACTACTTAGGAGATTCAAGGGTCAGAAAGATTTAATTTTTTTTTCCTTTCCTAGAAATATCTCACCAAACTGAATTCCTTAACATTCACTCATTTCAAAAAGAGAGACACCTACGCTGCTTGGGAGGACTTGGAAATCTCACCAGCTGCCTCATGGCAGCTCCCAGCACTGAAACACCTTTGAATTTGTGTGGCATGCTGTTACCCAAATAACATTAGTCACACAGCCAGTGCTTCTCTCCCTGCAGGCCTCACACATCCAGATGGAGCTGTGCAAACGCTGGTATCAGCAGAGCAAAGGGCAATGGGGCAGCAAGAGAGGCCATCACTGCTGGAGATGTGGGTGGCACAGCACAGGGGTGTTAATCCCTAGGAGAAAAAGCATTTGGGGATTATACAGGATTTACAGGGATATTTGGGGGAAAGACCAAAAGAACAAAAAGAAAGGACCAAGGTGGTTTCTGCAGGAAAAAGCATGGTAAAATAGAGGGATCAAGGGGCAGAAGGGACCAGTCGTGTGTCAACAGGTTGCTGGTTAGTGCACTCATCTGGCCATGCCCTGTGCCCAACGGGCACAGTCTGTCCTGCCCTCTCACTAAAATCCACTTCTATTTCCAGGGTGAAAGGACTGCTCTGTGTGCAAGCACAACAAAGCTGGAATACTAGTGACTGAGGAGCCTAGAGAGAGTGTCTCTCTTTGGGAAACAGAAAACTGGAATAGCTGTCTGCTGGAAGAACCAGAGAGGCCAATTGTCCATCAGGACAACTGCTGGAAACACCAGCCAAACTGAGCTCTCTTGGTCCTGCCTCTTATCTCCATCCTCCACATACTTTCCAGCCTGGGAACCATCTCTCCTAGTTTCCTCCTCTCTTGCCCTCTTTTTTTAATCCTCCTGACAAAGCCTTAAACGGTTTAAAAGCATCCCCAACGAGGATGAGCGAACGCAAATGTCTTAGCAAATGTGTATTTGAGCTCCACATGCTCCCAGGGACGGAGTAGTAATAAAAACCAATTAGATAACGCTCAGCAGTTACAGTGAGAGGGAGTGGTACAATCTTACCACGACTAATAGGGTTTTTAATAATAGATAGGTCTCTCTGTGCAGTGCTGGAGAGGGGCAGCCAAAGTGGTTTCAGTTACATTGCATCTTTCTGCCCAGTGAATTTGTGTGGAGGATTAATATTCTGTGAAAGTGGGGATTAACTCACCCTCCATGCTTACTGCTTCTACCGGGAGATCCCTGCAGGGTCAGGTCTGGGCTCCCTGTGATGGTGCAGAGCGGAGGAATTCCACAGAGAAGCACGCAGGGCTCACTCCCACGTATCCTCACGAGAGGACACCAAGTCCTACGGGTACCAACTTTTGAGCAGCTCAGTAATGAAGAATCTGGAAAAGCACATGCCTTTGCTCTCTTGCTCTCTCTCACATCCCAGAAGAAGTCCAAAGCCAAAGTTGCAACCGACAGCTGAAGCAAGGCGGAAGAAAGCCCTGCACACCAGAAGAAGCCACGTGTGCCTGAAGTGGGTCAGTATTGTGGGCAGGGTGCCACAAAGCCCCCTGCCTGCATCCCTTCCCGCTGCCTTCTGTTTACAAACCTTCACTTCATGCCTCCTTGCTCAAAACACAAACAAAAGCCATGGAGGGCATTTTCTTGTTGCCATAGAAACAGTTATTATAATCTCAAACATACTTAATTCATCATTCTTCTCCCTCCAGTACCTTGCAACAGCTTGGTGTTTGATGGGAAGGCTACATATGAGAGAAGGAAAAGGGCAGGCAAAAGAGCCCTGACAGCTTCATATCCTGCCCTTAAGACCCTGCACCTCTGCAGTTGCCCATAATGTCCTTTCTATAAGCATAAAGAGTCTTTCTTTCTTTTCTTCTCTTTTCTCATTCTGTCTTGTTTTCTGTTCTTTGGAGTGTCAAATAATTTACATTTATGAAAGAATTTTCCTGGGGGTGCAGAGATAGTTCAAATTGTCTGTGATCAGATCAACCTTGTGCATAATACATTTGTATGAAAATAAACTCCCTGGGGCCCACACTCGTGGCTGAAAGTCTCTGTAATGAAGTATTTTACTCTAATTTAGTTAAAGATGATGGAGATAGGAATGAGTGAATGCCTGCATGCATATAGAGGAGGGGAAGATAGGCAGGATACTATACACGCACAAAAGCCAATAATTATAAGATTGCATGCTAGCTGGGAACACTACTGAAATACCTCATTATTACAATAAGTTAACTTCTCAACTGTTCCTTCCTGATTCAGAAAATCAGTCCTTCCCTATAGGACTTATTATGGATGAGGTCTGGACAATGTGCTAGCCCCCGGAAGGGGTAGGCAGGAAACTCATCTTCTATCCCATACCACTTGTTAAGATGTCATCTCTATTCCACAAACAAGCCAAGACCACACTGGGATAATGACCTTCCCAGCTCCCCACTCTGTATCAAATGTGAAAGCAAGACCTCAGCCCTCTGCAACATTAGCCTTCTTTTTTCCAGACTCTGCTCAATTTTATTCAGAAGAATGTCTTCCCCATAGGACTCCTTCCCATGTCTCCAGTCCCAGCAGAGAAATCTGGCTTCCAGGTTCCTGGCTAGTCCTGTGTGAGCTCTCTGGCTTGGTGAGGAGGCACTTAAACCTGGAAATGTGCCATTCCTCCTTGCTGAACCTTGCTGAAATGGTGACAATTCCACACAAGGTTTCAATTAACTGGTATTTTCTGAGGATAACAATTTTGCCTGCACACCAAAATATCAAATATCAAAAGATCTGACTCTTAACATAGCCTGAATGATGTCAATGAGCCATGGGTCAAGTCAAGCACAACTGCAGACAGTTGAGTTCTAGTACACTGTGCCATTGACTTGCTATGATGCTTTGCATAAACCTCTACTCTCTGCTTTGTTTCCCCTCATATTCCATGCAGGACAAACCTCCTACTCAAGAGTAAACCAAGAGATTTCATAGATCAGTCTGCCAGGGTTCCAGCCACAGACTGGGAATGCCAAAAGACATCCTCAGATGCACTAGGTATGGTGAGGAGAGGAAAGGGACACCACTTTGCTACTGCTTTCAGTTCCAGAGGATCATGTCCTCTAAGCTTCTTTACTCCATCATTGCAGACCCAGTGCTTCTCCATCTTTGAGGGATATGAGGAAAATGCAAATAAAAGCTATCAAAGGACAGGAGAGGGAAAGATGTAGAGACATAGAATGTTAGGAGTTCCTGATAAGGTGTGCAGGAAATGGCATGATTCAAGGTGCACAAGGAAAACCTGTCTGCAGAAGGCAGACAGTATTCCTAGCCAGGATTTGTTGTAATTGTGCATTTTCCCAAAAGCTTTGTTGAGAGGATATGCTACAGATATCACTGCTGCTGTGCAGTAGTCTCATATGTTTAGATCAGGATGACTACCCCACTTTCTTTTCCAAAGGCTATGTCACACGGGAACAAAAGAAAAAAATCAACTTTCTAGGATATGGATGCAGACCCATATGTACTATTAAAGTATTAATTTTGCCTTTTTTCTTTTTTTTTTTTCCCTCTCATTTCTATACCCTGAGGGACAAAAGAATCAGCTCCTATTCCCAGATGGGCATGGAAAACATTCACATGTCCCAGTGAAGACTTGATCTTCCACCCAGAAAGAGACACGATCAACTCTTCTGAAACTACATAAAATACACCTTGAAAATGAAGGCAAAGGACTAAATCCATTTCTGGCAAGAAGAAGGTGCAACTCCCTTTGAAGCAAGAGAAATCAGTGCAGCTGAATTTGTCTGAGGGAGATAAATACTAATAACCAGTCCTTCCCAGAGGACAATCTGATAACACTGAAGTTGACACCCACAAACGTCAGGCAGGATATATTTCCTCCTGTGTGCCAGTATCTAAGCTTATCACCCTATTTGCTTCTTCTCTCCCAAGTCATTTCCCAGGGTCAAAGGCTATCGTGGGGCTCTAATTAGAATGCCATCATAATGAGCTGACACTTAAATCAGCCTGCCAGTGGCTAAAGAAAATTAACCTTAGAGTCAAATGAGCTCCAGTCTGGGAGTTCATGTCACGAGGGGGCAACAGACACTTGCAGAGCTGATGTGCATGGTGGAGAGATAGAGAGTTAAAGCCAGCATTCCTTTGAACCAGGAGATCTACACTGGCAAAATCACCTATCCTAGCTGTCTCTGGTGCACAAATAAAACAGTCTCCACTGAGCTTTATACCGTGTGCTCACTGCCAAGGAGAAGCCAATGGGGAGAAGGTACCGGGGAGAGAAACTTCTTTTGGGCTTCTTGAGAAAGGATGCAACTTGAACTCATACACACCTACAACCTGTCACATGTGATAAACCATATCATGAATTGCCATGAGTTGCCATGAATGACTTTGTCATTATGACTGTGATGATTACATAGCAAGGGCTTAGACTGCAAATAAGGGCAGGTGCTTCATCCAGCTCAGGCCCTGTAAAGCTTAGAGAACAAATGAACAGTATGAGGATATCCTTTGCTGGTTAATGAATAGGAGGAGGATTCACGAGGATGAATGCACACAAAGGAATAATCTCACTCCTAAACTTGCACTTTCTCTTTGCCACTGGTGCCCCTGCAACTGTACTGCCCCTTCCTACATGCATTTTGCTCCTATTTCTCCCTGCACCATCTTTTGGCACAGCTCAAAAAAATGCTGTACTGCCAGTGAGTTTTAAGTATGTTCTGCACAGTCAATCGTGGTTTTTCCCCAGTGAACCCAGATATTCCCTTTGGTACCATTTTTCTCTGCATCCTGAAGGCACCCAGTAGCCTAGAGAACAAATCCTCTGTGTGTTACTCACAGGTACCAGAGAATCCATGAAGACTTACTGCCCTCCTTAGAGCTGAACTGCCAGTGCTATAATTTCCCATGACATCTCTTTTATGTCACTGCACTTGACAAATACCTTGTGCCTCTCCACAGGTATTTAGAAAATCCTGCCAATGCAGGCATAGAAAACACAGAAATGGACGTAACATCTCCATCTATTCAAGACAGAGCTGTGCAGCAAAACCAAGAGATTTTGCTAGCCAAATCTGGCCACAGAGCTGCTGTCTCATATAGCAGATTCAGCCCTATCTTCCTTGCCACAAGAGGACACATTTTCCTTCCATTAAGATCAATACACCTCAGAGGACAATTTAAAGAACCCTCAAATCATTCTCAGTGTGTTTCTAGTACAACCATAACTGACCTTTCTCTAAAGGGTAATATCCAATTGAGAACCTTGCAAGAAGACTCTACACTTACTACATCATTAGGTTTTAAATGGGACCAACTCTTCTAGAGCCAATGCAGCAATAATAAATTTACAAAAAGGATGCTAAACAGTAGAATTTGCTGCAGGGACATTTGCTATAAGGAGAGCTGAAGCCCCCTTCTTTTGTAAAAGTATCCTATGAAACACTTGCTTCCTCTGCTGCTAATGGCTCCTTCAGCTAACTGCTCCTGAAAGACTGCCCAACACCTCTGTTAATTCCTCTCCACTTAAGGTCCTTGTTTACTTTCAGGATTTGACTGCACTATAAAGGTCAAGTTGCTTCCTTCTTAAGAACAGTGAAGGTCCAATGGGCTCAGTGTTATAGCTTCCAAATTAAAGGGCTAGGAATTTAAACAGTTGAACCCATCTTCCATCTCCTGCAAGGTCCTCTCAGGTTTTCATGCCATAGGGGCTGTGATACACAAGTACAAAAAACCATCAGAGTAGAATAGTTATTGGCATTTTTAAATGCAACATTATTTGCACAAGGGTACTTTAAAAATGGTATCATTTTTAGTTTCTGTTCAGCTATAATTTGGTTGTTTTGAAAGTATTCCTAAATCACATGATTCAGATACAAGTCATTCATTTTGTGATACCTGCTTAAATCTTCATGTTTATGTCACATGAGGCTTCAAGAAGATGTCAAGTGAGGGTTTTTTGTTGACTTTTTTGTTTATTTGTTTGTTTTTAAAAAGAATGTTATCAACCCCTGGAGGGGTTATAATGAAAAGCATGAAATTTTAACTTTTGCCTTGACCCAAATGTCTTGAACACAGAGGCAGGTAACAATAAGGACAGGTATCTGGAAACTCTTCCTGTGGGGCACAGACTGGGGAAGATAGTGCTGGTTGTTTCTAAGGTACATGGTAATTTGTAAGACAGTCTCATGTTTTGGGGCAGCAAGACAACTGATATTGAGAAGGGACACTCTGAATATCATCTTTGAAAGAGAAGTAATTTTAAGGCTTTTTTTTCCTTGTAGGCTTCTTCTTCTCTCACCAAATGTTGCAATATATGGATCCAACAGATGGTGTGATCTCTTCTTCCCTCTCTCCCCTCAAGTCAAAAAGAAAAATATTAAATACCACTATAAACACTTAAAGCACAAATACACCACTGCAGTACAAGAAAGAGGAGCTTGAGACACTTCAAAATTCAGGCACTTCAAAATAAACAAGATGTAAGGAAAGACAGGTCCTCATCCAAGTCATAGTTCCACACAGAAAAGCAGCATCTCTTTGTCTTCCTTCTGACAAGAGTTTCCCCCATCCTCCCAAATAAACCTCAGGCTATTGGAACACCACTGACATTTTCTTTAAAGAGTTTTTAATTAAAGTAACAAAGTATGGCATGTTCAGTATTTGTCAGGCATTAGGAAAGGCTACTAAAATTACCACTGAGGGGCCTATTAAATATCATCATATGCTCCCAAAGTAACCAATTACAGACGCTGTGAAAGGTTCTCACTCACTCATCCTGAAAAATCCTTTAACTTTTCTGTATTTACTTGCATCAAATAACCAATGTTAACAACATGCTATTCAGTACCTGTCCTGCAGAACAGGCAGGCATTGTCCCACTGCCCCCAGTGGCACCAAACTGTTCGCTGGCATCTTGTAGCTGAGGAGCCAACCTGACAAGGTTTCTGGTTGTTTTTTTTTTTTTCTTTTTGTTTATCCCTCTGCCTTCTATACCTGATGTTCCCTGTTGGTTTCACTTGGACATTTGGGCAGAGGCCAGGGGAATACACTGAAGCTTGGGAATAAAACAGGTACTCAGCAATCCAAATCCAAAAGCTTGAGAGACTTAGAAAACTGCAAGTCCTTTGAGAAAATCCCAGGAAAACCTTCCTGATGTGCATTTGCAGAGCACCTCAAGGAGGAGAATGATGCTGGGTAGCTGCTGTAGATGCTGGCTACAATGACTGCAGTAATTAATACTGAAAAGGACTTGGAAATGAAATTTGCTTTCAGTAGGGGATGGTATCAGAACAAAAGCAACAATGGTGGTTTGTTGGGTAGACAGGGTGGGAACAAGACCTGTGCCATTAATCTTTTCTTCAGAGCAAAAGGAAGGCACCTGCTCCCAGAGCCATGTCTCATGCCACATCACATCCCAGCACACAGAGTATGCCCAGAGGCATACTGTTGGGCTTGCTAACTGCAAGGTCAGACAGAGAGGCCTTGAAGCCACCCAGGGAGCACTCAAAATTCAACAGAGACATACCCAGACACAAGTGGATTTCCCCCCACTTTTCCATCTCCCAGAACAAGCACCAGAGTGTTGCTTATCAGTGCAGCCCAGGTAAGAGAGCTGACCATGAGGAGCACAGCTCGTGTGCTGATTCAGTCCAAATAGGATCTTCTAGCAGGAATCTGGAGCAATCACAGTGAATGATGTTGCTGCTCACCTTATGCACGAGGTAGAGCAGTTTCCCCACTGACCTTTTCAGTGCTTATGAGGAGGACAAGCATTTCAGCACCTACACCACCTGCAAATTTGGTCTTCCCCTCAAGGATATAAAAAAATAGGTCAGAGGCTTTTTTCTTCCCCTTGCCTTCCTGAAAAGCACATTAGAGCTCAAATCCTCAAGACAAAGTATTATTATTATTGTTGTTATTTTTTTATGGTGGAAAAAAATATTAATGTTACAAATAGCTGCCATTAGCATAAGCAGAGCTGCATATTAATATGCACATGGGTGTCTCCACTGTCAGGAAGCAGAGAGGCCCCAGAGGCCCTGCTTTCACTGGGGAAAATGATGATGGCATTAGCTCTAATGATAACGATAAGGAAGCTGCCATAAATGATTTGACTATTTCTTTTGTATTCCTGTTCGGGCAAAGACTTCTTCCTTACTCCCCAGTGTCCATAGAAGGATGCTGCTTGAACAAATGGCAGCTCAAGTGATTTATTTAATTTCACCACAGCTTTAGGGTTTTCTTAAAAGTGCCAGCTCCTTGGGTCATGTTGCTGAGGAACTCATTTAAAGCCTTTCAGATAAATTCCTAATCGCCAAGATTTTGGACAACCAGCTACTAAATAAATGGAATCTCACATCTATTTATGGTTTTTAAAACCTTGAGGCTTTTTGGACTAAGGATACTATTAAATCAATGGACAGCAGGAGCTATGAAGGAAAAAATAAGGGATATGCAAAAAATAACCAGTAAATAAAGTTGTCTCTGATGTAACATGTTCTCAACCCAATCACAGCCTGCCTCTCCCTTCATTTACTCTTGTCCCTATGTGTACATCCAGGATGTGACAGCAGAACTTTGTGAGACTGTGCTATGAATCAGAGAAGAGAACTGATCTGGCTGAAGAGTAACAAAGCAAAAGAAAGCACTGAGGGGGACTTCCTACAGAGAGGCTTTGGATGTGCTCAGCAGCACAGACCTGCATAGAGACATGCTGGTACAGCTGAGAGGGCAGAAAAGTGTGGGCTGGGCTGCTCCTCTTCCTGAGAAAATGCACACTGGACTATGGAAAGAGATGCAGAGGGAAGATCTGGGTTCCTGGGTCCCATGTGTCAAAGACTCTGTCACACCCTGTTGTGGCTCTTCCAGCTGAGATTCCCGTTTTTCTTTAGACCAGGAGGAAAGCAGAAATTGCTATCCCCAGCTGTGATGTTGAGGCATTGGTTATGCAATAAGACTTGGCTACAACAAATCCAAAAGCATTTCTTTGCTGAACTCTGCATCTGAACATGGACACAAGATGATCCTCTCTGTCTCTGTAGCTTCTGAACTAATTACACAGCTTTGTGAGATGTCACCGCACAAGGTGTCTCTGCTCCGGAATCGTCTGTCATGGCTACAATGTGCAACAGGGATCTGAATACATTAAAGTGTCAAGGAGGTGGGGATTCTAGGTTTTGGTCTGTCAGCTTCTGCACTAAAAACTCTATTGAGTTCAGCTAATATACTACACTATCCGCTTTTCGGTTTTCCCGTTTGTTCGTGTGATGTACATCCTGAAGCTCATCAGAGGGAAATGTCAGCTTTATACCAGCAATAATATTCTTTGCAGCAAACTCAATCCAAAGAGACGAGCCAAGGACACAAAGAGCCCTGCAGAAGACTGCTCCAGATAAGATGGCCAGATGAAAATTCTTGATACAGACAAAAGTCCAAAGGTTGGCATGCACAGGCCTGTAACACAGGTGTTAAGGAAAGACCACATGTCTCCAGGATACAGGGAACAGGCACAAGCCTCACAATCTGCTTCTCAGGTAATAACAACCCCAGATAATACAACAGCAAATAGAGCCAACTTTGCAGTACAAACCAGCCATACTAAAGCTGCAAAGCTGGTGGACTCGAGATGGAAAACATCAGGGTAGTACAAAAACAAAAATTCTATTTGTTCTTCTCTTCTGTTCCTTACTCTCTTTCC
>NW_005054320.1:4366270-4404401 GCF_000277835.1 Geospiza fortis
GAATGCTAAGTAATGATGACCATGCTTGGGAAATGCCACATTACCATAAACCTCCACTTTTGGACATAACCAGAACAAAGGGCAGTTTGTATTTTGCTAGCTAAACCCAGTAAGATAGTGCAGATAATCTGGAAAGCTTCTCTAAACAAACAGGAGCACAACACTGCAATTGTAAGCAGAAGCACATACACACCCTGTACAAATGATATAAATTAAAATCAGTTATTCAATACTGTCTCCTACTGTGAAAAGTTAAAAGAATTAAACTAATATATGAAGTCTGTTTGATGTTTTTGTATGACTAGAATTTATACATACACACAAAAGTCTGCAGTTCACTCGCACTTGGATTTCCAAACATGTTATTTGCTGGTCTCCCACACCAGCATTATGTGGTCTACCACATAATGCCTGTGGGCTTAAAAAGAGGAGGAGCAACCCTGAATCATACACTACTTGTACGATCCTGGAAGCCAAATGCACAAACCCAAAGCTATTCCCTGGAGAGCTGTAGGGCTCAGGATGTAACAAGGTAGATGGTATAGAGGCAGCTGTAAGGAACTTGAAAAGCCAAAGAATGAACTGCAGCTTGCTGTATGCTAAGTCCAGACAGACATATATCTTGATTTCAAATGTTGTCATCAGGACTTCAGTGCCAAGTGGAAACAAGAGTGATAAAAATCTATTTTCAGAAGCACTTTGTCAGGCTCAGGTCATGCACCACAAGAACGTGGTGTCTGAAAGGGGAATCAGCCTGGCAGGCACACTTGCTGCAGCCTGCTGTTCCCACACAACTTGCACTGCAGCTGTACACGGGCACAGCAGCTGCCACAAGACAGGAATTGCACAAGTGCCTGCTCCAAGACCAGCACGCCCTTCTGGCACCCATGCTAAAGAGAGAATACATGGGTAATGCTCAATGATCTCATTATAAACCAGCCTGGGGGAGAGGAATGGTGACAAATAAAAATTAGATACACTTTTGACTGCAGATGACATTCCATTAGCCCGGGCCAGGACAACCATGTACATATCTATGCTGTAAGCACCCCAGCACAGGTAATGACTTACTGACGAGGTATAAAGCAATGCAGCATAACCATCCCAGTCACTGGATCACACAGTCGTAAGACATCTCTTTTTCCAGCCTTTTTCTAGCAAAGACTTACGAACAAACAGGAGAGCCATGAACACCTGAGCTTGGGCACTCTTCACTGTGGCCTTTGAGCCAAAGAACACATCAATTTCTAGTCCATCATGCCCCCGTCAAGTGGTACTCTGTGCATAGGAAAATCAAAGCTTCACTTACCTAGAAGACAAAAAGAGAGAGAAAATATGGTTAGTGGATGTCCCTGAAACACACAGATGCTGCTTATCTTTATTTCCCAGGTGATTCCCACATCCTGGCACCTTGTTAGGAGATTCCTGACATATTAAGAAACAGGAGTGATCTATGACAGCTCTCTTAGCATGGCCATTCTTTCTCTTCCCTGCTGTAATTGGTCCATGGTGCCATTTAATTTTATACAGATTATTCATTAAGAAAAGCAAAACTGAGCAGGTGTTTTCATCAACATCTTGTTCTATTAAAAAAAAAAATAGGAGAGAAATAGAGAAGGAGAGAAAGAAGCTCCATAACAATATTAACCACATGGATAGGCACAAATTATTCTGACTGTGAACAGCAGGGTGCAGGTCTTGGAGTCTACCAAAAGAAACTGCAGCAAGGAAATATCTTGTTAAGGGAAGGATGGATTGAGTCACTCTGCCTTGTGGTTCTCTCATGTACTATCTTAACTACAGCTGCAATGAAAGCTTTGGTAGTCTTGGCTTAAAAGTAGGCAAAGTAGGCTCTGCCATGGGATGGAAGGAGGGAAGAGATGATACTGAGGTCAGTGTGGTCCCTGCATTTCAAGATTTTCCTGAAAACAAAGCATGTGTTCCTTGGTGTGGAACACAAGGACAAAAACCTGATGTGTCCTGCAAAGATCTATCACTTGAACAAGACAGAGGGGGGACATAAGGGAGGGCTCTTGGGCAAGATGAGAGGAATCTATGCAGGCCTAAAGCATTATTATGCGTTTCTTTTGTAGCAGTTTCACAACCACTCAGAGTGCAGCAAAGATGTGTCACTTTCATGAACACTATTTATAGGTCTATAGCCAGGACCAGCAATCAGCCAACCAGGCCTAAGTCTTTGCAAGGAATGAATAACTAAACAATAATTATTTATTTATTCTCAAGAGTTAACCTGCCTCTGAGAGGTAACTCAGATTTCCAGAGATGAGGGAAAACGGACCATACTGAGGGTCAGGTCCTGAGGAAGCAAGAGCCTCCTTTCACCAACAAAGTCAAATCAGCATTTCCATGCTCCCAAACTGTGCGCCACCTTTTCCCCTGCTTGGTTCTACCAGTCCAGGATAGCACAGAGTGGTGCTTAAACATCCCACACAAGCTTCATCTACCACCATGGGCTGCATTATTGGAACTGTAATGGAATATAGCTGCTATTACAGAATTCTCTAGAGGAGATGCAGCCAGGCTTGCACAGTATGGGGAAAGGAAAAATAGATTAATATACATTCATGGCACATTTGCAAAGAGATTACTTTGCTCATAGTGAGATTTGCACCTGTATAATTGTATCACTTTCAAATTAATCATAATCATACCCTCAACCAATATATGATCTACAGAGTAGGCCTCATCCTTGGACTCTCATAATCGGGATAAAAATAGCTGGTTCTGAATGCAGTGAGATTTCTGCTGGTGTGCAGGAGACAGTAAATCCCAGCTGACCCACTAAGCCTTGGTATTTTGTTTCTGCAAAGCCCTGGCATGGCACATATCGTTGCATAAGTAAGACCTGGTCTGTGTGACAGCAGCACTGCAACATTTAGTGATACGTGCCTTTGCAGAACATGATGAAAGTAGCACAAGCCTTACTTTTCTGAGGAAAACTTAGGCTCAAAGAGCTTTTAAGTGATTTGCCAGCAGCTACATCATGCCTCTGTCACATGGAGAGACACGGGACCTGTAACTCTTGGCTTTCCTGACGTGCACATTTAATTACTGGGTATCTCCACACAGGAACAGCGACCCGCAAGCCCAGAGCAGCAGCAGCCTGAAGCCTCCCAAGTGCCGTGTCTGCCCCTCCTCTGCCGTCCCATCCAAATGGCTCCCAGCGAAAGGCGGATTTCTTAATTGTGTTATTAGCTGAATTATTAATTGATATGAAAACAGCATTTTACTGGGCATAAAAAGTCATTCGGAAACGAGATAAAATGTTCTCAGCACTGCCTGCCTCCAAGCAGAGCTGGAGCGAGGGCTCTGACAGCTTGATTATTATGCACATTAGTGCAATCTGGTGAGCTTCCAACACAGGGAGAGCGGAGTCCCCCAGTACTGTATCCATCAGACCACATCCCTCTCCTTTTCTATTTCTTCCCCCTGTCACTGCCTGCTTTGCATTTATGTGGGAGACCTCAGGGATAAGTTTTTTCTTTCTAATCCAGCTGTCATCACTGCAGAGCTACTAATTATAGCAGCAGTGGGCAAATAGTATTTTCCCTTCAGTCCTACACCAGGAAAGACACACTTTGTGCCTCTTTCCCAAAACCTCCTGCACCCCAAAAGGGAAAAGATTGTTTCCCAAGACTCTCCTTGCTGGAAAGAAACTGCTTGCATTTCTCTGTCTACAAGTCCCTTGTGTTCCACTGTGGAAACGGTGGTTTATACACATATATATGTGTATATATACCTTTTTCTACAAAATGTTCCAGTATATCATGACAGAGTAGGGAGTGTGTGCATGTCTCGATGCCCTTCCAGCCTTTGTTCAAAACTCTGTCATTGGACATGATACCACTCTAGACAGACCCTTTTCCCTGGTGCTGAGAGGGGACACCTCAATGGATGCTCACCACATAATCTATTCCACTCCCTGGGTCCTCCCCCTCTCTCATCCCCTTGCCAGCCCCCCAAGGCCTCACAGAGCTGCAGAAGGAGCTGAGATGCCTGGCAGATGGTATCAATTAATTTTGAACCTCTGTTAAACCCCCACAATGTGCATCCTTGTGGTAGCGGAGTGATAAACCTTCAGCAGTCCCCTCCTCTACCTTTCCTGACCCCTTTCACTGTCACCCCATCAGTGGGAACCCACCCCCCGCGACCCACATCTCTAACACACACCCAGAGGAGCCGGCAGACACCAGTGATCAATCCTTCTCTTACATGCAAACCTTGTAATTTAGCAATAACTACTCAACCACCATTGACCTGCTAATTAATCCATGGATTTTTTGTTGTGCCTTTAATTGTTGGCCCCGATATCTGAGTCACTTAGACTGCTCACTCTGCTCAGAGCCTAACCAACTAAATGCTACTTCAGCTCTGTAGTAATAAAACACTGAAATATATTGACTCCCTGCCAGCTCTTGCGCTCACTCTCTGCCTCTCTGCTTGCTGGCTGAGTGCTGGCGTGTGAAGGGAATATAGAGAGGGGAAAGCATCAGCCATGAGAGATGAAGTTTGGGACACAGGTGAGAGAAAGCAGTAATCACTCACCAGTGACAGGCCACCAAGGACAGCCTCTGATCCCTGCGACAGCCCTGCTCTGACAAACTCAAACACGCTGTTCCTCCATCCCAAGTGGACTTGATGGCTCTGAAAATTCACAGGCATACTGGATCCTGCCTCCTTTCTTCTTTCCACCCCTTAATGAGGAAATCCTTTTCCTCATGACTGTCACTGTCACACTTACTATATATGTGTCTGACACAAAAAGCCAGATGGAATAGGCAAAAAAATGACTCCATAGAGTGGAGAGCCACATCTGTATTTTCTTGCTAGCACTGTCCAAGGATCTCTGTGCAAACATGGATGCATCACCAAAAATGCAGTTTTCTGAAGTGACTCGCACTGCTTGGTGCCTTGCACTGATTAGAAATTTTGGGGGATGGAAATGGTAGTTTGAAGCCTGACATGGCAGGAGCTGCAGGCACTTGGCCTGTCTGAACAGTGACTGATTGCAAACCAGGCCCCCACAAGAGACATTTGATAACATGGTCACACTGGTGATGGGGGTGGGACAGAGATGAAGGGACTAACGGGTGACAGTTTGGTGCTGAGAGCAGAGGACTAGGAGTGGGTTGTTAACCCGGCCAAGAAAATTCTCCATTAAAAAGTATTCATTTTCATTTGGTTAAAATCAAAATGGAAGCCCTGTCAGCAGCAGCTTATATTTACCCTCCCACATGAAAATAAAGTGGAAAGTGATAAGCCCTTATAATTCCTGCCATAACTTTCTGCCTTCACTTTTGTTGTGGCTGATCCGTAGTCGCAAGCCATTCCCAGTGCCCACCTTGTCTCCTGCTGCAGGCAGGCACACCACATTACTGCCCTCCCAAAGAGCCCATGGGCTCCCTTCAGCTGAGCCCCAGGAGCAGGCCAGCAGGTGGTGGGAAAAACAGACAGCAGGGATAAAAGTCTATCTTAGGGCACTGGTAAAGATGAAGTAACTCCACAAAGCCTCTGTGCCTTCCCCACGCTGGCACGTGGCACTGGCAAAATGAGCAGTGGTGCCCTTGAAGAGCATGGTCTCAGCACAGCTGGAAGGACTCCAGGGAGATGGGGTTGCACTGGCCCCGTCACAAAAACCTACCGTGCCCCCTGCACCGACAGTATATTGACACTGTGACCGCAATTCAGTGGCTCAAAAAGCATTCTGCTAGCACACCCGAGATGCTGTGACAAGGGGGCAATGGCAGGACAGAGGCACTTATTGTCAGAGAAGCTATTGGGAAAGCAGCCATATGGTAGCCCTATACTTCCTGCTCCGAACACCGCTGTTTCCATGTAAACAGCAAGTGTTCCCAAGCCCTCTGCATCCCCCCATCCTTTTCTGCTTGTCTCTGCAAAGAGTGATGCCAGAGCATGTTTGGGGTACAAAGACTGGACAGAACAAGGCCTCCCAGCAACAACAGGTCACACTGGCAACTCCAAGGGGGTTTGGCAGCAGCATTTCGAAAAGTTTCCTTGAGGACTTCCTGGGATCTTATTGTCCTGATCTGCCCTCTCTTTTTTAATACTGCAAATAATGTTTTTGAAATGCAGGTTATTTGGGGTAATTTATGATGTCTTTCACTGCCAAGAGAGTCTATCAGCAGTGAATTTCCTGCTGGTCAACACTTCAGGACATTGAACAAATAGGATTTTTTTCTATGTTTTCCCAAACTGCATAAAGGCAGCACAGTTGTCTGGGAAAAAGCTGAGAATTGCTTGTTTGAGTGCCGGCACACACTGGGTTTGGAGATGCTGCACAGTCCATGCAAAATATCTCAGTGAAAGAATGTAATTTTCCTCAATGGCTTTGTCACTGAATTGCTTGATCAAAGATACCAAAATTAACTGAGTCGCCACAGGCGTAAGAAACATTTTCTCTCACATTCGATCCAGTTCTTTTACAGAATAATTATGACTGAGAAAATAATTTCCATCTTTACAAAAAAGATATGGACTGCAAACAGCTCACCGTTTTTAGGCAGGATGGACCCTCACCTCATGTTTTAGTGAACTGTTAACTGGCTTCTGTTTGGAATCACACTGCTTTACCATCTTCCTGCCAAGCATATGGGAACAGTCTAATGGCTGGAAGATCAAGACCTCAGATTCAAATCTTCTTGAAGGGACTGTTTTCAGTCTGTCCGAAGTCTCTTTGCCTGCTATCTAGTGAGCTGCCTTGTCCAAGACAGGAGGAGGGGACCTTGTACCTGATGGTGCCTGAGAGCCAGATGCCAGCCTCAGGCAGGACTATAAGGATAATTTAAAAATTCTGCAGCTTGCTTCCCCTCCCTACTCACATGCATTCAGATGTCAGGAGACATTGTACTGCTGCATCTCCCTGCCATCCCCATGTCCAAAACAAGTTCTTAACACCAGGGGGCTGTGATTTATGAAAAGAACCTCCACACATGTTTTGCTGATTAAAGTGCTACTTTAATGGAGTAGACCTCAATGGAGTGCTTTAATCCCTAGTTGTAAAAACAGACCTTTGTTTAAATTAAACCTCAGCTCTTCCCTCCACAAAGAGACAAAAGAACCTGCACCTAGGTTACTTCAACTGCAAGAACACTGTGCTGGGGGACAGATACACCACATCAAATGAGCCAAATCACGGTGACTGGGCCACCTTATTTCCAAGTGAACACATTCTCAGAGAGGAAGATTGTTTGCATGCAGGGTTTAAATTTAATTCAGCCCCTAACAGCTTTCCAGTATATCTTTGGGGTTTATCCTAATGGAGGTTGCTACCTCCTCTTCACTCTGGAAGAACATCTTCCTCTCAATGCTTCACTGCTTTACAGCAGTCAAGCCCTTTGCATTAACATTAGGTTCTCCTTGGAAAAAGAAGAATTAGAGTGAAAGAAACTGTAAATTGGTTTAGGACTGACACACAATGCTCATCTTGATGTGTGATCTCCTACATTCCAACAGATCAATTAAGGGTATTAAGAAAAATATCATTGATTGGGACATACACAGGCAATAACAGCATGTAAGAAAAAATCTTGTAAGGAGAGGGAGCAGCCAAATGGGAGCTCAGAGTACTTTTACATCTGTGGTTGTTCCCCAGGAACTCTAGGAATTTAAATCCATCAGCAACATCCCACCTGGGCACCTTGCATGTGAATTTCTATTCACCAGTCTTCCTGACAGGAAAGAATAACTGTGCTCATTTGAAAGAGGAAAACAAGATTCAATAAACTCCTCAAAATCAAACTTGAAGCCTCTAGCAGAGATGAGAATCAGAGACTCTCCATGTCTGGCATACGCATACAGTTAATACTGGAAAGTAAAACAAAAAGTTGTTTTCTTTTTGATTTGAGTCTCTACAGTCAATCCTACAGAATGAGTTGGATCCTTGCCATCTTAGGCAGAGCCAGACAGATGCCCTATCCTGTCCTCATTCCTCAAAAACCCATAAAGTTCACATCATACTATGACACCACAATAGCACAACAGCATCACAAGAGCATTTCCCAAGCTTCCACCTGTCTGCCCGTGAGAGGGAACTTTCAGCACGGCTGGGGGAATCTGACAAAGATGATTCCAGCAGAAGGGATCTGCCTCATTTGAATTAAATCTCAGCCACCACTTCTATTCAAGCAGGTCCCACCTCGCTGATGCCATATTGTCACCACAAGATCAGGATTAGTTTTGAAATTCCTGCCTCCTAAAGCAGCAGCAAGCTCCCTGCAGCCTTCCCAGCTATTTGACCATGCTCTTGCAGCACAGGAAAAAATTCATCTCAATTGAAAGACTAGGATATAGGAAGTAGAGTGGCATTTCCCAAGTGTCCTCCCCTCAACTCATCGTGGCAGGAGGAGGGAATGGTCCTGTTCAGAGAGAAACAGACAGAATGACTGATTGCATCCATGCCACTGAAAGATGCTGATGAGAAAAACCCAGGCTCCTGCCTGTCATATTTTCAAAACCCCCAGACGCTGGCTTAGAGCCTTTCCTGTCGCTTTCCTTAAGCCTCTGTTGAGGAGGAAGAGTGAAGATCTTGGAGACAGCATTTAGAGTCATAGTCAGTTCGGCAAGAGACAATTTTTCACCCCGTTAAATCCCTCTGCAGAATATTATCTGCTGGTTTTCCCTCTTTTTTATGATTTTCTTATGATTATCTCCTGCTGTTTCTGTCCTCAGCAGCCAAATAAATAAATAGCAGTGTAGCTGTCAGCAGCTTTAGCTGAATAAGAAGGCCCTGCAGACAGCCTAGGTGGGCTGCCCCCTCCTTGCCTTCAGCACTGCTCCCCTCCAGGTAGATTCAGGATTCTGAGACCTAATGGCAAGAGGGAATGGGAAGGAGCTAAGAGTGCAGACACTCAGACACTTGCTTCTCTGCCCACGTTTTGCTCTGAAGACTGGGACACATCACTGTCTCACCTGCAAGAGATGATGATGATGATGATGATAATAATAATAACAGCAAGTTATGGAGGAGAAGGGTTGTGAGTATTTAATCTATGATTGGAGCATGTTTTTATCATAATCCAAAAGCACAAATGAAAAACAAAAAAAACCAGTGCCAGAGAGAGATGAAGAGACTTACATGGGGTCACAAAGCCAGTCTGTGGCAGAGGCAGAAATAAAACCCAGGAAATCTGATGGCAAAGCACTGGTGTCTTCCCCATAAAACAATTCTGCCCTTCAGAAATAGAAATGTGCTTGTTTCTCTTGTGCATGTGTCCTCTTCTCCTTTCTTCCTACCTTCCGTACTTTAGCTTCTCCTCTGCCTAGTTTATTTGTACAGTAGTTGCCCAGGTGTGCTGAGCACTGCCCACACAAAAGCAAAGACAAGATGTCTGTGTAGGGGGAACCTACAAGTCTGGCCACTGTGTTCATTCAGAGCTCAGGAATTCTTTTGCAGACTCATTTTCTACACTGCCTAGGGATTCTGGCACCTTTGGGGCCATGTTTAATTCATCTCCTGTGACTATGCGATCTTTTGCAAGTACTGATCCTGTTTTTGTCACGAGCTTGATGCTCAGATGCCAGGCTTTTCTATTTATAGTTTTCTTCTTCTTCCTACTTAGACAAAGCTCTTCCTCTACTTCAGCCTCCATCTTTGGTCCTAGTCTTTATTGCCTTTTAGTCCTTCTTTGCTTTCAACATTATCTTCCTCGTTTTTACTTTCTGAGAATTCTTCTCTTTGCCTCAACACAACCCGTTCCCTTTTATAATAAGTGTCTTTACATCCTTCTTCCAATACCCTCCCCAGCCTCCACATCTATCTCTGCCCATGCCTCCTGTCCTTCCCACTTGTTAGGCATTGCTGGATCTTATCAAATAGACACCTTTCTAGGAGTGCACTGTATATCAATAACATGATTAACTTCTTACTGCATACATACCAAATTAACTTATTTTTAACATAACTATTAGAAGCTAAGTCTCAGGACAGTGTCAGAGCTGCAACAAACCAAAGTTGGCTAGTTTTGGACAATGTGAGATACCTTAAACCAGCAGTCGCTTATTTGATTAACATCCACTTTTCAAGGAAAAAAGCATTTACTTCCTATTTCTGCCACCTCATATAAAACATAAGATAAAAAAGGCACAGAAAGGGTTAGAGATCCATGTCTAGGTATCTACTATTCCATGAACATGAAAAGGTCTCACACTTCCAGCCCTTCTCTCAGTATTTGCCAGACTTAAAACTAGAGTGCTGATGGGAACAAAAGAGAATCTACTTGCTAGGGAAGAAGAAATTTCTTACTCTTTTTTATATAGATGGTGTGATTTAAGCAAGCAAAGAAGTGCCAACCCACTCCCAACTGTCACAGGAACTGGCTTTTTTTCCTGACAACACTTTGAGAACCCAAAGTTTTTGAAGACGTGAAAACAGAGGCTTTGTGCCTTATCTTGCTTCTGGATTGCATTCTCTTTCCTAGCACAAGAAAGAGCAAGGATCAAGTCAGTTCCTTTGCACCTATTTACACAAATTTTGAGGAGCTCTGTCCACTTGATGCAATCTTTTTCAACTAGTCCCTTCCCTCTACTAGGCACCATACCCCCTGTGAAGGATTTTGTTGAGCTTAAGTAAAAACTCAAGCTATGACCATTAGAAGACAAATAACCCCTCATGAAATTGGAGGTCACAATTCTTCCAAACTTTCTACACCCACACAACAGGTCAGTGCAGCAACTACACAGCGACTCTAAGCTGTGCCTAGATGCCCTGAACTGCTGCAATACAGGCAGGCAACTGGACATGTGCAAATACCAACAATCCTAAGCTTAGGTTTAAAAATAAATTTTAATTTCCACCTTTTTTGTAGTTGTTTACTTGGTTTTAACCACTTTGATCTCCCATATCTATTGCTACTAAAATTTATAAAAATATATTGGAATAACCACTGTCCTCAAGCTGCAGGGCTGAGATGATTTGTATCCTGCTGCAGGAACTCTACATCCTCCTAACCCTACAGCTCTCCTAATCCTAACTTTCCGAGCCCTCCACTGCTACTGCTTCTCCTGGCCCTATGCACCTCAGCTCTGCTCCTTCCCCCACACCTGTGAGAGCTGCCACCCTGCCATCAGCAAGACTGCAATTCTCCAAAACCTGGAGACAACACAAGCCAGAGACAAGACAAAAGCAAACAGGCCAGAGAGACTGAACTCTCTCTTTGTTGAGAACTTATAGCTGCTTATTCTTCTCCCCAAATGAAAAACATCGCCAACATTGCCAAAACACTTTGGGTGGATTCCATGGAGGAGTCTGTGGCTACTACCTGTGAAATTTCACCATCTCCAGGGAATGCCAAACCATTCTGGAGCTGCCTGCAAGGAGTCTGAAGCAGCTATGGGCACAGACCTTTCCTCAACAACCACAAGGCTCCTCAGGTAGCTCCTCTACCAAAGCCTGGGGGTGCTGCTTGGGAATCCACCTGTCTCCAGAGAAAACCCAGGGGCTCCAAGTGATGACTCAGAGAAGTCCTGGAGAGCTACAGGGCATTGGACCTGCCTTCAACACAAAGTTCTTCAAATAACTAACTAGGAAAATTGTGTTGCTGCTACCTGAAACTTTAGTTATCTATAAACAAAAACAAAACACTCTGACAGATGTATGAAAAAGCTCTGAATTTAAAAAAAAAAGGAGAGCATGAGCCCCAACAACATCCTGCACTGCCTTCCCATACGGCAGGCAAAGGCAAGGGCAGCCAAGTGGAGAGCTCTTTCCTCAGGGTATAACAAGCAGGAACTGCAGGAGCTACAGCTAGGCAGAAGTATTTTTGGCAGGGATTAAATCAAGAATACTTAGGAACAGTCTGGCTAGCCAGAGAGAAAGCAGCCATAATGGGTAGTTCAGCCTGCTATTCATTTCACCCCAAGGACAATCAAACCAAAATGATGACTGCCATCTCAGTACCTAGGTCTCAGCAACCATTCCTTGGGATCCAAACCACAAAGCATATCCCCTCTCATGGGAGATCTGCAGCTCTTCCTCTGCTTTTTCTATGCTTTACAGCCTTCTGATACTACTTCATTTTGATGTCTTAGAAGCACCACCCTCCCCCCCACAAAAAATAAAAAGTGATACCCTAGGTGAGCAAAGGGATTTGAAGAAGGGGCAAGGCAGGAACACTGCTACAGGGCACAGGGACAGACTGGGAAGAACGGGGTGTCAAGTTTGTTACAAGGTCAGCCTCAAAGCTCATCCTTGCTGCTCCAAGTGGGCCTCTGGCTGACAGGGAGGGGATCAAGGACCCCATTTCAGAGCCTGTTGGAGAAGATTGGTTGGCCTAAACCCTTGTGATGCCCTGGATCACAGACAGACAGGAGCTGTCTGCAGAGAGTCTGGCCAGCCCACAAGGGTGTCTGGGCATCAAACATAGCTGGGTGGACAGCACAGCACCAGGGAAAGCAGGAAGGCAGGAGCCATTGGAGAGCTAAGGCTACTGAAATGTTGGCAGGCAAAGCCAGCATTGCAGGACAGCAAGCCAAAGGGAAACACAGATAGAGCCCAGCCACTGGCTGTGCCACAAGAGATCAGTGCCATGAGCATTAGAGCATGGCAAGACCTCCAGGAACAGTAGCCAACACCAAACGTAAGAGTCCACCCACTGGCTCAAAGCTGGAGAGCTGGGCAGAAGCCCAGGAAGCAGAGAGGAACCATGCTCTTGGGTGAGCCAGGTGATGAAGGGGGAAAGGCAATTTCTTCATGCAACCTCAACTTTCCAGACCTTTTACACTCAGCTGTCTACCCAGCCCCAGAAGCTGGCACCCCAGAGGAAGAATCTCCCCAGGCAGAAGACAGAGGACAGTGGGGTAAAGCAGCGAGAGCACACCGTTTGTGCTGAGCACTGGTACAGATCTGCTGGGACACTGGGAGGTTTGATAAAGGAAATGAAGAATACACAGTGGGACCATGAAGCCATTGTGCTCAACCCCATGTGAAGACAGATCAAAACTGCAGACCGTGCTGCAGATGTTAATACAAGGTGCAAGGCAAGGGACAGTCACTGAACCCCAGAGAGGTAGAAAAATAATCTTTAGGCTGCAACAAAGCTGCTGGCACTCTGGACTAAAAGCAAAACCACCACTCCCTTTTCTGCAGCAATCATCAGGCTTGTATATTGTATTTGTGTGTTGCTATTTTTTCTCCATCCACATTTTCCTGTTACCAAGAAACTCAGTTTGGGAAGCTGTTGCACAAATCTGTGTTTCTTCTTGCCCTGTTTCTGCCACGGATTAGCTCAGAAATGAGTTTTACCCCTGTGACCTCCAAGAAGCTTTCACACTTAAAGAGTACTGCTGAGCACCTGTCACTACAGGAAAACCAGCACTGAACCACTGATGAAGAGCTTGACTGTGCCTTGTTCAGATAATACCTTAACTGGCTTCAGTGAAAGCATTGAGGGAGTGCAGTGAGCAGCCTCCATCTCTAGTGTAGAAATACAACTGCCACTCTCATGGAGCTACAGCTAAATGGCAATTGAGCTGTTCCCTTCCACTGCACTGTCAAATGTAATTTACTCCCTGGCATTGTGTGATCAAGCAAAGGACGGGCAATAACATACACAGCAGCTTATCCCAGAGAATGGCAACCTCACCTCTTCAGCTTTTAACTGAGTCTGACTGCAACTTCAGACATGTATCTGTATCTTTGCTGCAGTGCTCCCATCCCCAGCACTCGTGGTGTAGATGCAAAGAAGGCAACAAAGGCCTTTGGTTGAAACTGGGGAATTAGCATGACAGTAAAGGTACAATCCCAAGACTTTGCTATGGAAGAATAAACGCTGTTTAGAGCATTGTGTAAATTTATGGCAAAAAGAAATAAAGGTGAATTTTATATATTCCCGTTATTACTTGTACATCTTTGCAATAATGTTTATTGACATGTTTGAATGGAGCACAAGCTGTAGTTCAGTTCAACTGCCTGTGAAAATGGGACATTTCTCAAGAAACAAACCTTACAGATCTTAGCAGCTCTCCTCTTCCCTGTTATTAGTTGGGAATTACTAGAAAAGGTCAGAAGCACCAGGGAAAAGGTATCCACCAAGATGCCCAGGGTGCCTTGGCTAGCAAACCCTGAGGTGCAGAGAGGCAAAGCTCAGCAGGTTAATGAGGAGCATCTTAACTTTGCATTGACACTCATGCACAGACTAAAAATATGCATGCACATCAATTTCAGAATTCCTATGAGGCACAATAAAGTTAACCTTGCGTGGCCAGAGAGATAGACTACAAACCTGTCTCACTGAAGGCACTTGGCATGGCTTTAGCCAAGGAACCCTGTAAGAACTTGGCCATGACTTCCCTTGACACGCAGAAATGCCCTTGCTCCTCCTTTCCACCAAGCCCTGTTCCATGAGGTGAAGAGCCTCTTTTAACTCCTCTGAATTTTAAAGACCCCTGAAGACATGCAGCACATTTAAAATTCATTAAATGCAAAAGACATTCCTTTCAGGAGCTACCATGTCAGAACTGAATGCCCCAAATTTTGACAAGGCTTGGACTCAGCTCCAAGTCTGGTTTGCTACCAGATGCAGAAACAACATCAAGTCTTTCCACACCAAATCTTTTGTATTTTAATCTCTGTGCTGAGCTCTAAACAGCCTATGCTTCCAAATGTTATCATGCTCCGTGATTCTACTTCAGGCACGCTTCACCTCCCATCACCTTATTTACACTAAAAACTCTTGGTATGGGGCTAATTCTGTTCCAAAAAAGCATGGCTACCACACAGCTCATGCACTTTAGTCCCCTCTCTGTAGGCACCACTCTCTCACCTTGTCCCAGCAGCAGCTCTGCCAGTACTGCTCATTCCTGAGTGAGAATTATTCCAGTCATACATCCTCTCTGCATGTGGCACTCGTTACTGGACAAACCAGACCTGGCCCTGTGGTCCCCTCCCTCCCCATCCTGCAATGTCACTTTTCATTAAGCTTCATAAGCCATTCAAGTGACAACTCTCTCTGCATTCATTGCTGCACCAGCCCAGGGAGCATGAATGGCCTCTGGTTAACATCGCATCACTGCTGTGGCTTTGTTTTTGTGCATGTTGATCAGAAATTACCTGGCTTTAGAGAAAGTAATTTAGTGATAAATGATTGCTCGTTCAGAGGTAGCTAGTTTCAGCCATAGCTGCCAGGTATTAATCTATTTGTCAATCCTTTCAGATCTTCTGCACTGATGAGCAGCTCCCAACTCTGGAAAGTGAAGCCCTCTCTTCAGAGGGCAGGGAAAAGGGCAAAGAACTTATTCCACACCTTTTCAGCTACATTTGCATGGTGTTCTCAAAGCAAGGAGGACCAAGTGGGAGGGATTAGTGAGGGCCAGGGTTCCAGCTTTGACCTTCAAAGGGGCTTTTGAACAGACCTCAAAAACAGGAAGAGCACAGATTAAAGTTTCAAAAGTACCTGGGAATGTCTGGATGAAAGACTGAGTGGGAGCATGCCAGCTCATATAAAAAATTCAAAATTCTTCTACTATTACCAGCTTTCACAGAATGTTCAACAGAAGCATTTCCACAATTAAATTTTTGGACATAGAGGAGCTAAAAGTTAAGTGAGCAGCTGCACTTCTCACCCAAGACATGCAGCTCTCAAGATCCAGTTCCTTTTCTGCAACAGGAATTCAAAGTTCAGGCCTCCTACCTTTTCTGAGCAGTTGTACTGCTCTTTGGTACAATAACTCTTTGTATGGGAGCTTTACACCCCTTTTATACACACCAGTGATTTTCCCTAGGAGAGAGGAACCCAGAAAAACAACAACAGCTTTCCAACACCAAGACAAAGAATGAAACCCCCAGTTTCTTTAGGACATGTGTCTGTGAACCCAGGAAAACATGACATAAAATCAGTCAGTCACCCAAGTCTGCTTGTTTGCAGACTTCTCACAGTTTAAAGAAGGATTGGCACATGAAGCTCATAGGTCACACCGCACCTCTCCAGGTAAGAGAGGAGCTCCCAGAAACCATGGGGATGAATCTGAACTCTACATGCAAATAGTCCTGAAATTTTATGGCACATCATTTGATATGTGGATCTGACTTTCACATTTGTGGCTCCCAGATGTGGAGATGTCACAGCATTCACCAAAATTTGAAACTTGCAGGCTACTTTCACCATGCCAGTCAGAATTCAAACTCTGGAAAAAATTCATCAGTCTTGTGTTGGATTTAGTGTATTGCTATAGGACACTAAAAAACCCCATGATTTTAAATAATTGTCTGATGAAGAAGTTTGAAGAGCAGACAGATTTCCAAGCCATTATCAGAGTCCTGATAATGAGCCACACTCACACAGTGGTCTTCACACAAATTCTTCTTGAAAAAAATTGCAATATTTTGATGGTGTTTCCTGATGTACTGTGTGCAAGGGTTCCTGGAAAAAACTGCTTCCTTTTTGTGTCAGGAAACTTCTCATTCTCATTTGGAGCAAAATGTCTGCATGTTCCCTTTTCCTCCACTCCCAGCTGGGCTGCACTCATTTTCTTGAACCACTCAAGTTTGGAGACTCCAGTGGTGAGCCAGTGACAGATCGTGAATGCCTTACTGAACCCTGCAGGTAACAGGGCAGCATGGACATGTTGTCTTGAAAGCAGATACACAAGGCAGGTGAGACCCCTCCACCAAACCTCTCCTCTTTCCAGCCTACCCTGCTTCCTTCTATCCTCCCCTTGCTCTTTTCTTCCTCTCCCACAAGCCAGGGAGAGTCAGTATTTGGAAATAATTACCTCTAACTAGGCCCTTAACTCCCCTCTTCCGTCCCCTTAGCTGGGGTAGAATTAATTTTCTTCATAGTAACTTGTGTTGGGCTGTGTTTTGCATTTGTACTGGAAACAGTGTTGGTTAGAGAAATGTTTTAGCTACTGTCAAGCAGAGCTAACACAGGGCCAAGGTCTTTCCTGCTCCTCACAATACCCCACCAGTGAGAAAGCTGGGGGTGCACAAGAAGCTGGGAGGGGACACAGCTAAGACAGCTAATCCCCATCTGACCAAAGGGATATCCCACACCAAAGGACATCATGCTCAGCATAGAAAGTAGGGGGGAAATTGGCTGGAGGCTGCTGCTCAGGGACTGGCTGGGCATCGGTGGGTCAGTGGTGAGAAACTGCTTTCATTTGTATCAGTTGGCTATCTTGGGTTTTATTTATCTTGTATTAAACTTTTTTTATCTCAACCCACAAGATTTCTCACTCTTGCTCCTCCAATACTTTTGTTTCCCTCATCCTGCAGGAGGAGAGTAGCAGAGCAGCTGTGTCATTCTTAGTTGCCAGCTGGGGTTAAACCACAACACTTGCGACCATGTCTCAGGCAGAGCCTTAATGGCTGCTGGATAAAACGGCCTGGGGAGGAGCAAGGCTGCCCTTCCAGTTGCAGCTGGGATGGCTTCTCTTCCACTCAGATGAGGGATGATGATGAGGAGGGATCACCTGCACTGCCTCTGGACCCCAGTCGTGACAAGTGGCCACGGGCACATGCATCCTGCCCGGGGCTGGCCGGGACTCCCGCAGGTGCAAGGGTACTGGCAGAACCTCAGGTGGATTCCCACGCCTCGGGAATGCTGCCGAGAGCTGTTCCCCCTATCTTTGAGCCGGCAGGTTTACAAGGCTCCAATTCCCAGCTACAAGCACCGCTCCCCGTGCCAAGGAAGCAGCAGCGCGTGCTGTCATTCACGCGGCTGGAAGGCCACTCCTGCCAGCGTTTGTGGCTATCGGACCAGCTGCTCGGGGCTGGGAGCAGATGGCAGGATGGCACACCTGACAGGGAGCAGACCTTCCAAGGACGAAGGGGGAGGAAGAGTTTGTGTGCAGCATGGCCAGCCACAATTCCCAGCCATGCAAAGATGGAGCACGTGTACCCACCTCTCCCTCTCTGCTACCCCCCAAGCTGTAAGAAGAGATTTTCACACAAGGGTAAACCTGGACAGGTGTTATTGATACCTCTGCATTTGTACACTTTTCCTGCCTCAGACAAAATGCCCTTTGTTTGATCTAATTACCAAGCATATTGAGCTAATTATCAAGCAAAATCCCAGTTCAGCCTTTCCCATGAGATGTAGGAGCAGTTTTCAGGTCTCAGATACTTTAAGTCTGCTCCATCCCCCAGAAACAAAAGCATTGGAAAAGGCAAGAGCTCCAGTCAAAGGTGAGCATATTCCTTCTCCAGACTCAGTCCATTCTGAAAAGAGGTGAGGACAGAGCACAGGCTACAGAAGTTAATCCCAGTTCCAGCTCCTCATCTTCCCATCTCTTCCAGATGAAGTTAACGAAATGAACGAATACGAAACATCACAAAACGCAAGAGATATAAAACAGTGATTATGTCGCGTACAATCCATCCTGAAGAACTGATATGTGAGCACACATACATTTAAATATTTGAAAAGCATCTTTTACAATGAATATCAAAATGACTTACAATCCAAGTCAGAGAAAAATGCCCTTACTTCTCCCTATCTCCCTTTTCTCATTACAGAGATAAATCCCGGGTGCATCTCTCAGTTGCAGAGGGAGACTGAAGAATATATATATAAAAACATATATATGTGTGTATGTATAAAATATACAACAGTAATAATCTCAATAATTTTAAGAGAAGCTTGCTGCATAATACAGGAAGTCTGGGAGACTCTGGGTAATAGCTGGTCTCCCCCCTCCCTTTGGCAAAATGGGAGGGAAAAGATACCAGGGAGAAAATGCATAGGCTTGTATTGTGTATGAGAATGTGAAAGGAAGGCAGGAAGAAAGGAGCTGGAAGGATGGCCACACACATGTGCCAATAGTTTGTGGTCCAGCAACCATGGACAGTCAGCACTGTCAACACCAAAGATGTGAACAATTCCTATCCCAAGATTTTAAAACACGTCAATTATAGAGCTCTTGCCGTTGCATTCTTGGTTTATAATGAAAACTGAAATGAATCCTGACTTCAGAAGCTCAGTCTTGTTTGGTTTTCATTTTGTTTTGTTTCTTTTCTGCCAACTCCCCCCAGCTACTGTGGAACTCAATCAACAATCTTGGCAGCACTGCTACCACTGCAACCATGCTGCTTCCACACATCACAGGGGATGATCTGACTTGGGGGGAGTAATTCACACTCACACACACTGAGATGGAGAGATGTTGCTCTTTTAATTAGAGGGCTACACCTCTATTCCCAACTCTGGCCACACCTGAAAACATACACAACAGCACAACTATATCTCAATGTACTTGTCGCATTCTCCTCTGCGATTCCCAAGAAATTCACAGATTATTTACTTGGACAGATTTTGTACCTGAACCTCTCAATTTTGAAGCGCTTTTCCCAATGTAAATACATGTCTGTAGGTTTTGATATGAATGCCTTCACTGTCAGTATGTGAGCCCTACTGTATGTGCACCTCTGCATCAGCCCCCTGCTACCATGCAAGGGCCTGCAAGGCTGCAACGCCCTTCACGGGAGCAATGCAGTGTCCTGCCTACACAAGGCTGAAAAATCCTGTCAGTACTCCAACAAACATTCACAACCCTGAATCACACCAACATCGTTAATCAGGGTTCTAGGAAACAGAAAGGATTCTCAAACAATAAGAAAAGTTCATTTCCCCTCTTCTTTTTGTCATTAACGAGCCTCAAGGGTGGTTGCAAGCGATATTTTCAAGCCTTGCTCTGTCACCAAAACCACAAAAGGTTGAGAAGAATTTACTTTCAGAAGCAGAGGCATCTGGTAAAGCACAAATTATCATTGAGACACATCACAAAAAATTCCAGAATTGGTAGTGCTGCAATTGCCTTCTGTATAGAAACCAGGAAAAAAAGACAGTCCTGTGAAGTGGCTTCTCAAAGTGTCACAATAAATAAGGGGGACAGTGAGAAATGCAGCATAAATCTCCTGACCCACAAATGTGCTTTTCCAACCAGACCATGCTGTCATCATAACATGCTCCCTCAGGACCCTGTGCAGCCAAATGAATAGTTCTCTGTTGCATTTTTTAGCCATGCATGCAGTGGATGCCAGAATTCTATAACTGCACTTGCCATGTACAGAGCACACAGTCACCTCCTACCATGGTGCGCACCTCTCTGTTTACACAGGTGTACACACCCTTCCATGAATGTATACAGCAGCAAAGCACAGTGCCTGGGAAGTTATAAGCACATGCCAAAGCTCCCACATGTGCAGGATGCCAGAGCCCAGCACATGCACCCTGGATAACTGAACAGAACCCTGTGCCTTGGCTATGTCTCTTACTGTTTGAGGTTTGTAAAAAGTGACAGACACGTGCACTTCTCCTCAGCTTTGCCTCCCAAGTATAGCAGTGCTTTCATGGACCCAGGTGTTGAACAAATGATCAGCCAGCTGTAATGTAACTTTAAATGCGAGTTTGTGTATTGGCTCTAGGAACAAGACTGAGAGATGCAGTTGAAAGGAACACATTCACTCTGAGTACAGGATCTGCATGAATCACTGTCCAGTATATTCATTCCTATTGACAGATTAATTCCTTTCTCAGGTTTTGCTTAAAAGTGTACCACTGAATACTAATAACAGTTCCCAGAGCTGCAGTAATGTCACTCAAAGCAGGGTGAAAGATGCCGGAGGGAATGATCTACGGCCTTCTTGATGGGGGAAGCTCCCAGCTGCTCCCTAGGCTGGCAGCTGGCAGCAGTGAGTGGAAGGAGTCATCTCCTTACCCTTGCGAGTGGATGGGATTACCCAAGTCTCTAATACTGGCAGGAGATTGCTCTGTAAGAGAGTGCAGAGACTCTCTTTTAGACCTGGAGGAAAACCTCTCAATGTCTGTCAGAGTAAAACTGGAAATAGAAAAGCAAATCTTCCCCTCTGCCTAAAACTAGCTGCATATGGAACACAGAAAGGCTGCTGGCCTGAGAGACTAGGCAGGTAGCAGAGCAGGGAATTTTTGTAATGTTTCCCAGCCCCAGATGATTTCTTATGTGCATTTCATTCTCTGCACCTGAAAAAAAAATGAATGCAAGGATATTTTCCCTCATCAAGTCTCCCAGCCGAGGTGTCAGGCGCAGAGAAATCGCTTGTCACTCCAGTGCTTCCCAGCATGCGCTCACTGCACCAAGGAACGGAGGGCAAAGGGATTACAGAATTAAGCGATACTGGTACAGCAGCCAGAAAGTGGCCAAGATTTACCTGTCACTCGGAAGAAAACTCCATTTCATTTCATTATTTACGAAGAGTGAAAGTTAAAGTGGTGGGGCCTGGCCAAGTCCTGGGATCTATAAGCAGGCAATGGCAAACCATCAGCCCGTGACAGCCCAGACCAGGCAACTTAACCTTTCTCTGGGCAAGGCAAGAACAGTGATCCCTTGGTTCAGGCTTGGGACAGGCTCCTAGAGTCCTATCACTGGACTTCATCACTGCCTGCCAGTCAAGGACCAGCCTCAAACATTTGCAGAGGACCAGAAGCAGTGTTTTTTGGGAATCAGGATAATGGCATTAGCCCTGCAGGGCTGGAAAGGTGGTTCCTATCTTCATGGTGTTTGAATAAAGACAGCAAGTCTGAAGGGAAATGGTTGTTTAAGGGGTGAGCAGCCCACTGGATTTTTTGTTGATGACAGCATCAGGACCAGCCTAGCAAGATTTGTCACAGGTGAGGATGAAGTGCAAGAGCAGAGAAAAAGGCCCAGCTAGCACACTTCCTCTACTCTATCTCTCCCTTTCAAGCTAGCTGCTTGCACCAGGCTGTCTCCAGCACTAGAACTGTCAGGACTGTGGGAGTTATAGTGCTGCATCTGCCCCTGATGATGACCAATGACCCTTAAGGTAAAATCTGTTTCAGCCCATATACTTTCTTTAGTGAAAACACTCTTTTTTCTCCCCCAAGAAAAGTTTTGACCTCTATCACTCCTAGCTCTCTACTCCACTTACTCATACAGAGATATGATCAAAAGCCCTTGGGACAAAGACCTCAAAAATAACATCTTGCTCTTCTATTTCTTAAGTGCACACCTCCATCATATTTCACCTCATCAGACTTCCCTTCTCCTCCTAAGATCCCATCTGTCTCTGTCTGTGACTACTTCTCTTCCTTCTCCAAACTGTCCTTCCCAGATGTACACTGGCTGGATGGTCTAATCAGAATAAATACCTATTACAGCTTCTTTGCAAATTATCACAGCCTCTTTGTTACAGTTTCACTCTCATTTCTCCCCACACTTTTGATCACGGTGCTTCCACTCCACCAGAACTGAGAGCTCAGAAGGACAAGTGATGAGCTCCTGCTAAAAGACACAAATCAGCAATTTCACAGGTACTGAGGGGAGCACTTGGATGAAAATTATGAGTTTGCAGCTGGCTGGCTGTTTTCTCTAGCTGGCTGAACCAAACTCCAGAGCTGGACAGCTCTCAATTTGGAGAAAAACCCAGTTCACTTGACTCAGGTTGTAAAAAGCGTAACTAGAACACTTTTAAAAGCCAGGTGTACCTGAAGGCAGATTAACCCCTAAGTGCCATGAATCAATGCAATGTGGTTTCATACTAGAAGGAAAACCATTCTCAGGCTCTTTATCTGTCAGCCAGCTTTGTTCCTATTGATTGCATCCCATCATAAACTCGACAGCACCTTAGTGCCAGCCAGGGCCTCTCCCCTACCCCAGGACAGTGCCAAGGTTATGCTGCCTTCCAGCTTGGTGTAATGGTCCCCAGCCCTGCAGAGCTCTGAGTCCATAAGCTTCTGCTTGCTGTCCTTATCACAGTAATTTTGATGCTCTCCTATGTCCCCATCTTTTCTCATTCTTCCCTTCCATGTTAGATGCTGTGCTTTCTTCTATTTAGACTAAGTCCTTGAAGTCCACAAATGAACAATTACCTTTATCCTCTTTCTGCTTCTTCAGTTTCTCTCCTCAGCCTTTCTTCCTTCTCTTCCTGACTCTATTCACCTGTATCTCTGCCTGTACTCACACCATGCATTTTAATCCCTGACACTTCTCTCTCATGCCTTTTCCTGCTTTCAAGCTCTGCTACCAGTCTTTTGCTTTTTCACTTCTATAATCTACTCTGAATTGTCTTGTCTCTGCCATTTCTAAGTAAAATTGAGACTGCCCATGAACACTTGAAAGGTATCTCCCTGGATTTTTTTTTCTAAATCTTCCAAAACAAGCCTCAAGGCTCAGTCAAAGCCTATTTGCCTAAGAGCAGCTACACAAAAGGGCTTGTGCCAGTTGCAGGTATAGTTAGTTTTACACACATACACACACACACTTGTCTGTTCTGCTTTCTCTTCAAACACTGGCAATAAAATACTACTCAGATTCTCTTCCTTATCCTTCTGTGTGGGCCACTGCTAGGCAGAGCTGAAGGGTAAACACAGATTAACTGGTTTACAGCACTTCTGATTTGGCCAGCACAGGGCATCTCGATGTACATTCACAGCTGTGATACACCAAACAACACATAATTTATCTTATTTATGTTGCAGGTAAACTCTTGAGACTGCTCATTTTAGATACAAATTTGTGGCATTGCTTCTGCAGAAGTGAGGCCAAACACAGTGCTGGTGGGGGCTGACGGTACAGCCAGTCATCCTACTTGGGTGCAGTATGTTCAATCAAGCATCGGATTTGACATTTTTGTCATTGGATTTGACATTTTTGCTTCAAAACTCACCTGCACACAGCTGGAAAACCAAGGAGCTAAGCCTGGCTCCACAAAGGAAAAAACATGGCTAAATGTGGTATGTATCTTGATAAATGAGAAGACCAGGGGATTATAAAGCAAAGAACTTAGCTTTGGTTCCCAGAACAGACAGGAACAAATAACCAGACTACTTTCAAGCACCTGCAAGATAACAAGGAGATGAGTAACAGGCAACACGCACTTGTCAAGGAAAATCATGTCAAACCAATCTAATTTTCTTCAGTGAAAGGGTAATGGGTCTTGTGGACAGCACAGAAACAGTTTAGTCATATATCCTGACCTTAGTAGGCTTTCTGGCACCTCTTCTCCAAACATCCCTACAGGCAAGCTCAGAAAATATGGTTTGGATGAAAGCACTATGAAATGGCTATACAACTTGTTGGAAAACAGTACTCAGAAAGTAGTTACCAATGGCTCACTGTCAACATGCAAGGATACACCAGTGGGGTTTCTGCATGGATATGTTCACAGTCTGGTGATATTCAATATTTTCATTAACAACCAGGATAAAATCTGTTTATTAAATTTGCAGATGGCAGCAAGCTGAGCCAGGAGCACATGTGGAAGATAGGTATGGAATTGAAAAATTATCTCATTTACAACATGAACTGATAAAAAGTTGAATAAATACTATATGAGCATGTGCAGGGTATTATGCTTTGGCAGGAATAACAGTCTCCATTGACAGAGGATGAACAATCAGGCCATTAGCATCATAGCAGAAAAGGGGCTTACAGGATAAAAGCCAAGAGTAGACCATAAGCTCAGCACGAATCACCACTGCCTTGCTAGAAAGGAAAAAGAAAATACAATATACTTGTACAAGGATAAAATCTGCAAAGCACAGAAACTATCTTTACCCAACAAGAGTGGGAGCCAGAGTACTGTGTCCACCTTGGGAGAATAAAGCCCCAAGGAAAGTATGGCCCTGCTGGAGAGAGATCTGAGGAAGGCAGTGATAATAACCAGAAGCTGAGAAAACATAATTTCTATGGGAGCTTGAGTGAATTGGAGCTGTTTACTTTACAGACACTAAAGAAAGAGATGAGTCATTAGACAGTTTTCAAAAACTTGAAAGGTTTCAGAAAGAAATACAAGAGATTGTTCTGCATACCCATGACAAATACAACCAGAAAAATGGGGGCTAAATTGCAGAAAAGGAGATTAGGGTCACAAGTCCCCTGTGAGCTCTAGCAGTAAAAGCATTAAGCACCGGAAAAAAATTGTTTTGTGTTGCAGAGACCCCACCAATAGTAGGAGTTTTAGAGTGAACTAGATCAACAGGTCAGGAAACAGCCAAGTAAAGCTGACCTGGTCTTTCAACAGTGGGATGAATGAGATCCTCTCACCAGGTTACTTTTACCCATCTCATTGTAGTTTCTCTCTCACACAAAACATTAATCCATGTACAAAACTCTCCTCACCCTCCTTGCTTGCAGACATGCAAGTTATGAGAAGTAAGCCGGGCTGCTGGCACACCACAGAGTGTGGTGACTGGGATGAGCCCACAGTAGCTCATTGGAACTGGACAGTAGGGATGGCTTAAAACTTTTCTTTCCACCTGATTAAGTAGATCAGCTTATGACACAACCCATAAGGGATTTACTTTTTGGCATCACTGGAGATGACCCCAGCAATGTAAGAAGCTAAGGCAGCAGATCCCAAAATAGGGGTCTTGACTCCAACAAAAAAAGTCTGAAATCTTGCAGGAAAGATCACTGCCCCAGAAAATGGAGCACCAAGAAGAAAAGTTTACAAAACTCCTGAGCTAAGGGGTTTTTCTCCAAGAATCCGACAACTTTCCCTCTCAACTGAAAGCTGTTCTGCGACACAAATCCTATATCGAGGTAGTGGCCTTTGTAACTCTATATTGCTCTGCAGTATAAGGAGCAGCAGGACAAACACAAGCTCCTATAGCAGTGACCTGGGTTATCAGGCAAGTCTGTGATTAGACCTGCTCAGAAAATGGAATTTTGTCCATGGGGCAACCATGCTGTCCAACACTTTCCAAGCAAAAGCACTCTGTCTGTACATTCCTATCCTCTTTACCTGCAAGTGGTTACAACAGGCACGACTGACTGGGGACCAGGTACAGGGGCCAGTCCTAGCCCCAATACTCAGATATTTTCCCTGTGCATGTCCCACACTTAGCTGTATGGGATCTAGGCAGTCTGGACTTGAAAGGTAAATCACAGGACAACAGCAGAATGCCAGAGCATTTTTCATGACCTTTCTAATGAAGATATTCAGATCTCAAAATGTTACCAGCTGAAAGGACAGTCATGCCTTCTCTAACAGCTTTGCGGTGGGAATATGAATGACTCTGCACCACCAGATAAAAGGTATAAATGCCAAGGGGAGAGAAAAATGGCTTGGGTCAGTCTAAATGCATCTCATTAAGGAAGAAATAACAGCAAGAAAAACAAGAAAACGAAGGGTTGGGGTGAAGGACTACTTAGCTCAGAGTGTGACACCCCATATAATTCTCACCAACAAAATGCATGATGCCTTATCTCACGTGCCTTTGCATGTGTGAAACACAGAAAACAACTTCAAGATTAGATGCCTGCAATCATGCCTGCTTGTACAGATGCAAACATGCATGCCTCCTAGTAAACAGAGCTACTGATTTGTGAGGCCACTTCCCTTTCTGTGCTTTTCTGAACCTCTGCTGATTTCCTCTTGTGGAGTTTCCAGATGGTGTCCTTATTGAAATGGCAGCTCAGTGTTCCCCTGGACCCTCACATGGTTAAGCACTTAGCCACTGCCAAAATGGGAAACACCTTTTACAATTCAATTTGATCTTTCTCAAGGACTTCTAGAAGCACCCACCCTCACTGTAGTGAAATTTTAGGCTGCAATAAATGATTTTACCATAAGAGGTTTTAACTGTTGTAGGCATCAAAATGGCTTTGCAATGGCTATGAGTAGATTTAACTCAGAAATTTGACAGTCCCATGTGCTCAACAGCACTCTGAATGATTCAGTAATGATAGTGTACATATCTCCCCAGGGCACCCCAGTGTGAAGATGCACAGAGCTTGCAGCCCCATCCCTGGAATAAACAAGGCATCTAGCTCCCTTGGCTGGGCAGAGAAACAGCTTTTCTTTCAGATCACACTGAGCATCAGCGAGCAAAGGCACAGGGGATGATTACACCTCACTTCTGGATGTCCATGACAAGTCTCCCCCTATTCATTCACCTGGTGTTGCATCAACTGTATGCAAGGGGATTTTTATGCCCTGTGCAAAACAGTGGCAGTAGAGATAAGCAGCAAGGTGTGGTAGGAAGCATTATCAGTTGAAGACATACCCAACCCATAGCTGATATCAAACTAGGGCACAAACTAGCTGTCTTATGCCTGTGTTTCAAAAGGCAACATCACTCCCCATAGCACAGTATTTGTAAGCTGGGGTGCTGGAATGGGTCCAGAAAGGAAAGGATGGATTTTCCAGCACACTCTCCAACTTCACATGATGCCTGGGGCATGAGAAAGGAACACCCCCCCTGCTCTATGCAAGATAAAAAGCTTATGTTGAAACAGGGTTATTCCAGGGTTATTACTGGTATCTGGAGCAAGTGCAGGTATTTGGCTGGCTTTCTCAGCAAGTGCAGTATTCACAACTGGAAACAGATTTTTTCAATAGAGCTGATACGTCATTTGGGCAACAAACCTAGCATCCAGGTTTTCAGATCAGAGCTCCTCATACTGGGAGAAAGCATGGGTGAAAACCAGAACCTGTAATGACAGTCACTGGAAGTCTTGCAAAACAGCACTACATGTGCTCAGCACCTGTTAAACACTCTTGTGTGTATCCTTCAAAATTCCTCTCTTCCATTTTGGGACTAATGATTCAGCCTCAGTCACTCAGACAACTTACTTCACCTATTCAAGCCTCATGATTTGGAGACAAATATTTCTACATTTTTGAAACTAAAATGCAATTAAAATATTTTCTAGATAGACTCAAGGAGTATAGTGAGAAATTTTAGAGATTTTGGAAGCAAATACTTAAACTACAAATTTCTTGCTTCAAATAGATTTCAAAGAAACTTTTCACTTACAAACAGAACATAATTTTCTTCTGCATATGGACCTACAGCCAATCCCTCTGTCCTTCCTGAACATCCTCCTAAAATTGCTAACATAAGGAAATCTGAAGCACTCCAGCTGCTAGATTAATCATCTACGTGCTATACACAAGCCACACAACTCAATTTCATATCTGAGATTGTGAAAAACACTGTTTCCTGGTATGGCTTACAGAAACTGCAACAAACATCAAGAACATAGGCAGCCATATTAAGGTGAGAGATATGTGGGAAAGTGCCTGTGCAATTAAATTCCTTCTTGATAAGGATATGCCCAGTGAAGGAAATCTGCAACAAGCACAGGGCTGATGCATTTCAGAAGACCTGAATGTTAATAACTAAAAATAATTTCATAAGCTTATAAAATTAAAATGGCCAGCTCCTGTAAAAATGCCAGCAGAAGAAGAAGACAGGTGTGAGCTCAGGAAAGTCAGTTATAAAACAAAGGAGGTTCCAAACTCTGCTTTTATGATTCTGTATAAAAGGAGATTTCAGAGAAACAGTACCACTTCTGCCATGGATGATTATTTCTGCAAGATGACGTCTGGTTTGAGTACAAAGTGCCAAAAAAATTTCTACAAGCGACAGCTAAAACGACTGACAGATGCGAAGCATGGCTGCATTGTTTTAATAACTGTGTTTCCAATTTTATAATAAGGAATACAAAACTTTTACTTGACTAGAACAAAACACTTTACCTTTCCAGGAAACCAGTTTACCATTCAAAGCTGCCTCTTAGAACTGACAAGTGCTTAAAACCATGAACACCTTAAAGCAGTGAACTTAAAATAAACCAGCAGTACAGGCGAACACACTGGATGCCTGTAACCCATGACAGGAGCACAGCCCCAGACATGCATCCTAGTAGATTGCAACAGTCAGTCTGACAGCTGACACTGCCTTCAGCATGACTGTACCTGCAACAGGCACTATGAGAACTCTCCTGACAATATGCGGATTTCTCTTGAACAACTCCCAAGTGCAGAAAAAAGTCCCGCTTTTCATGCCTTCCTAATTATTCCCAGCCATTATCAACATCTCATCCTTCATGTTGTCTTCCACAAAAAAAATCCCAGGATCTTTGGCAAAAACTGTTGCATCAGTGAGAGGGTTTCCCCTAAATTTAAAGAGACCTTGATAAAACCATTTGTTAATGATTCCAGAAACTTGTAGGGACTGCAAAAATTCTGTGAAAGACATATGGAAGATAGAAAGATTCAAAATGAGTGCATGTTAAACATTTCCAAACCCTTCCAAGTTTTGGAATGCTAAAATATGTTGGAACATTAAAACATTTCCAAAATGTTTTAACATTTTAATGCATACAGAAGCTTTAATCAGAATATGATAATCCAGGACCCAGAAGTGAATATTGCATGCCCCAGTAGGGGACTGCCAGCTTCCCTTTCCACATGAGAAAATCTTCACGATTATTAGCTTCTAGTATGTGCTGGCACATCGGAAACAAATTTATCTCAGAACTAAATCTTCCTAGGAATCTTTTTGGGAAAAATACACATTAAAAAGAAGTGTGCATTAATTTGGCAGAGAAATCTGCCGCTGTTCTGCACATGTATGACTATTTGTGGCAGATCATGAGTTTGCAATTGGTATTTTTGATCCTGTCTGCAAGGAAGAAAATGGACTCCTGAGAGCTCTTCCAACCTTTCATTTTTGCTATTCTAATATTGGATTGATTCCCAAGCAAATGAATTACTGGATGCAATGCAGGTTAGACACTCCAGGGTACATAATGAATGGGAGGTTTATTATTATTTATATATATATAATGTGTGCATGCGGCTTTGCAATTAGCTCATGGGTTTAACTTCCAGATGTGTGTGAGCAATAGGAAAGAGAACAAGCAATGCCTGTGTCTGTGCTCATAAATCCTTCCCACGTAAAATTTGTTTCCTCTTGCTATGTCCTTGACCAAGTTTCTCCAGCCCATAGTCTCAGGAAGGCCCAGTTTATTTGGGGAATGACTCCTACCCTGCTGTGGAAGAACAAGTCTTATTGCTTTGATTTGCGACAAGTACTGAGGGGAAAAGAGAAAGCCAAAAGCCCACAAGTCCTCCCTTGGAATGCACCTGCAACACACACCTCTAACATATTTCAGTGAAAGCCCATCTCCAAAAGCTCCTCAAGTGCACATCCGACAGCATGGCTAAGCAGGCCTGCCAAGTGTGCTGGCACTCTGGCTCAGCCCGAAGTCTGCTTTCGAGGCACAATCCAAAGCATCCAACCCCCAAAAAAGTGGTTCCACAGGTGCCAAAGGGGGCCAGGGAAACCATACACAGCACTTCTAAAACAGCAGCAGCTGCTACTCAGCCTGAGCAATTCCCCATTATTTTCCCACTGGGAAACCTATTCTAAAGGCAACATTCGCAATGGCTCTGCGTGGAAGACTGGGAGCTGGTACTCCTCACCCCCCTCCAGCCTGGTGCTTCAACATAGCACAAGAGCCCTCCCAAAATCCTGGCCTGTACCTTGTTCCTCCAGCAGACACCAAAGGGCAGGTTGCCTCTGCAGGTCCCTGGGAGGGCAGGCTGGGGGGCACCTCCAGGCACACTGGTTGCCATCAGGGAAATCAGATTTGCTAATGAGCTTAGCCCGCTCTGCCTCCCTCAACCATCCCGTTCTGGGCACCAACACAACAGGCTGTGCAGCACTGGCACGGCCCATGGGGGCTTGGCACACCTGCCCTGGCATTCTGCTCCCAGCCAGTGATGGCTCTGATGTCACAACAGAGTCGAACAGCTCCCAAAAGTGGCCAAGGGAGAAGGGGGTGGGGCTGCCATGCCCCGGCACCCTGATGACTGGCAGGACCCTCCCAGGGCTCTGCGCCCAGCAGTCCCAAACAACCCCAGCCCTGGGAGGGGCTGCTGCCATGCCCGGCCCCCACAGGGCTCCCCAGCACAGAGCAAAGGCACAGCTGCCCCTGGAGAGGCAGCATTGTTTAGGCGAGGGAAGCCATCAACTGAGCGTAACTGAGAGCAGTTTCCTTAGGATGGGGCATGAGGGGTGGCAGCTGAAAGGCTGTACCAGGTGCTGGCAGGCACAGTGCAGACAAGGGAAAAGAAAGAGGGAGGCTGGAGCCTGCAGAAGGCTCAGGGAAGGGAGGAATAGCTCAGGTGAAGCTGATGCCATGGCCAAGCAATGGAAATCACTGGCAGCACTCCTGCAGTGGTGTGATTTTGGCACAGCTGGCACACTGCCAGGAGAACTCGGGATCCCTCTTTTCTGCTTTTACCCTTCCCTTAGAGGGAGCAGCATGCCTCTTTATGCTACAATTAAAGCCTCTCCTCCCTAGCAGAATAAAGGTAGAGATTGTAGAATTATAGAATATCCTGTGTTGTAAGAGAACCCAAAGAATCACTGAGTCCAACTCCTGGCCCTGCACAGGATAACCCCCCAAAAACTCACACCATGTGCCTGAGTGTGCTGTCCAAGCCCTTAGTGAGCTCTGGCAGCTTGGTGTGTGGATGGGAAGAGAGAAGGTGCACTCTGGCTTTGTCTAGACTACTGCTTTAACTCACGTTAATTGCTCCCCAATTAGCCAGAGTTAGCTAACACATTTGTAAACACCAGTCTAGACACTACACAAACATTTGTTCTAAGACACATATGTAAAATAGTTAAGTGGATGCTAAAATAATTAGGTATAATCTTATTACTTCCCTTTCTCGCATCCCCTTTTCACCTTTAGCTGGAGCACAGACTGGAGCTCTGTATAGCAGGACCTTTTTTTCAAAAGGCACTACAAAGGTAAACCTTAGGGCTATCGCATGCAAAACCCTGATAAGGTGTTATTACTTCCCAGCCAGCTTTCAAAGACACAGTACCGTAGGGTTTTACATCAGCAGACATTCAATGCACACAGAATCCACTAAGTAGGTGTAAAAGCCTTCTGAGTTTCTCAATTTTGATTTACATTCTCTTTTAAAAAAATCATTAGGCAGTAGATTTTGTGGTGTTCTTTATACAGACAGACCCCTCAACCCCTTTGTTATGGCTGTATATCAAAATGTAAGGTTTGAACGTGACATTCACACTTCTGCTACTTTAGCACGCACAGCAACACGTTCCCCTCTGATTTTCTTTCAAAGATGCCTTATCAGTCTTTATATATGATCATAATGTGGAGCATATATCAACGGGATTCTTCAGAGCTGGAGAAGAATTGCAATCTCTGAGCACTTTCACAATCCCGTGAGCAAAAAAGCAGGTTAGGGGTTTCCAAATCTAGCTTCCAGCTTCCAGCTCCCTGCTCCACACACACACCTCCCTCCCCCCAGCTGTCAGAATTCTGCAGCTTTTTATCCAAAGCAGAACAGAAACTGGCATCTGGATGGAAAAAAATCCATTTCTGCAAAGTTCCTGGGATACAAAATAATACACTCTTCTTCTCATGCCTGGTCCAAATAGACAATGCAGCCTCTAAATGAACCTCTGTTTCTCTTCTGCAGGGGTTGAAAGCCAGGGGCAAGCAAGTTGCAAAGGCCTCACCATCCACATCACAGGCTGTGCTTCCCCTAAGGCTGACAGCAACCACCACCCCCTTTTGCAAGCACGTCATTTGGCATGTTTTGGTTTGGATGGCCAAACTTCATCCTAGTAATGCATTTCCATAACAAGTCAGCTCTTAGGTGAATTCAAAATGACACCAATTTCACAGCTAACCCTCATGGCACAAGCAAATTTCAAAATTATTCACAGAAATTTTATAATGTTTTCCTGCTGGGTGTGAAACAGAGAAAGAATCTTCAAATTCATATCATCCAATGCTTCAGTCTTATTTCTTGAAATGCCCCAAACTGCTCAATTTCAAGCTGTTTTAGTGTTAAGATGCATTTTCCTTTGTCTTATAAAAGTCTGAGGAAGGTTAAACGGCTCTTCTTTGCTACGGGCTGTTCTATGTAGATCATATCTCCTGTGATTTAACTCTGCTTAGTCAGAAGGGAACCACCATCATATACCATTTTGCTTTATTCTTAAAGTTCAGCTGGCTATAGAGGAGGGTGAAAATGACAACTCCCCCCACCCTAATAAAGGAAAACAAAATTAGCTTCATACTTTTTTGGAACTAATTAGGAATCAAAAGTTCAAGCATACTAAAAATTAGTATGATTTTGCCTGGATCAAAACTTGACTCAGAATGCTTCACTTTCATTGTATTAATAACAGTATGGGAGGGGAAAAATAGAAAAATATTGAGAAATTGGCTGTGCACTAAAAATTCCAAATCTACTTGAGTTTCAGCTCTCTCCAGGTGCTTGGCAAAGCAGCTCACCTGTGTTTTGAACAAATGATCTTTAGCTGAGATATGCTTGTCTGCACACACCAGTTTCAGCAATCAGAAATCACCTTGTTCATTTGCAGTTATTTGGTGGTAAGGGAAGATGGCAGTCAGTGCACCTCCAAGAGGCCAGGTTTCTGCTTGCCACATGCCAAGTGAGCTGAGGGTGCTGGGAGTCAGCACTGCCCTGCCTTGCTGCTGCTGAGGATGTTGGGTACCAGCACCACTCATGATGGCACTCTGCTAAGCACACGCAGCCAAGCAAATTAAAGTCGTAGGCGGAGCCTACTGTCAAGAGTTGTTTAAAAAAAAAAAAGAAAAAAATAAGAAAGAAAGGAAGCGGGGGGAAAGTACATTTTTAACCTCATGGCAACTGTCAGCGGTTATCTCAAGTGGAAAAATATCATACTGATAGCATACTTTGGTTTTACCACAAGATAAACTTGGTAATGTCAGCCTCAGGCTTAGCTAACTCAGACTGACCTGACCTAGATTATTTAAAAAAAAAAAAAACCACCTGATTTTTCTGTGGTTTTCTGCTCGTTAACCACATTACACTGAAATAAAAAAGACCTAAAATGCACCAAATGCGCATTTCACAAAAGTGACTAAATTATTTTCAGATTATAACAAGCAACTCCTTTTCCACATCAAATTGAGACCTGTATGTAAGAAGTCAGCCACCCTCCCCATCTACCCCCTGCATTCTAGAAATGTTATTGAGCAATATATTGCCTGGATCAAGTCCTCCAACACTGGGATCTACCCTGCTGGTTTCTCTGAGGACATGTGACTGCATCCTCAGCAGGCTGCAGGTGACATATACTGACCCCACATGCACGGACGGCCACAGCACTCTACTCAGTGTGGCAGTTTTAAGGAAGGAAGCATTTTGTCCAGTGATCTTAGAGAGTTCAGGGGCCAGCTGGTGTGAAAGGGGAGTGGAAAGAGCAGTCTGTGTGTACCCTGAGACTCAGTGCCCTTGCCCAGGCACTGGCTCCAGTGTGGGAAACTGAATGTTGCTTTTGGGAACGAGCAGCAGCTCTGCCATTTACATACATTAATCCTTGGAAGTACAGGAGGCATTATCATTTGCCAGACTTGTTTGCATAATGAGGAACTCTCAAGAGAAATTTCTTGGAGAAGTGTTGCCATTAACGTGCGGGTGTTACCACGGCATTTCTATGCAGCTCCCAATCCCCTTCTCCCCTCCCGCCCCACTTACTCCCACTCATTGAAAACGTGAAGTCCCTGCAAGAGCCCCCTGGAGCAGCACTGCTGGATGGAGATCAATGTGCCATGCTCTCAGAAGGTTTTCAGACTCCCTGACACCCTTCACATCCAGCCTTGCTCACTCAGCCCAAGGGGTTATGCCATGCCAATGATTTACTGCCTCCCTAAGCAGGCAGTGGGTCAGGCAAGACATTTTCCCTGGTGAATAGCTATCACCTTTTCAACCCTTTCTCAAAGAAGGGCATTGGGCCACATGGAGGTGACAAGGACTGGGTAAGTAAAGGGATTAGACAAAGACTGTTTTGTAAATGAGGTGACCAATGCTCTCCTGCAGAAATACAGGGAAGAAAAGTGAAAGACAGAAAGCAAAAAGGTTTTTCAAAATGCAGGGAGTGTTTCTGAACTACTACTGGTGTCCCCTTGAATCTGAGCAGGGGCAGCAGAGGAGCTGCAGTGCTGCCAATGCTCCTGGCATCACCCTGACTGAGTGAGCTCAGGTCTCCCCTCTTTCTGCAGGGATGTAGTAACCCAGACCCTCCAAGTCTCAACAGAGGGTGAGAGCCCATGTTGCCAGGCAGCCTAAATAATGGCCTCTAGTGGGTTTAGCAGTGTTTTAAGAGCCTGAAAAATTTTCTAGGAAGCTATCCACTCCTTTGTCCTCCTCTGCCACTGCCCCTTCCAGATGCATTACTGGGACTGGAAGTGCCAGCAAGCCCCTCCTCTCCCTCTCAGGGACTGGCAGCACCAGGGAAGGGAATCCCTGCCATCCAGTCTCGTAGGCTTCTCCATTTGTTTTCATTTTGTCACCAGACGTTTCTATTTAAGCTGCTTGGAAGGATATCTCAATAACAGCCCTACTGGGCTCAAGGAGAGAGAGGCTGACAGTGAGTACGCCTTCCTCCTTTCTCCTGAACATCACTCTCATGTCAAAACATCCAGTCATACTGTGAGGGAGATGGGGACAACCAGGCACACACAGGAGCTCTGTTCCCAACTTCCTACACCCCCTGTACCACCTCAGCCATTGATGGAAACTGAGCTGTTTGTGAATCCCAGGTGCTCCCTTGCAAATGAGCTTAGACAGCTCAGCAGTTATGGTGCTTAACCAATGTCATCAAGGGCTGAAGAGATGGCCTACTCCACTCACATAGTTTAGACTGCAGAGCAGAAACATTTACACTCATGCACAGGTGCCCATGCAAAATGCCCTCAAACTCATTCCTGCAGATCCTTTGGGGGACTGCATGGTTTTAGCACAGGGTCCATCCTTCTGCATACTAAAGAGAAGCCACACTTTAGAATGAAACTTGTGTATCCACCCTCTAAAAAGCAAAATGGTAACAGGGCGTGGGCTACACCACACACTGCCTGAAGAGATTAGCTCAGGTATCGTGCCTGCATGACGCTACATTGCACACAGTGTAGGTCTTCTGAGCTGACCCTACTGATAAGCACCGCAAGACAGTCTTGAGCCAACCCAAGCTACCACAGGCAAAGGTCAGAGATGCATAGAAGTTGTTCTGTACCATTACACTTCCAAGGGAAACTAATTTCCAATGGTGTTACATAATTACAGTTAGGAGTGGGAAGTTTACCCTGTGGTAATTATGAATGGAAACTCAGGACCCCTACGCATGAGATCCAGATTTTACTCTCAGCTCTGCTGCTGACAAACTGTGTGAATCCGGGCACTTCACCTATCCACACTTCACTTTCCCTTGCATAAAATTGTGGATGTCTTTGCAAACCTGTCCTTGAGCAGAACACAGCACACAAGTGCTTGTTATTCTCCCTGGTGTCACACTGATGGCCCGTGTGCCATTTGCACAGCTGAGTACAGTCAGGCTGTGTGGGGCCCGTGGTTCCCTGCAGCAGTGTTTGTGCCAGGCAGTGCCTGCTGGGCAGTGCCTGCTGGGCAATGCCTCCTGCACCCCCTGGGGCAGCCTGTGCACAGCTGTGTGCAGCTGTCACATCATCTCTGGAGGAGACTGCATCTTCTGTCACATTCCCCTGCATGCTCAGCGATACATATTCACACTCTGGATGTGGATGACTGTAAATGGGATGAATATTTAGACGTGACTATCTCTGAGTGCATCTCTGTGTACACATGCATATGAGAACTGGGTCAGGAGAATCCTTCCCCTTTCATGGAACTCATCACAAAATCCCTATATCCAAAGTCACCTTTGCAAGTTGTTTTGCAAGGCCCTGATTAAAACATCTGCTTCTCTTCCTGCTTTGCTGAGTGAGGACAACATCCACAGAAAGGAATGGAAGAAGCCATTAGCTTAGTCTCCAAGGGGGAACCCTTGTACAGCTCTGAAAAGCCTGTGCCAAGGGGAGGACACTGGAAAGCGAGAGCCAGCCAAGGAAAGAGACAGATGGGGCCAGCTCCACTCCAGTTCTCGTCTGCCTTTGCTGCACTGTGCACATAATATTCTTACAAGGTCTAATTTATAAACCCAGCTCATGTTTATAAACTCTCCTGTCCTAATGGAAATGAAAACATTAATACAACCCAAGGATTCTTCACTTTCCAGGTTTTAATTAAAATCATAGGTGTTAAGAAGCAAGCGTCTCTTCGTGGAATACAAGTCTAATGAAGTATTTCCTCACATAGCACAAATCTCTGTGTGCAGTCCCAGATTGCTGGCACTGGGTGTCCAAAACACCAAGCCTCCTGGAACCAGGAGTTCACTTCTTGAAAATTAGAAAAACAAATTATCCTGCAATTTGTTTCAAATAAATGTAAGTGCAAAGATGGAGCTGGAAAAATAATATTAAGTAGGTAAAAGAAACCCCAACAACCTAGCACAGCCATAAAACTTGATCTCTTAATTGACTAACCGAAGGCAATTATGACTTCACTGCACACCAGTGAGAAGGGGCTGCATGGCAAAAAGGAGAAAACTCCATGTGGGGGCAGTGCATGAAGGCACAGAAGAGGAAAGACAATGGGGAGGAAGTAGCAAAGTGGGAAAAGGCAGCACAGAGGGCTGGAGCAAGGGCAATTAAGGACACTGGGGAGGCAGGTAAAAATGTAAACACATGAAAATTGCAAGACCAGATCAGACTGACCTGTTCCCTTTGTCTCCCATGGGACCAAAGCAAAAAGCAGGAAAGGAACCAGCAGGGAGTGACATACATGTGTAGACACAGATGAGGGGACTGATCTTTGGCAGGTGTAAAGCTGGCTGGAGGTCAAGGCTGATGGCAGAACACCAGTTGCTGCAACATGAAGCCCAGCAGAAGCAATTTCCCTTCACCATCATCCTCAGGGAAAAAAGGGTCCAGTCTGCCAACTCCAGGACTGTTTTCCATCCTACTGCATAATGGTGCCTGCTTTGTCATATGAGGCACATACAAAGAAGGGAGGAGAGACTGAAAGACAAAGCCAGTGTGAAAGTATCAAAGCAGTGTAGAGAGTGAGGGTTCTTAATGGGGAGAGGGTGACTTTGCCTCTCAGTCTGCCTCAAAGAAGAATTATGGCATTGTTGACATATCTCAAACAGCTTAACAGCAGTCTTTTATGGATTTGTTTTCATTTTAAATACTTCCATCTCGGTCTAGGGAAGCTAGAGAGGGACTTCACTCAGAGTAGTGTGGATGTGTGATCCCAGGCTCCAGTCAGGACTCTGGAAGTTTTCACCAGCCACACTTTGGTCTGAATCTTATTTCTAGAAGATTGCATCATATTGCAGCCAGTAGGTTGCTTGTCCCACATTCCTTCCAGCTTCAGGCAAGTCCACTTGCTTAACAGTTTCTTGTGATGCTTCTATGATGCTTGATTAATTCTGTATCATGGTGAGATTAAAAGACAAAAAGCCTTCCCCCCCCC
>NW_005054320.1:4404411-4411584 GCF_000277835.1 Geospiza fortis
CTTTTCTTTTGTACTTGTCACCTTGGGAGACAATGGAAACACAGAAACACACTGGCCACAAAAATATGACTCACAATTGAGGGAGCTGCAGCAGTTGTGTCCTTGGCCTTACATTCTGGCTTCACTGTGCGAGGCAGGAGTAATGGAAAAGAGAAGCACCATTTCCTCATCAAACACTGCTCAAGACCTGAACATGCTTCTTTCAAATCCAGATCTAGCCAAAAGAGCGCATCTAATCAACAAAGACATGTCTTGCTTCTGACTCCTGTGATTCCAGAGGCAGCAACGTTCATAGCTGGAAAATCACAAGATGCTGCAGATGGGACCTTAAATAAATGCAAGGACTCCTGTCAGCCTCAGGTGAAGTTGCAAGCAAGTGCCTTCTCTGTCAGGAGAGAAGGAGTTCACTGAAAGTCCCCTCATCAATACCTGTACTGTGAAGTGCAATGCCTTTGGCTAAAAGAACCCTCTTGGCTCACCTGAACCCATACAGGGTGCAAGAGGAGACAGGGTGTAGGTGCTTGGAAAGTGAGGGAAACAGAGGATTTGCTGTGTTTGAGAGGTAAACATGCTTTCTGACCCTGGTAGGCAGCTGTATATAGTATAGTGCCGATGAGGCCAAAAAAGGGATCTGAAAGCACCACTGACCTTTGCAAATTGATTCCTAGCTACTGGCCTAGTGTGGGCAACTTACAGTTTTATTGGGCTACTCCTTTGGTCAAGGTCTGCTTGATTTGTATTAATTTTATCCTGACAATAAGAGGAAGCTTTTAGCATCATTTAAAAGTGCAACACTGCAGAATCTCATGGAAATGACCTTGCAGATCTAGGGGTCATAAATCAGCCAATGGAAAGGAATGTTATGCAGTACTAAGAGAAACAGGACAAAAATATGTTCTTAAATATTCTTGACTAATGGTTTGTATTTTATAGCACCTTCCCTTAGAAGATCTCAAAGAGCTTCACAGTAAACAGAAAAAAGAAACAGGAAAAAGACATCCTTTGTATCTCTTATCCTCCATTCACAAGCCCCACTCCCAGATGGTTACACCAGTTGACACCATCTGGAGACCAAGACTGTCATTTCCCTGTGCCCAAAGCTGAGGTAAATCACAAAGAAATGAAAAAAAATCTCAGTCTATGACATCAGGCCCTTGAAGTGGTACAAGAATCTGGCTTTGTACAGACCCACTTGGGAAAACAGTGAGATCCAGTCTCCACTGCCTCAGTACAAATCTCATATCCTACTTCAGGTTTTTCTCTGGGATGGTATCATCAGCATGATGAAGGACAGGCACTAAGAAAGATCTGAACTTGGTCTGTTCCTTTTACAAAAAAGCTCTTACTATGCATCTAACTAGCAGATAAATATTCTACTCCAGTCATTGCTGTCATACCTGAGCACCCATTGAAACCTCCTTACCCCCTTCAGGTTAGTGACAGATAAGCAGAAATGCTGTAAGACCAAGGTCAACTTTAGAATCATGAAGCTCAAAGAAAATGCACAGTTCTTGCAGGCTGGTCCTGAAAGAGATGCCAGCAAGTGACTCAGCCAAGATCACAGCTACAAGAAAGTCACAGTACTGGGGACTGCCCTTCATCCCCTGAGAATTAAACACAAACTCCAAATAAGCTGCCAATACTGACGCCACAGCAGTTTATCTCCAGACAGTGACTGATTTGACAATGTTTTTATACCTAAGATTAGAGATCTCCCTATTAATCTGATTTAGCTGACTGACACATTTTGGTTTTAATAGCCATGGACTCCCCCTTCTAGACAAAGCTATGAAAAGACAAACATACACATCTTGGGGTTTTTTTTTCCAGTGCTATGTTAGGGAAGAAAGAAAAGGAACAAAACGAAGATGTTTGATTTTGACAGTATCTATCCTGGCATCTCATGCCACTACTAGAGAGAGCTAATGGAGAGTGATCACAATGCCAAAGGAACTCGAGCAGACAGAAAGAGCTGTTAAGGAATCAGAATAAGTTGCAAATGCATCTAGACAAGTGATTAGGAATCTCACCTCCTACCTACCAGCAGTCAGCGGCTGTGTTGGTCCTACTGCACTCAAGTAGGGACGGGGCAGACCTTGCCTGAGCTTGAGATGCCCCAGCTGTCTGGGGAACCTGAGCTTTGCAAGCAAAACTGCATTTGGATTTTGCATGCACCAGTTTTGGCTCAGGGAGCCATTCTCAGATTCCCTCCAAATACTGGCTAAATAGAAATGCCTAAAAAGACAAAAACCAGGCTGTGGCATTTTCATAAATAGCTCTCTGTTTGTGGGTGTGTACTTGTAAAAAAGTAAGAAGGACAGCCCCAAAAGAGAAGGCTAGTATTAAAGGCTTCAGGAATACATTTTTTAAAATTTTTCTATTTCACAGTTGGTTGATTTCAAGCATTCTAATGGCTGCTCCTACCCTAGTGCCCATCTGTCTATTTTAATAAATGTTCTTGGTAGCACCTACCTGGCAAACATTTGAACACCCAGCAGCACAACCAAATTTCACCCTAAATCAGGGGGCTGGAACAGCAAGCTATATGGAAATGATGCAATCATCCTTCTCCCACAACATGGGCACTGGCAGCAGCAGATAGACAGATGGGCAAAACAAACAGACAAGAAAATGTGATGGGCCTGGCCCCATATCTCCTTTCATTTTCTTCTGTTAAAAGTCTGGGTGAGCAAAGGACAGGTTGCTGTAGTACTTGGGTGCTTTGTGCAGCCACAGAGGTCTGCTGGGTGGCAGCAAAGATTCCTCAGCTACCAGAGATGCTGAGATAGCTGATGCACTGAAGGCACCACGTGACAATGAACTGACCCCCTTTAGGACCCACTCATTGTCTTTGACCTGTCTGTGTCTCTGGATCTCATCAGTGGTGATGGAAGCCAACCTTTGCTCCATTCTCTGGGCATTCAACTGTGTTCCCTTTCCTTTGTCAAAGGGTCCCCCACCCCTCCTCTACACACCCTCCATCCCACATGCATGTTCAATACCAGGTAAATATTTATCCTGCTAGGAGAGCTGCCTCCATTCATGACCAGCTTTCCTGCCCCTTTCCCTTCACTCTCTACCTCAAAAGGCAGCATCCCCACGTGTTTGCTCTTAAAATGGTGTCAGGAGCAGCTCACATGAATGCTGATATTCTGTTACTGCCTCAAGGACATGAGTGCATGGTTACATTTTGGCATTTCACCTTCATCAATACTAAAATTTAGCAAGAAATGTGTACAATGAAGGCTTATGTCTTAGGCCTTTTTCTTATTAATCCTATTACACTTGTCTTTATGAGCTCTCCAAGTTCCTTTTACTCCCTCTGGGGCTTGACTGCAAATGAGATTTTGCATCTCAGTGTAAAATAACCAGAACATTTTTCTATAAAATTAAATAAAAATCCTCCATCCTGGCAGTACATGCCCAGAATCCAGTTTCTGGAATCTGCATCTTTCCAAGTCCTTCATTGTCTTCTCAGCTTCCTTTAGTTTTGGGAACAGGCTTTCATTATGTCCTGATGAAAATTGCAAAGAAAATTAAGGAGCAAACTTTAAACAACTCAGATGAACAAGAGGGAGAAAAAGTGTGACCAAGTTGCAGAAGTCTCTGCCTTTTAGCAAACCTCCACTTCTTATATATGCCTCAGTTTTCCAAAGCATAAAATGATAACAGTGATAGTCCTAGCCTGCAATGCAGGTGGATGTTCAAGACTACGATGTTCAGCTCATGGATCTTCAAGACTACAACAAGAGTCTGTTATAACCGATAGTATCAATAGTTTATTATTGCAGCTACACAACTCTTAGGTAAATATTTTGATTTCTGAACTTACCTGAATCTTCTTTGCTTTGAAAAACAGGACTGGGATATGTACCAATTCCAAAATTCCTAATCAGCTAAACAACTCTTCTGTCTTGTTTTGGTTTTTTGTTTTTAATATATTGTTTTGAAGAACCAAATTCTGGTGTCAGATTTGCATATATATTCAATAAGGAAGCTATGCCTGCTCCTAAAAAGCTTACCATAATGACAAGAAAAAGCAAAATGGGAAGTGTATTAGAACTCTTAATGCCATCTAGAGTTAGTAAGGCAGAGTGGAAGGACCAGAAATGAAAAATAATGGCTGAAGAAAGTTAATAGCATCCCTTTCCAGAGCTCCAGCTGCTTTGAATTTAATCTTCCAGAGAAAGGTAAGTATTGTATGGAAAGTAATTCTCACCATATTAAGTGAAGGGATTTTTACTGTACCATGTTTGAACAGGTTTGGTGCACTAACATTATCATTTACCTTTGATCTGTAAAATCTGGATATGTATTTGCAATTCACCAGTACTACTCGTAATTTAAAGCCTTTAATACCTGATGTGGCAGGAGGACTTGGGCTGCAAGAAGAAAACAAAACCAAACACAACTTGCAATGCCTTGAAAACACATTGACCTCAACCAGCTAAGCCCCTGCTCAACATCGTCTCAGAAGCTCCACCAGCAGATTTCCACCTGCACAAGTGTTTTTCTGCTCAGCCTCTGCAGCACACCACTCTTTACCATAAAAGTTGACATTTAGATATGAAAAAATCAGGAAGGAAAGGGGATGATTTAAAAATAAAATGCAATTTACACTAATTATGTCATTACATAGGATGCTCTGCAAAAAAACATTAGCAAGTGAGATCATGTCAGCAAAGCTCAAGATGAGCTGTACGAAAGACTTGCAAGTTCCTAAGTCAGAAAGCTGTGGCTTCCTGCTGCTTCTCATTTCTTGGCCAATCAATGCTTCATAAAGACTTTTAGGATACAGTTAAAGAAGCTCTGCAGTCCTAATGGCTGCAGTATCTAAACAGGAAACCAGTGGTAACATACTGATGTGCGTAGCAACCTGGTGCAGAAAAACACAGGAGCATCCCTCTTACAGGGAACAGACCAAGTGAGGCACTCCTGAGTCATCCATGGCAAAACAGTCAAACCAAAGACTTCCAAAGCCCAGCATCATGCCACAATCACTGACTACCCTTCATTTCACCTCCAGAAAATTGCTGAAAAGGAGATGAGTCCCAGCTCACAGCATAGGGCCTGCACATGCACAGCTTGATGCCTTCCCAATCAGGATCAAGGCCTCTTTGCAAGTCCTCTCCTTTTCCCAAAACACCCCCTGTACTGAAGTGGAAGGCTGCATGTCTTGTCTTGAAGCCATCAAAGGCTACCATTAGCAATTAAAAAAAAAAAAAAAGAGCACAGTGAATCCACAAACACTTGGTTAGGTCCAGCAAAGCAGTTCTTCAAACAGCATGGTAAGACCTGATATGGTTTTAACACATCTCTCAAGTACCTTCAGCTCAGAACACCTCAATCTGCATATCAATGCTTTTCACTTTGCTCTTCTGTAGCCTTCAGAGGCAAGGGGCAAACTTGCATTTTTTTCTAACCCCTACCAATCCTGCACAAGTATTTCAGGAGGCAGGGCACAGAACACTTTCCCATCTAAAACTTGTATGCAATCAATAACATGGCCCCACCTGCGCATGCACTCCTACCCTATGGCAGGCTTCATTAATGCCAAACAAACCAAGTTTAAAACAACCTCAAAGACAACCATTTCAGCAATCTCACTGTGGATGTAAGAAAACTTAAGCTGTAATATTCTAAAGACCCACAAGCTCCCTCAGGAATGCGGGAGACAGTAAAGAGGTCCTTTCCAACATATTTTTCAACCAGTGTTTCTCTAATCCCCATGCTCTAATTCAGTTGGCAAGTTGATGGCCTCAGAGATTCTGCCATCCAAGAGATGATCAGCTAACAAACAGAGCTGACACTTATATTTTACATTTCACAGTATACAAAATCTCAGAAAATGGGCTTCAGCTGTGCTCTTTTTGCTTTTTGCTTTGCTGCTTTGTTTTGTGTTACAAAACTGCTCGCCATCAATCTATCTAAACCACTTCACTGACCACATGGGCAGGGCACTAAGGACTGTGATTATTTGTCAAAGCTTTTATTTCGGGGAAAAAAGGCCCAAACTGACAAAAGTAATTCAACAAATTTTTCTGACAAATACATTTTAAAATTGTTAGGCTACCTCAGTTAACCAGATGAATAATGCAAAATGATACAAGGTGAATAATTTATTACAAAATAGGGGAAGAAAACACTATATAAATTATTGAACTAATATTATTTGACAAGTGCTTGCCCTTCCCTGAAGTGAAGCTTACTCTGTGATGGAACAAAACAGATGTTTAAAAGCAACAATAGTTTAAGGCAGCAAATGAAGAAGAATAACAAGTGCTAAAAGAGTACAAGATTAGACAGCACGTAATTATCCAGATTAGAAACTGGTTAAAATTGGGAAGGAAGGCAAAGGTCCTCTTATAAAATACATCATACAATGACAACTACAAGTGGTCCAGATACTTTCTCTTATTTGTTTTTTGGTATTTGTTTGGTTTTGGTTGGTTTTTGGGGTGCTGTTTTGTTCGTTGTTTGGTTGGTTTGTTCTGTGGATTTGTTGTTATTTTTTGGGGGGTGTGGTTTTGTTTGTTTGTGGGGTGTTTTTTTGTTTGTTTGTTTTGTGGGTTGTTTTTAATTGTGGGGTGTTTTTGTTGTTTGTTTGTTTTGGGGGAGGTTGTGGGAATTTTTGGTGGGAATTTTTTCAGTTTTTTAATGTTTACTATTAACCAATGAATAGAATAGAATAGAATAGAATAGAATAGAATAGAATAGAATAGAATAGAATAGAATAGAATAGAGATAGAACAGACTGCTTCGGCTGAAGGAGACCTCTAATAATCGTTCAGCCTGACAGCTTCAGGGCTGACCCAAAGTTAAAGCCTGTTGTTTAGGGCATTGTCCAAATGTCTCATATACACTGATGGCTTGGGGCATTGACCACTTTTCTAGGAAGCCTGTTCCACTGCCTGACCGCTCTCTCGGCAAAGAAATACATTCCAGTGTCCAGTCTGAACCTCTCCTGAGACAATTTTGAGCCATTCCCACGTGCCCTGTCACTGGGTGCCAAAGGGGGAGGGATCAGCACCTCCCTCTGCACTGCCCCTCCCCGAGGAGCTACAGAGAGCGAGCATGGCAGACCGCAGTGGTGCATCGCTCACAGCAGCACATGGAACCGGAGGCTGAGGAGAGGGGCCCAGCGCCACCCTCCACCAAGCCCCCGAGCTCCCT
>NW_005054320.1:4411629-4430455 GCF_000277835.1 Geospiza fortis
TGGCAAATTCAATGCCTTGTGAGGAGCCGTTTGTTCCCGCAAGGGGGAGGGAAGTGAGGAAGGCTGGATGGTCCCAATTGACACTCAGGGCTCAGCCACACACCTGTGAACTCCGACTTACCTATGTCCGCCATGATTAGTTAGGAAGGAAGGGCCATCTGCTGCTCTTCAGGCATATTTCCTCCATTACAGAATTAGAGAATTTTTTAGGTTGGAAAAAAACTCTTAAGTGATCTAGTCCCACCATTAATCTGACACTGCCAAGCCCACCACTAACCCATGTTCCTCAATGCCACATCTACCCATCTTTTAAATACCTCCAGGGATGATGAATCCACCACTTCCTTAGAGAGCTGTTCCAGTGCTTGACAACTGTTCCAGTGAAGAAAATTTTCCCAATATCCAATGTAAATCTTGTCTGGCCCAACTTGATTCTGTTTCCTCTTGTCTTATTGCTTGTTACGTGGGAGAAGAAACCAACCCCCGCCTGACCATAACCTCCTTTCAGGGAGTCGTAAAGAACAATAAGGTCCCCCTGAGCCTCCTTTCCTCCAGACTCAACAAGCCCAGCTCCCTCAGCTGCTCCTCATCAGGCTTGTGCGCCAGACCCTTCACCAGCTCCATTGCCACACTCCAGCACCTCAATGTCCTTCCAGTCATGCACAGCCCGAAACTGAACACAGGATTCCAAGTCCAGCCTTGACCAATCCAATTAGCCTTAGAGCCAGCCAGGATGGCCTTACTCAATGCCATGGAATAGCACCTTGCATAGCTATTATTGTTTCTCCAAGAGCTGTTGCTTTAAAAACACGACCAGTACCTTTCAAAGGGCAAATCATAACTGTGGTGCCTTGGAAAGATTTGCTTCTAGTAGCTAAGTGCAGAAGCTGAGCTCACCCTAAGTATTGCAAGAATTATTTGGGGAATTTATGCTCTTGGGTCCTGGCTCCCGGTCACTAGCAGGGAAATGCTGGACTGCACAGAAGCAAAATTTACAAATCTCTGTCACCGTATGGGAACGTTGTGATACTCCCAATTTACACACACACTTTGGATGTGTAAATATTTCAGAGCTGCAGTTTAAGGGCACCAGTGATTTGCACAGCACTATATATCACTGCTTCCCAGGGACACAGTGCTACTGAAAAGTAGCACTCAAGTCAGGGGTGGATTTAGCATTAGCATCTCAGTACTACGCTACAAGTTTGATTGTTTATGTACATCATGTCAACTGATTTAAAATCTATATTTACACACATTGAGATGGCCTCCACTCATTAATAAATTAAGACACTTGTAAACCACTGGATCTGCAAGTTGGCTTTCTAATTTACTAGCATCTGAGTATCAGATTGCCCACCCTTCCTAGGCAAAAGCTGATGAGGAGCAATAAATGCTCCACAAAGTCCTGTGGACTGGGGTTGTCCATATACCACTGGCATCCATGCTCCTCATCCTACGCCTCTCTGCAGACTAAATTTTTCCCTTCTGTCCCTAGGGTTATTAGCCTCAGATCTTTTCACCAACACTGAACTCAATCATTTAAATTAGTTTAATGACAAAGGTTAGTTTTTCCAAGAGGAAGCTGGAAACCTGCAGCAGTAAGTTCTTGGGGGCTAAGAACCATGCAGTGAGCAAGTTGCCATCGTAGCTGCTCATGAGGGCCCCTTCTGCCAGCAGCTCTCCAAGCTCATAACTCCCTTCCTCCCCTGAGCACGAATGATGAAATATTAGAGGCTCTGATCTCTGCCTCATTAAATAGAGAATATTCTCACTCTGTCTTGACCTGCGCTAGGGCCAGTTTAAGGAGCAATCTGTCATGAGATCATTAATATAAAGACTTGCTCAGAGGGCAAGGATGTTCATCCAAAATTAAATTCTTAACCTTTTTGGGAAGGACTTTGGAAAGGATATTTTACCTTTCCCAACTGGAGGAGTCAGTTATATATTTCTGCACTGCAGAGATGATGGAATCAAAGTCAAGAGGCCAGCGTCATGCTGAGACTTTGCCTCCCCAGTTCTTTCAATGATGTCCAGCATGGTGTGAGCAGAAGCCCTAGAGATCAGGAAGTAGAGCAGTGGTCAGGGAGCAAACCAAGGTCAGTTAAAAACTGAAATGAATACAGTTCAAATAGGCCAAAGACACGGCCCCATAACAGCAGCTTGGCAAGGGAGAATATGAGGACACTGGCAATGCCTGTACATAGAGAGATGCTGTAAAAACGCGAACAAGCCATAGCTATCTGTTCAAGACACAGATCCAATTGTCAGACACAGTGCTTGCAAGTCATGTGAGTGACAAAGGTGGCTCTGGCTCTGCTTGAATTGCTGCTCATAAACATTCTGGGAGAAGATCTGTCCTTTAATATATGAATTTATCATATTTGATATCTAAGTGCTTCCTTGGCCTTCCTCCTGCCCCTCTCTTCACTTTTTTCCTACAAAAGGCTTTAATGACCAGAGGTACCCACAGTGTGATGATGAGAGCAAGCTGTAAGGATGGAGGCAGATGGAGAGAGAGAGATAGGAAACCTTCAGTACAAACATTTTCTCCTAATAGTATACAATCTACACAGACTGCTGCAGAAATGGGATGAATAATAGAATCACGGAATTTTCTCATCCTCTGTCACTGTCAAATCCTATTAAACTCACTCCAGGTAAAAGGTACACTATTGACACTGTTAAAACTACACTACACATCGGGGTTACCATAAGCAAATGAAAGAAGATGGGTGTGAGAGAGGATAAAGAGAAATCACAAATCATCATCTTCCCAGTGAAGCATCAAGAGTATACATATTGGGGCTGAAGTGCTATTCTTGAGGACATATAAATGCTATATCAGGTTAGGACTGGAGCTTGATATTAACCCTCTCATCACTGTTTTATTTTTCTATGAATATTTTCTCTGCTGCTTCTTTTGAGGCTAATGTGCTTTTATACCAAAGAAGATACAGACAACTGGATTAGTATGGGATTTAGGGAGCAGACTGTGTACTGGGTGATGTGACAGTGAACAACTAAATTTAATATGGCAGCTTGATCCATTATGTATTTTATTCCAAGAAAAGTCAACATGGGCACATGAAACCTGGACTGGATCTGGCATCACAGTGGACTAGGATCCAGAAGTGTCAGTTCTGGGCCACATGATGATTGCATTTTAGCAACCACTTTTGCTGCCACTAAGTACATTTTACATGGATTAAGCTTATAAATGCACATAATCCTCATTAAAAATCATCCTGACCCTAAGCTTTAAGTAAAGATACATAATTTTAGCACCTTTTTGGCATTTTTACTTGAGAAGTTTAAAGATCTTTAATCAATCAATATTGTTACAGTCATTTTCACAGAGACCCTAAGCAGGGAGGCTAACACCTGCAAGGTTGCCCAGTGAATCAAGAGGCTTAGGGACTACACACGGAGTTCCCAATCTTTTCAAAAACCCATATGCAGCCTTTGCTCAGCTTACTACCAGAACTGTGACTTTATACACTGTCACCAATTGGGCTTGAAATTTGCACACATAACCAGAATCCAAGTTCTGATAGTCTTGGGGTATGAAAGTAGTTCAGGTCCTACCGAAGACACAATATGGTAACTACTGCTCTTCCTCAAGCAATTACTGGATTAATTAAAGACATGCAGAGATAATGTTCTTTAGGTACTCTGAAATAACCTCTCTCTTCTCTCCTGGATCTTACACAGGTTTAACTTCCTATATATAGACAGAGGAATACATGACACAGTAAATATTTATCAGCTGATAACACTGATTACACCAAGGCCTGGCCCAAGCTTGGCACCACAGAACAAACTTACTTACTAGAGATAAGCAGCTTCTAAGAAATGTAAAGTCTCTGTTATGTTTCATTACATTAAAAAAAAAAATATGAAGAGGGCATGCTGAAATTGATGCCAAGTTGTCCTTTGCATATCAATGACCGGATCCTTCCCAAACTTTTATCAGTTCTGAGAGGGACACAACATGCAACTATTCCAAGAATCAAGGAGAAGCCTTTACAGAAACAGGTTTTGTAATGATTCGCAATTCATTTAGCATACGGAGCAACATTCTGGGTGTCGTGGCTCCCAGCTGGTGGCCAGATGCTGCAGTGGATGCAACCAACTGGCCACAGTCTTTCAGCCTGGCAAACCAGGCTTCTGTGTGTGCATGGCCAGCATGTTTCCATGGCCGAGGCTCAGAGCACCATGTCCAAGTCCTGCAAGCAGACGCCAAGCCAGCTGAACCACAGAGGAAATTATCCTCTGGCCAAACTGGGCAAAGGGATGCCAAAGACGGGGAAAGAAATCCAGCCAGCCAAGAGGATCTTAACATTGAGAGTAGTCATCTGTCCCTAATGGTCTTAGGTCTGAGATAGATGGAAGGAGGAACAGATGGCTTTCACATTCAGAGCCCAGCCCAAGGATTCAAGGGGATGTGAAGTAGTTTTTCTGTAGGTTCTCTAATTTTGCATACCTTTTTGAAGCAACACATCAGGTTCTAAGGCTGGCTTCACTTAGGCTGGAACTCCTGCTGCACAGGGGACCGAGAGCTCACCTCCAAGAGCAACATACCCGGGGCTTGGTACTGGGATAGACCGAAATTAATGTGCCCAAATTAATGTGCCCAGGGCCCAGGTGAAAAACAACCTTTGTTTAATGGCAGCTTAGAGATTTCTTCTGTGCTTTATCCAAATGCTTCTCTGTGCCACTTTTTCTTCAGCCCTTGCTCTGAGAGCCAGAAAGAGCTAGGTAAATGCCACTTTGTCTGGGATGAACTGTGGATGCTGAGGAAGAAGACAGAGGTTTTTAACATGCATTCAGCCTGGAGAGCTGCACAGGTAGAAATGTCTCCTCAGTGATGAGTACTAAGGCCTGTGCAGCCTGGAGGATGGGTTGCACTTAATTGCTTTGCCTGTTTGCAACTGTACGGTTAATTTTTAGCTAATTTCTGCCCTGAGTATGACTTAGCTATCACTGCCATAGCATTACAGCTAAAGACCCGATTGCATTTCCAGATAGGCTTGTCACTTAGAAAACACTAATGCCCCACTTTTGCAAGGCAATTATGAAGCATTACTCTGATTTTATAACATACCAAATTTCTGTGTGGCTACAGACTGATAACATTGAACCAGCAGCAGCATTGATTTAGTGCTGCTGGCAGTCTGACTTCTGGAATACTACAGGCCACCAGTGGCCATAATACAGGAATAATTAATAATAAGGCTTAATCTTACCCTCTAATGAACAGAGGAAAACCTCTCTCTCACCCTTGCCCATCCTCCCCTCCATGAATCTTTAGAGGAAGCAAAACTATGATTTAGCAGGCACATCTGAAGGACCAAGGGTCTGAGCACAGAGGAGCAGGCAAATGGCTGTCATCGTACAATGTGCGGATTGTTGCAGGTACTGACACACTATGAAAGGAAATACATCCACCCTTCACTGGCTGTGAGAAAAATGCTTGCTGGGAGTCTTTGAGGGAGCAGTGAAAAGGAGTGATGTCTTATTTCTATTGTATAAAACAGCTCTGAAATCAAGGCACCTTTGTTTCTAAATAGTCTGTCTTTGTTTCCATGTACTGGCAGTTCAAGCAATCAGAAATCCTGAGTGTAGCCTCCTTAAACCATGAAAATTAGTTTTCTAGATTTCTTGGTTTTGAATCATCAGGTGACATTTAGGGCTGTATTTTCCAGCATTTCATCAGGTGACATTATAGTAAAAAACCTTCAAGCCCTCACCACTTCCCCCAAAAAGCAATGAAAGGAAAATTTGTCTTCTCCCATACCTAAGAGGCAGCTGAGCTCGAAATTAGATATGGAAGGACTAAGGATTGCTGCTAAAATTGTGAGCATCAACAGTGCAAAATTTCCAAAATCCCTGTCCCAGTGTTGAGGCTGTGGTAATGCTGTATTTGAAATGGAAAATGCTTTATTGTGCTCTACTTGAATTCTCTCATGCTGCTCTCCTCTCCTTGTTAAAGACATTCACGGGGGAAACCTCCGCATGTGCTTTGTGTGTGAGGGAACAAAGTGTCCTCTTCCCTGGAGGCAGAATACAGTGCTACTGAAGCTAAAAAGGCCCAAAGTGCCATATAATGCTAAAATAACAGGGAGTTTTACCTCTACTTATATCTCATAATCCTGAGCTATTTTTCCTCCAGATGAAATGAAAGATATATCCCATCATCTCCACTGCACACAAATATCATAGCCTGCAAAGCTACACATTAGCAAATTGGGAGATTCCCTCCCACAAGAGCAGATCAGCTCAGGTGAACAATGACTACAAATTTTGGGGTTTCCCCCTCCCCAGACCTCATTTTATGCCTGAAACATATGATACCTGCTAATAACATATGTAGCTGTGGGAGTCAAGTAATTACTAAGGCAAATGAATCTCATGCCTCAGGAAGCAGAGTGCTTTCCATAGGGCTCAGGAAGGGAGTCCCCTGCCTGAAGCATTACCCTGAGACGTGAGGGGCCTACAACCTGCCTCTTTGCGGCAGCTCTCACTGCACCTCTTGTCTATCAGGCAGCTCAATCCAAAACCCCTGGCAGGAAGCTGTGCCAATAAATATATTCTTTATTGGCAGGATATTGCACTCCTCTGAAATATCACATATTTGGCCATTAGGGAAGGCAGAGTCTGATCTTGTATGTCAAATTCTATGTTCCCTTGAAAAATGAAGGAGCCACTTTGCTCTACTCCACTCTCCTCTTCTCCCAGCTAACCAGCCAAGGATGCTGTCAGAAGTAAAACACAGTGCGGGACTTGCTTTGCCCTGGCAACAGCTGTACCCAAAAGTAGCATCGAGGAGCGACTGGAAAGCAGAAAAGGGGCAGGAAATACATGTGTCTACTTGCCAGATGAAACTGCTGAGAATTTTAATTTTAGGCTTCTCATCAGCCCTGACACAAAAATTGTAGCATCAGTTAAGTTGTAATGAGTTAGTGGTGCATGTGACGTTTACAGATTGTAGATTAGGAGCAGAAGTGCAGGACTCCACAATAGCCTCACTTTGCATAGAGGGAGTGTTTGGACCCAAGACTTAAGTTCAGGAGTATCAACAAGAAATTGAAATGCTTGGGGAATAATAGGATGCAAGGCTTTTCTTCTGTACATTAAACTAGCTTTTACCACCCCCCACTAGGTGACCAGAAGCTCTTAATGTGTGCCTGCCTCATTTTGGGCAGGTATTAGGTGGCCAAGGCCTAGCTGATTTCAGTACAGACACCAGCCCCAAACCCCAACTATTGCAATAATTGATTTCCTCACTGTGATGATTAATTTAGGACTTATGCTAAAAGACAGAAAAAACGAGTGTGCAAGTAGAGGAAAGACTGGGTCGGCACACCTGACTCCAGATTTTGACCACTTTAGGGCCTGATTTTCCCCTCTAGATCAGTCAAATCCTTGCCAGCTTCAACACATCAGCAAATGAGCCTGCAGACATTCTGAACATAGGCCAGATCTCCTGGATTTTACCTACACAAACATCACTTAGTGTGCCATGATGTTAGCCTCAGGATAGGTGCAGGGTGCCTGAGCCTCCCTTGCTTGCAAGGGGTTTGCACAATGGAAGAGGGGCTCCTGCACTTCCTTCTCTGGTGGCTCCGACTGCCCAGGAAGCCTGAGCTCCTGTTGCTGGGGGCACCACTGCCACCAGTAGTAGGAATGCCAACAATAAGTGGCAAGCTGTAGGGATGCTGAAGTGCTGGTTGTTTGTGAATCCACAGGCAGGGAGACAAATGTAAGGGGTGGGAGGATTAGATTAGCTCATATTCCTAAATGTTCAGTATGCTCTGATACTTCATGAATCCTCCTTTTTTGCCCCGCTCCCTCTTCTTCCCCCTCAAATCTCAGCCTCTTTTCTCCTGCCTGGTTTCATCACAACTTCAGATTGCTTGAACAAGCTGCCTGATAAGCCCGCGGATGCCAACAGGAAGCAATGATGTTACAATAAGTGTCACAGGGAAAATGTCAACTGTATCATTATAATGAAGGTCATGTCTCCCTCACAGAGAGCTCAGGGCTCTGCACAATTCATGTGTTGTTATTAGGTAGATGTTGACATGTGTAACTTCTACCTTACAAGATTCACAGCACAGGGACGAGGTGAGAAAAAGCTGGCTCAGATCTACTCCAAGGTTCAGCCTCATAGAAAGTACAGAAGAAAACAATTAACATGCACTACACATGTGGAAATTCACCATATACTCCAGTTCCAGCTCCCTGTGACAGACAGGATACACACACAGGACAGCAGGGCAAATGCACAGCACGTAAGCAGCCTCAGACAGCACCAAAGCAAAGCACGAAGAAGTACTAAGAGCAAGTCAGGCACAAAAGCAACCAGCCTGCATCCCAAAGTTGATACTAGTAAATGGCACTTGGACATTCCATGTAAAACAGCTCGCTGCCTCCCTAATGTAGGGAATCTCCTCCTTTTAAACCTAGCAATAAAAATGATAAAAAGGGGACTATAAAAAATAAAAGCTTTGAATTAATACTCTAATGAAGTTTTATTATTTTTCTAAAAAAGATTTTGTTCCATGATGAGAAAATATATACTCTCCTTGGCTGTGAGTCTGTGCTAGGAAGTGGTTGTAGGAATGGTGAGGGATGTTTGTGCATGCATGTGCGCATGAGATGAAGGGAGGCACTGAATGCAGAAGGCAGAGGCCTTTTAGTTCTCCAGAAAGACACAATGTTCTTTCCCATCTTCTCTCCACATCCAAACCTGTCAATATTTTGCTCAATAAAGGATGACATGTTGGCAAGGATTTTCACATGCACACACAGAGGCACGTATGCACATGTACCCTGCTGGAGCTGGTGGAATTATATTAAAATCTGAGAGATTTGACTAATACGAGGCATGACAAAGTGCTTTCAGAGATCCACAAGACTGCCCATCACTCATTTGTCACGGAAGATTGTTAGGGCATTGCTCACAGATCCCCTGGGACATCAAAAATATTCATGTACAGACAGAGAGGAGGAAAGGAGCATAGTATGAGAATGATCATCTGAAGAACTGGAGGTGAACAGCTTTTGAGGGGCAAGGGCTAAGGTAGGACTGGTGTATCAGCACACTTACGGGTGACTGAGCACCATTTTACTCTTCCTCCAGTCCAGAAAGTCAAGGGAGAGGTAAAGCAGTGGGATTGGCAGGTTGCAGCTAAATGATAATTGCACTTCCCTGTGATGCTGGGTTGTAATTTATCTGCTCCCTCCCATTCCCACAGTGCTATGGTATATCCCCTCCCATCAATTTGTTCCCATATGCACTACTGTGAGGCAGAATTGCTGTTGGACTGAGCCTGATATTTTTTATGGCAGACTGTGTCCACTCAGTTGCTTGGGGAAATTCTGCCTCAGGACTGAAAGTACAGGGGATGTTGAAGCATCCATTTGCATTTTATTCTAGTAAGAACAGAAGGAAAGTTCCATTTTATTCCTCCATCCATAGGTCCATATTCTTATGCCTCAGAATAAAACAGTCAATGTGGAATTAGCAAGCAATAGGTGAACACACTGGAGATGCATTGAGAAGAAGCTAAGATGATTTGGTTTCAATCCTCCATTCTCTAAAAGGTAAACTACAGGAAGATGAGAGAAGGTTATTTACCTCCTATTCTATTTTTCTATCCTAGAATGATCCACCTTCCCTGTCTTTGCTCAGTGCTCTGAAAAAAAAAAAAAAAGCTGAAACTCAGAGACAACCCTTGCAAGTCCATCACAAGGACAGGTGCTACAAGTTCTCTGCAGAAAATACAAAGAGATGTCAGATCCTAGACCAAAAGGGATTGTACTTCAGAGGGAGACCTTCAGAACAAAGCCTGTTGAAGGAATCTCCACAAATGCTAAGTTTAGTTTCTTATATCAAGTTGTCATTGTCTTCCCCACCATTCCACCATCCCGTTGTATCTCCACAGTCTAAACAGAGAACAAAAAATCATTCTGTCTTGAGATTTCCCAGATTAAAGCCAGTGAATCATACCCAAGAGATAAAGGGAGAGTTGAGGCTTTCCCTCATCATGAGGAAGAAGGTGAAAAAGAGGAAGTGGTTTGGGGGTTGGCTAGCAACCCCATTCAGCACAATGGATTTCTGAATCAAGCCAAAGAGATTCACTGGATAAGTGTAGCAAGCCTTCCCTCAGAGAAAATCACCAAGGGACTGGGGCCGTGGTCATCAGTAGCAACCCCCTGTTGGTCCTGCTGTTGCAAGCAAGTTAATCCCAGTGGCTCACAGATTTTTTCAATTGGCTCCTGATCTGCAAAGTAATCTGAAAAGGAGTGCTTCCTGCATTTCTACCCCTGCTTATTTATTCACTTATTTTAATTTGAAAGAGGATTTAGTGATTCTTGGGAGTCAGGGATCGATATCCCTATCTTGAGCCAAGAACAGCTCTAAGCAAGAGCGGGCACAGGATTCTGTGACTGATGGCACACCTCAGAACTGACCTCCCAGCAGGGTCTGGCTTCCAGCCAGCCTTGGGCCACTGCCCCTGCTCTGCCACAGCCACTCCAGCACCTCCCTTGACTGTTTCCTCTCCCTTCTGCACTCAAGTCTTCCTTGAGTAGAGACTATAAGCTACAAGCCAGAAGGTGAAACTATGGGTTTGGGATGATAAAATTAAGATGAGATCCAGCAAATTCATTTTTATTTGCAATCATAAACCAAACTCCACTTTACAAGACAGAGAAATTAAAAAGGAAAATGAGAAAGAGTTCAAGTGCGTCAGTTACAGGTTGTTAATAGAACAAAAGTATTTTGTACTATTTATATTTTATGAAGTGCTATTGCTGTGTTTTGTTCAACAGCACATCCCAATAAATGATTTACCAACTCGTAAAGGATCCAGGAAACTGATCTCTGCTCATTCTGTAGAAGGCCAAAGATCCTGATCTCTGTGTTACAACACCAACCCCCTCAAATACACTGATGCACTTTAAAACTGAAAAAACTCCAAAACCCTTATCAGTCTTTACTTGGTTTTTAAAACTTTTCTACTGATTTTTTTCAATTGGTATAAGATAGTGTTCTGCTAGAAATGAAGTAATTTTTCAAAAAATGATAGAGAACATTTGAGAAGTCCATAAAAGAAATTACAACTTTCTAATGAAAAATAATTTTTTAACATCACACATATTTGATTTTCATATTTCTGACAGAAGAAATAATTATAAAAAGTAATTAGAAGTATTATTTCTTAAGCTTAGAAATATTTCATAGCCTTAGAGGTTTCCTTTAGAAGACCTTAGCTAATCCTACTCCCTTCTGAACACCCCTGAGCTAGGATATGCAGGACTGCTGATAGATCAGACTCACTGTAACTAGGTGGTACAGAGAAGGCAGGCAGTTTTCTAAACATGCAAAGCTGTCTCTGCTAACCTTCTCTCTGTTTTGGGTTTTATATTAGGCAAGCGCAACATTTCAGATTTATTGGCATGCCTGCATCAGACTGTGGTGATATCAGGTAGCACATGATGTAAGGGTGAGGACCACCATCTGCTTTATATGAAGCAAAAGTGACACTTGTGAATGAGTTAGGCAAAAGGTGTGCAGTGTCCCTGCAGTGTCCAGTGGATGAGGACAATTGGCACCAGAAGATGAGGCTTCTCTCCCTGCTTGGCAGAAAGGAAGGAGACATGGATACAGCTGATCACATCTCTGGCAAAGCAAACCACTGTGTAGGTGTCATGGAAGAGGATGATGTGTCATTCTTGGAGGCACATCGGATAGTTTGACTCCTATGTCCTATTACACTGATCCTTTACTCCAGCCAAGCTTTGCCTGGATCAGTAAAGCAGCAATAGCAATGAGCAGCAATGTTTTTTTATGGTAACTTTTATCTTCTCATGGTTTGGGAGCCATCAGCCTCTCAGTTTGTCTTAGACCTGCTTTCATATACTCTTGAATGAGTCATAGCAAACAACAGGAGCTCTCCTGGCACAGTGGCATGCTTGAGCACAAAGGGCCTGCCCTCAGGAGTGACAGTCAGTCAGTTGTGCTGGAAGGGCATGTTAGAGGCTGCTTCTCAGCACTGCACTGCTCTGCCCTGCCAGAGCATCTCCCATGCAGGACAGAGTCATTTCCCAGACCAGCAGCTCTGACCATGAGAAGGTGCAAGACCAAGTCAGACAAGAAAAAAGTCAGGGTCCTATTTAAGCTCTGTCAGAAAGTACCAGCACTGTTCTGGCCAAAGAGGTGACCTTCAGAGCCCTACCACAAGCAGGACTCACTCCCACCCACAATGGACTCGGTTCTTTTTGCGTGCAGTTATAGACTGGTATAGTTGCATCATTGCAGAGCTCTGCATGGACCCTTGTTTTAGCATCAGATGGGTCTGGGGTTAGCACAAGACTTGGAGGGTAGTGGGAAATGAACGTACTGCTGTGGGATACACCTTGTTTGGGACTGACTGTGCAGACTTCTGCTCTTATCCCACAGTACCTCAGCCTTGCTCACAGAAACAGGCCTGCATTCAGCCAAAATAAGAATAGCTACATGCCCTGAGCACCAGTTTGCTAAAGCAGCGCAGTCAAGGCCAAGGGGTATTGAAGTCCCAGGGACCAAATGCTTCCTGTCAGAAGGCCTGGAGGCGACCGTCACTTTAGACAGGGTCATCAAAAAACCACTGTGTCGTGAGGTCTGAAGGGAGGAGTAGAAGCCTGAGACAGATATTGAAGGGAAGCCGAAGAGGCAGCAAGCAAAGCACAAGGGCTGGGATTTGAGGGGAGCGCATTTACTACTGGCTGAACTTGTTACTGTTTCAGTGCAGTTAGCTCCTGTCTGTCACTCTCAATAAAAGTGTTATTGATTAGCATGTGACTTTATTGTAGGGAGCTGGCCAGGATCCAAGGTGGAAGGACTCCAGAGGGAAAAGAGGACGACGGAGCTGGCAGGGAGGGGAGGGGGAAGGGGGGACGGAGGAGGAGGAAAAAGGAAGCTTGGAAACATAAAATCTTGAAAAGAGTAATTAATTCTGATCGTTACAGCAATCTATCCAGATTTTCAGGAATATTATAAATCAGTTGCCTGTACCCCTCCTATTAGCATTCACGCTGGGGAGGGATCCTGGGGAGAATTGATCAGCTGAGAATGCCAGTGCCCTGGGGAAGGACTCTGGCTCAGAGAAAGGAGGATTGCTTGGCTGCTTATTTCAGACCAATCCTGTGCCCAGGTCCATGGAAAACCAAGGAGGATGGAGGCATGGCCCTTCGGGAGAGACGCATGGTCCCTTAGCCCACCTCCACTGCTGTTCCCTTGAGGGTATGCCAAAAGAAACGGCAGATGGCCTGCAAATATTTCTGAAAGTGAGAAACTGTTACTATTGCTTGCAGCTTAACTGGACAAGGAAAAAAAAATAGAAAAAGGAAATCCCTACAGAAAAAAATGCAGTGTAGAAATTGAAGGGCATAAAATTTATACTTTCTACCTTAAATTAGAAATAAGCTTTATTTTTAAAACATCAACATTTTCTCTGAAATGTTTCATTCTAATTGCTTTCTTTGGGAAAATTTTCTTTAAAACCTGCTTCATTAACCACAGAATCCCATTTTTCATGGAAAAAAAATAACTATTTTTCCCCTCCACCTGCAAACTACTTCCTTACTTCTACTGGCTTTGCAAAGTCATCTAGAGCTCCTAGGAAGAACATAAATGGGGAATAGGAATAGTAGTGAAAGATTATTAATTTAACTACATTACAAAAGATACTCCATCATTATCAAATAAGTCTTGGTCTACCATATAGAAAGAGAAGAAATAAAATTTTGATTAGATGACTGATGGATTTCCTATTTATGTATCTCAAAGACTTGCTCCCAGTTCCTACTTCAAGGCTGGCCCACCTTCCAGCAGGCTGTGCACTGCCTCCTTGGAGGCTCACAGGATGGAGCAGCTGTGGAGTTCTGATGGGAACGACTGGAGCTTTGTTCAGGAAGCTCAGCACAGGAGAGCAGACAGAGTTGAAGGCTGGAGCCAGGGATGCTGACAGGCCTGCAGGACCAGACTTGTTCACTGTATACTCAGAATTTAAAAGCGTGCTTGTTTGTCACATTTGCTTTCCAGAGAATAAAAATAAGCATGCTCCTGATACTTATGAGACATGTCCTGGCAGTGCAAATCCCGATACCAACAGGGACTTAATAGGACACAACAGTTTCAAAAAACACGATTAAAGCTCAACTCTTCACTTTCCCCCTTTCAAGACCAACTCTTGTATTTGATTTGGTTGTTGCCACACACTAATTTCATGACTATCAATGCCCTGACCTTTTGTTTTCCTCCATTTCCTCACCTCTTTAATGGAAATCTCTTCTGACACCCCTCTTTCCAAAAACACACAAGTTTTCTATACTAGCAGTCCAGCCACTGTTGCAGGACATCACTGTGACAGCAGGCTGGTTCCAGGTGTGGTGCCAGTTGTTCCAGAGGGCTGTGACAATGGCACTGGTACCTGAGCTCCTGCCAGGACTATGAAGATGTAGCCCAGGCAGGTTGCACCCTGCACTGAAGCAGCATTGGCTGCATTCTCTGGTTGTGTGTGGCAACTTTATGGCAGCGTTAAGAGGGCATTAACTCTGCCACAATATCAACACAATCACTGGAAGCTTCCATCCTCAAGCTACGTGGAACATGGAACTTGGAACCACATGGAACCGAGCCACATGGAACTTGGTTGTCACATCTGTCCCTTCCCTCATCCCCAGCACACCTTCCCCTGTGACCTTTGCCACCTCCCTCCCTCCAGACTGGCAGCAATGAAGCGACTCCATTAAACCATGGGCCCAGATGGCTTTCTCCTTTCTCTGAGTCCATCTGTGGCCACACTCTGCCAAGCAGGACATTTCCCTGCGGCTCCCTTCACTTGCCTAAACATAGGTTTTTGGTGCCATTTGGGATGCCTTGGGGTGCACAAGACATCTGCACAGAAATGGCAGATATGACCCAGGACTACAGGAGACCTGTGCCCATCTGCACCAGTGGCAGGAAGCCAGGCAGAACACCAGAAATCTTTTAAAGCAAGAGACTCGAGCACCTAACACTGCTTCCAACAAGCAAGCTGGGGTTTTGTTGTAGGGTGGTTATTAGATGTTATTGGAAGCAAGGACAAAGGATTTCTGTTGATCCCTGCTTGACCTTGCCTTCCCACCAGCAAGCTCAGGACAGAGTTTCTAGAATATTTTTCCAGCAAAGAGCAGGTAAAGATCTGGCACCATGTGATAAAAATGAAAGAAATGGTTGTTTAATTAGGGGAAGAAATCTACAGATTCCCCCACATGTTATCCTCTTTCTTCTCTTTGCACTATCTGAGCCATGATTATGAGGAAAGGGTACTGGAGAGAAGGGAAGATTTTCTCAGAGAAGTCCCAAACGACAGTATGAGTAGCTTGATTGAATGCCTTTTTCTGTCTCCCATTTTTTCCACAGTACTTCCCTCTCTAATACCTGCTTTTTACATTCATTTTTTTAATTTCTATTCCCTGTTTTCCCCACTGCTGCCAGCTCTTAGCTTCATTTACTAGTTTTGATAGCATGTTATTTACTTAGCACCTGTTGATTTGTGCCCCCAGGGCCTCTCTGTTTTAAGCAAAGAGAATGCATATGATTTTAAATGGGCGTAATTTTATAGAAGAAAGGAAACAATCACTGCAACTTCCTTCTTACTAGGAAAAAAACAAAAGATGTTTCAGCAATTGGTCACAGCTGAGCTGATCCCAAAATGGTGACCACAGAAAGGGTCAGGGTAGGAATGACAGGAAATCACAACAGATGGAACACATCATCCTGTGTGTCATAGGTCTACTCAACTTACCTTTAAAATGTTCATGACTTGACAGACAAAACTCAGCTCTTCCATATGAGGTACCCTCCTTGTCCTCCTCTCAGCAGAGCCATGAAACATACAGAGGTGTACTTTGGAAACAAAACAGACTTGGGAAAGTAGGAGGCCAATAAACTCGCACAGATATTGCAAGGTGCTGAGCTAACTAGAGGTCCTAACGTGTTCCCAATGAAAAACACAGGAAATGCTACATTCCAGCACGTGAAAAAGGTTTACTCCCACTTGGATACTGGTGTGACTGCCAGCCTCAATATGCCTCCTCCATCAGCACAATGACTTCCTGACCACTCCGCAGCCAGCACTGCCTTCATGCTGATGCCTTCCCTGAGAAAACATCCTACAGCCAGCTAAGAAATGGCAAGAGAGTCTAATTCCTTCACTGCCCAAGAGCAGGGGTTAGCCAAAATCTTTATCAGAAAAATCAGGGCAGGACCTTAGCCATTTTCTTGCTTTTTATGCTACTTACAAATTAAGTTACAACATATTTCTCAAAGAATCATCTAACCATTTATTAAGCAGGTAGCCTACTCTGAACACATATCAGCCCATGACATGTATTAAGACATCTTGCTTCTAGTATGGTTGGGTTTTGGGGTTTGTGTGGGATTTTTTTGTTTGTTTGGTTTTTTGTTTGTTTTTGTTTTTGGTTTTGGTTTTTTTTGTAGAGACAAAAGAAAATCTGCCAAGCAATTGGATTTTTCTTCTTTTTTAACTATAAAGGTAAAACATCCCAGGAAGTGACAGCCCTAGAAACACAGCAGCTTTTCCATGTCCCTCTCTCTCCTTGCTCACTGTCTCTGGGAGGGCCTGAGCTGTTCACAAAATGGCAGGCTGACTCAGTCCATGCCTGTACTAGTCTTAAGTATTGACATCCCTTTAAGTCTATCAGTTTATGATGCCATCTGATGTAGTAGGTCATTAGTCACTTAAGTCACATGGTATTTGCACTGTCCCCTTATTGGATGATCGATGCTTTAAACAAAACATAAAATGTCATTTCATTATATTGTGTGTGGTTTTTCTAATGTTGCTCATTAGAAATTTGGTCAGAGATGCGTATTAGCTTTTAGGACTCATTTTCACAGGCAGTCAAACACTTTTCCATACTTACTAACAGCAAAAGAGAGGGCATTTCCCCCATTTATAGCAAAATGCAGTGTATAAACATAACTTAGTAGCAGTGTGTATACTTTCTTTTTGTAGACCGGCTTTTCCAGTTGTGTAGAAACAAGAACTGCAGAGGCACTAAAAATGGAATCAAGTTCAAAGACCAAGACGTATGTGCTTCTGACAGCACACTTTGATTCTCAGCATTGGGTCATCATAATTGACCCCTTGGTTTTCACTTGAAATCCTCTCTTTTTAATCCATGCACTTTCCTTTCCCAAGATGCAGAGTTTTACAGGTAGGATATTCAGGAGCACACAGCACTGGCTTATCTTTGACTTCACTGTGAGCACACACACGCCAGTTGCAAATGTTTTTAAAACCTTTCCCAACATTCATCTTCACCTTATACCCTTTCCTGCTACTTGAGCTTCTCACTGCTCTAAATCCTTCCCTGCCACCTTACAGGTTACTGTCCTGCAGAACATTCTTAGTCAAACTCAACTTATGATTTCATTCGCACCAAAAGAAACCATTACAAAAAGACAGTCATGAAGCAGCTATGCAGGGTACAAGGAAGTACTTCTGTTTCTGAAAGCACATGGAAAATGGTTCTTAGCTCTCAGCTCACAAGAACCACTTGAAATACCAACACATGCTCCATTCACCACTAGACCAGAAGATGCCCCACAGAGGAACAGTAGCTCACTGACAACAGGAAAAAGACAAGAAAAATTGCTCTGAGAGAGGGAAAGGAGGAGCTGCATGGAATGAAGTGTTCTCTGCCACCTTGTAGATGGAGCATTCAGAGCAGAACTAAAGCCTGCAGTGAGTAGCCTGCCATGCACGCACTGACTGTCCACAAGGTGAAATGATACTGAAGAGGCATTTCTATTGTGAAGACTTTCTGAAAGGTCTGCTGGATCTGATGGGAAGAACATTTTTCAAAGAGATTCAGACAACAAACTGTGCTTTCCACAATAAAAATACCCATTAAGCTCCATTATGGTTATTTTTATTGAAGCTAGTCTAGACATTCAAGTACAATTTTTATTAATCTCCAGATAAATAGAGATCTAGATAAAGATGGAGCCACTGCTGCTGTGTAGGGTCAGACTTCATAACAGCCCAGGCATTATCCTATCTCCAACAGCAACCAGAACACAATAAGCATTCAAGCTTCCCTCATTCCCAAATGTCCTGTGACTCATACTCTGCCTCACTGTGTTAAACAGTTCCTCAGCAATTTTTTTTTTCATTAAAGTATTTAATATTTGGAAATAAAAAATGAGAAAATTTGGCTTATTCTTCCGTTGATGAAATGAATCTCACTTGAAAGCTTGTTTTATTCTAATTTCCAATCTGCCTGAGAACTTTCGAGTCTATCTAATCCTAGAATACCAAACACTTTAAGAATTCTTTTTAAATAGTTTTCAGAAATTGGAAACAGTCAGCAGTTTCTCCCAAGGATAATGCAAGCTTGAAGATGTCCTGGGCTTTTAAACAAACACAAATTATGAAGTTTAAGCTTCAAACAAGTCCTTCAAGCCAACTTTGAACCCTTTCAGGTTTGGAAATTATTGTCTCTGGCAGCTCTCTTGGCAGAGAAAGAGCTGAAACCATGATCCCACCCCAGCCTGCATTTTCTTGTCTTGTGCTGGTAGTGAATTGGTGCAGTGAAAAGGTCATTTCTGAACCTGACAGATCCATGAGATGGAAGCTTCTGATTCTGGAAAGAGCTAGAAACTTTCCAGGCTACCTCAGCCTGGCTGTTTCTGGAGAAACTGGACGAGCTCATTTAGGATTGATGCTGAGGTTAAGAAATCTATCATGTTTTCTTGTTCCTG